>NC_048604.1:10804243-11404243 GCF_003668045.3 Cricetulus griseus
TTTTAAGGGATTTTTTTTACTGATGTTGAAGCCTATTTATCAGTTCTCATATAGACTTATATTGCTAATAAGCAAAGGTACTTTGTAGTGTCAAAGCATTTCATATCATATATTTGAGGAAAAAACTGAGTCTTATGCTTTTATTGCCCTCCACAGTGCCCTGCATGTAGTAGGTGGTCAATAAATACATGTTGACAGATAAATGTTCTCCCTGAAATGTTAGAGCAACTGTAACAAACACCAGCAGCAACTGTCTGTGGGTGTCAGAGGAATATTTTAATTTATATTCTATGGTAACATAATTTCTTCTTTGTTGCCTGTATGTTAATCAGCTTTCTGTGAGCTAGTTTATGCTTATGATAAAGTGTGTTCCTCTATGTCATTGAGGTCTTACTTAAGAGAATCATTCATAATAAGCTTCCTTTAAATTTAATGACAGTCCAAGATCAGATACAGAATCTGTTTCTATTGAATGAAATTAAGCCATTGGATAGAGTGACTAGGAGTCTAGTCACTAGTAATATTGCAGTGAATTATTTAGATATTTATTCAGATATCAGTAAAATTGCCATCATTAATGCAGGTTTTTGGAACTGCAGTAAAGAAAAATTATTTAGAAGCACATCAATTTTACTGCACAAAATCTATTTAGAGGTTCCCTTTCTTCCTTCCTCCCTTCCTTCCTTGTTTCTTTTTGCTGCACACCTTTTAAAGTCCTGTATAATTGGTGTTATTTTCCTGAACACCATTAAACCTGTTTATCAGATATTGTTGCTCAGAGGAAATCAGGAAGAAGGCAGGGCTTAATAGTGTAATTTGGTAAAGGTTGCATATTTATGTGCTTTTTGAGATAAAGGCTATTTACATTAAAATGGATGAGGAACAACCAATGAGGTATTTTATAATGTCTCTTATTGATTCTTTAAGAATTTCATACAATAGATTTTCATAATATTCATCTGCCCCCCCCACACACTACACACACTATCTTATTTTGGCTGCTTTTCTCTTTACACCCATCAAGTCCATTTTGTGTTGGTTTACTACTCCTGGACATGGAACCTGTCCTAGAGTGTAGTCAATATACCAAGGGTCACATCACTGATTGAAGTCATCCACCAACTCTGGTACAATCGTTCCAGCACATCTTTTCCATTTATCCCTCAACCTTGAGGGGAGAGGTGTGATATAGAAATCCAATTTGGGGGTTGAACACTCCAATGACAATTATTATCCTCATGCTGACAAATGTAGCCTCTGTATTAACTGTTATCTACTGCAGATTAGGTATTTCTTTGATGATGGATGAGTGATGCACTGATCTATGGATATAGCAAGAAGTCATTCAGAGTCCTTTTAATGCTATATCCATATAGCAAAATAATAGTAACAGTCCTCATGGATTTTGTCTGGTTCAGGTTTCTCATGGAACAGGCTTTAAGTCCAATAAAAAATTGATGACTTTCTACTCTGGTATTGTTTATAGAAACTTCCAGCACTATGAAAGTAAGAATGAAGCTTCCACATGAGAACCAGATACATTTCTTCATGTTCCAAGAATCAAGCATGTGATTTCTTCAACAATAGGGCTACACTGGTAAGTTCTGGATAATAATCAAGAGGCTTCTTTTATAATCTCTAGTAGTTGGGGGATTCAGAAAAAAGTAACCCATTCCTTGTACTGGTGTCCTAATATTCTAGATTAATAAGTTTGGTTGGGATATTATCATCCCATTATAGGGTAATTCCTTTTAAAATCTTTAGTATGTGGTGTATTTGTGTGTGTGTGTGTGTGTGCTTGTGTACATGTGTGTATCTATATCTATATCTATATCTATATATGGAACTTTAGGAAGTTTCAACACTAATGAGTTTCTATGTGACTTTATTGAAAAGCTGTTAATATTATTTGTTCCTCCCCACAATTGCCCCTTTATCCCCAACAACCCATTTTATCTTTTGTGTTCTACTTTTTCTATTTCAAAAGGGAAGTATTTTTGAATACTTCATAGACAGCAATAGAGTACTATAATCTAATTATGAGTATACCTGAGAGGTATTTCTCTGTAATTTTTTATTTTCTAGGAATGCTTTCTTTTGTGCCATGAATCTTTTTGTACAATCTGAAATGTGATGTTAGAAAACTGACAATCTGACTTTGTGTATGCTTAAGTTTATTGCTTCTGCCTTCCAGAATCATAGAAGAAAATGATTGGCCCTTGCCACATCTGCCCTGTTATGACATTTCTGCCTTCATTACCACCTCTATGAAAGTTTCACTCCTGAGTTTTAGATTAAAACTTTATTGCCTACTGGGTGTAAAGAAGTTTTATTGATTCTTGCCATTCCTGTATCTCACTTAAGTTTTCCCAATTGTGGAATAGATTATTTTAAGGTTTTTTGTGTGTTTTTGAGAAAGGATTTCTCCATGTAACAGCCCCAGCTCTCTTGGAACTCGGTCTGTAGACCAGACTAGCCTCAAACTCACAGAGATCCACCTGCCTCTGCCTCACAAGTGCTGGGACTAAGGTATGTGCCACCACCACCTGGCTCCAATAAATATTATTTTAATAATAATACAAACATATTCTATGCCATTGTCTTCCTCACTTCTGTCTTTTGAAAATGACTAATTTTTTTTCAAAGTGATTTTTAAATTCTATATGGCAACTCATAAGTCAATTTAAACATAATTTGAATTGATTCCTATATATTTCTTCATTGAAATATGATGTAGTACAGAAAAGAAATAAATACATGATTTGACAAAATGTTGGGATAAGGTACAGACATGTGTAAACAAGTTTGTGTGTCTGTGTTATAAGACATAATTTAGAATAGATTGAATAGATTGTATAGAATGGATACATTTTATCTCACCATACCAGAAGAGGAAAAACTTCATGGAGTCCATAACTATCTACTTCCAACATATTATGATCTAAGTCAGTCTGCTGATGGATAAAAGTAACTATCTACTGAAATTACTATAAACCACTTTTTCAGAAGAATGTCATTTTAAAATTGTAACATTTTAGGACCTATTGTATGTATTCTAGGTGACATTTAAGAATGAAGAGTCAGAAGCAGATTGAACTTTTGAGATTCCATGCACTACTTGCAACCTTTTTTATATCATATGCAAATTATTTTTTGCCTTAATTTCTTCCATATTTGAGAAGTAAAATAAACATTTATGTAATGAAATGCCAAGCAAAAATTACATATGCCTATGTTTAAAGAATACTGGTACATGGCTGAGCAATTAAAAGTGCTTACTGCTCCTGCAGAAGACCCAAATTTAGTTCCCAACCCCCACACTAGGGAGCTTATAACCATTTGTAACTGCTGTTCCAGAGGATCACATACCTTTAACTGGTATAAGTCGACATCCAAATACACATGCTTGTGCCCGTACTGAGACACATATTCACACATATAACTAAAAACAAAAATAAATCTTAAAAATCAAAGGCATAGGGGACCCTGACTCTGCTGAGATCGCTGGGCTATTCCGGCTCCCACAGAGTACAGACATGAGCTGCTTTGGCCCCTGCAGTGGGCGCAACTTCTGCCTACCCACTCTGGGAACTCCTGCCCAAGGGTCTGCAGACAGGACGATTCGACCCCTGAGGACCAAGCAACCCAGAGTCTGCTGACATCTGTGCACCAGTGCTGTTCTCGCCCACCTGGAGAGCGAGTGCCTTGGACCTGCCTGCACCCACCTTGAGACCCATCAGAGTATTGGAGCCAATTGCACACACCTGAAGAGAACCCTGGACCCATACACGCCAGGAAAGGAAGTGACACCACCTGTACCCATTGGTAGAACAGATGGGAAGATGACAATATCAGAACACATGCAACAACAGGAAAACCAATATGACACCACCAGAGTCTAGGGACCCTACACCAGCAAGACACAAACATCCAAAGACAGAAAAAGCAGAAGAGAGCAACCTTAAAAACAACTTCATGCAGATGATAGGGACCCTAAGAGAGGAAATCAGAAAATTCTTCAGAGAAATGGAAGAAAAGATGAACCAAAAGATGCAAGAAATCAAAGAAACCCCCAAAAGCCAAGAAAATACAGTTAAACAGCTGAAGGAAACAGTTCAGAACATGAAAAGTGAATTAGAGACAATAAAGAAAACACAAACTGAGGGAATGCTGGAAGTGGAAAAGCTGAGTAAACAGTCAGGAACCACAGATGCAAGCATAACCAACAGAATACAAGAGATGGAAGACAGAATCTCAGACGCTGAAGATAAACTAGAGGAAATAAATTCATCAAGCAAAGAAAATCTTAAGTCCATCAAATCCTTAACACAAAATATCCAGGAAATATGGGACACCATGAAATGACCAAATCTAAGGATAATAGGTATAGAAGGAGGTGAAGAAACCCAACTCAAAGATGCAGAAAACATATTCAACAAAATCATAGAAGAAAACTATCCCAACCTAAAGTAAGTCATGCCAATGAAAGTACAAGAAGCCAATAGAACACAAAATAGAGTGGATCACAAAAGAAAGTCCCCTCATCACATAATCATTAAAATACCAAATGTACAGAATAAAGAAAGAATATTAAGAGCAGTAAAGGAAAAAGGCCAAGTAACATATAAAGGCAAAACCATCAGAATTACGCCAGATTTCTCCATGGAAACTCTGAAAGCCAGAAGGACCTAGATAGATATTCTGCCAACTCTGAGGGAACACGGATGCCAGCCCAGACTACTATACCCAGCAAAACTTTTAATTGCCTAAATGGAGAAAACAAGATATTCCATGACAAAACCAGTTTTAAACAATATGTAACCACTAATCTAACCCTACAGAAAGTACTGGAAGGAAAACTCCAACCTAAGGAAATTAACTACACTAAAAAAAAATAGGCAATAGGTAATCTCACTTTACAAAAACATAAAAGAAAAAGCAGGGTAAATCCACATACAATACCACTACCAAAAACAAATCAAAAATGAACAAGAATAAAATCTCAATGGCCATTAATTTCCCTCAATATTAATGGTCTTAGCTCGCCTATAAAAAGACACAGACTAACAGATTGGATACAAAGACGGAATTCATCCTTCTGCTGCATACAAAAACACATCTCAAATTCAAAGACAGACATTACCTCAGAGTAAAGGGTTGGGTTAAGATATCCCAATCAAATGGACCCAAGAAACAAGCTGGGGTAGCTATCCTAGTATCTAACAAGTTAGACTTCAAACTAAAATCAATCAAAAGAGATGAAGAAGATCATTTCATATTCATCACAGGAAAAATCCATCAGGAAGAAGTCTCAATTCTAAACATCTATGCCCAAATACAAAGGCACCAACATTCGTAAAAGAAAAACTATTAAAAGACAAATCACAAATAAGACCTCACACAGTTATAGGGGGAGACTTCAACACCCCATACTCACCGCTAGACAATACCACCAGACAGAAACTTAACAAAGAGACAAAGGAACTAACAGAAGTTATGACACAATTGGAATTAACAGACTTCTATAGAACTTTCCTTCCAAACACAAAAGAATATACCTTCTTTCCAGCATCACAGGGAACCTTCTCAAAAGTCAACCACATACTCAGCAACATAGCAAAAATCAACAGGTACAAAAATTGGAATAATTCCCTGTGTCTTATCGGACCATCATGCTTTAAAGTTAGAATTCAAAAACAACACAAATTGCAGAAAACATACCAACTCATGGAAACTGAACAACATGCAATTGCAACATTCCTGGGTCAAGGAAGAAATAAAGAAAGAACTTAAAGACTTCCTACAACTCAATGAAAATGAAGACACAAGTTACCCAAACTTATGGGAAACTTTGAAAGCAGTAACAAGAGGAAAGTTCATAACTTTAAGTGCTCACATGAAGAAACTAGAAAATACTCACACCAGATAATTGACAGCACAAATGAAAGCTCTAGAACAAATGGAAGCAAATTCACAAGGAGGAGTAGATGCCAGGAAATAATCAAACTGAGGGCAGAAATCAATAGTCAAAACAAAGGAAACAATTCAAAGAATGAATGTAACAAAGAGTTGGTTTTTTGAGAAAATCAACAAGACAGACAAAACTTTACCCAAACTAACCAAAAGGAAGAGAGAGAACATACAAATTAACAAAATCAGAAATGAAAAGTGGGACATAACAATGGACATTGAGGAAATCCAGAGAATCTTCAAGTCATACTTTGAAAACCTGTACTCCACAAAATTTGAAAATTTAAAGGAAATGAACAATTTTCTGGAAAGATATCACTTACCAAAATTGAATCAAGAATAGATAATCAACTTACAGACCTGTAACCTCTAAGGAAATAGAAGCAGTCATCAAAAACCTCCCAACCTAAAAAAGCCCAGGACAAGTGGCTTCAGTGCAGAATTCAAACAGAAATTCAAAGAACACCTAATACCAATACTCAAATTGTTCCACACAATAGAAGCAAAAGGTTCATTGCCAAACTCTTTTTACGAGGCCACGATTACCTTGGTATTCAAGGCACACAGAGACACAACGAAGGAAGAGAACTACACAACAATATCCCTCATGAACATAGATGCAAAAATACTAAAAAAAAACTGGCAAACAGAATCCCAGAGCATATCAGAAAAATCATCCACCATTATTAAGTAGGCTTCATCCCTGTTATGCAGGGTTGGTTCAACATTCAAAAATCTGTCAATGTAATCTACCATATAAACCAACTGAAGAAGAAAAACCACATGATCATCTCATTAGATGCTGAAAAAGCCTTTGATAAAATCCAACATCCCATCATCATAAAGGTCCTGGAGAGATCAGGAATAACAGGAATATACCCGAACATAATAAAAAAAATACAGTAACCCAACAGCCAACATCAAACCAAATGGAGAGAAAATTAAAGCTATCACTCTAAAATCAGGAACAAGACAAGGCTGCACACTCTCTCCCTATCTCTTCAATATTGTCCTTCATGTTCTATCTAGAGCAATAAGAAAACAATAGGAGATCAAGGGGATACAAATTGGAAAGGAAGAAGTCAAACTCTCACTATTTGCAGATGATATGATATGGTAGTCTACATAAATGAACCAAAACACTCTACCAGGGAACACCTACAGCTGATAAAAACCTTCAGCAAAGTGGCTGGATACAAGATTAACTCAAAATAAACTGTAGCGCTACTATATACTGATGACACATTGGTGGAGAAAAAATCAGAGAAACACCATGCTTTACAATTGCCACTAACAGCATAAAATACCTCAGGGTAACACTAACCAAAAAAGTGAAAGACTTGTACCATAAGAATTTTGAGTCTCTAAATAAAGAAATTAAAGAAGATACCAGAAAATGGAAAGATCCCCCCATGCTTTTGGATAGGTAGGATCAACATAGTAAAAAATGGCAATCTTGCCAAAAGCAATCTACAGATTCAATGCAATCCCCATCAAAATCCCAACACAATTCCTGACAGACCTTGAAAGAAAAATGCTCAAGTTTATACGTAGAAGCAAAAAACCCAGGATAGCCAAAACAACCCAGTACAATAAAGGAACTTCTGGAGGCATCACCATCCCTGACTTCAAGCTCTATTACAGAGCTATAGTCCTGAATACAGCTTGGTATTGGCACAGAAATAGACAGGTAGACCAATGGAATAGAATTGAAAACGCTGATATTAACCCACACACCTGTGAACACCTGATTTTTGACAAACAATTCAAATATATACGCTGGAACAAAGAAAACATCTTCAACAAATGGTGCTGGCATAACTTGTGGACTTGTAGAAGACTGCAGATAGACCCAAGGCTATTTCCTTGCACAAAACTTAAGTCAAAATGAATCAAAGATGTCAACATAAATCCAGTCAAATTGAATCTTCTAGAAGAGAATGTGGGAGGTACCCTTGAATGAACTGACACAGGAGTCCGCTTCCTGAACTTTACACCAGTAGCAGACACTGAGGTCAACAATTGATAAATGGGACCTTGTGAAACTGAGAAGGTTCTTTAAGGCAAAGGACACAGTCAGCAAGACAAAACTGCAGCCCACAGACTGGGAAAAGGTATTCACTAACCCCACAGCTGACAGAGGGTTGATCTCCAAAATATACAAAGAACTCAAAAAACTAGTCTCCAAAACAACAAACAATCCAATTAAAAATTGGGGTACAGAACTAAATAGACAATTCTCAATAAAGGAATCTAAAATGGCTGAAAGACACATAAAGTGTCCAACCTCCTTAGCCATCACGGAAATGCAAATCAAAACAACTCTGAGAAGGGGATAGGGTCAAGATCCCCTGAGCAAATTGGGAGCACTGGAAGAGGGAGGAGGGAGCTAGGAGAATGAGAAGGGGAGAAGAGGAGGGATGCAGAGGACATGAGAGAGCAGAAAGGTTGAGTGGGGGGAAGAATAGAAGATAACAAGAATGGAGATGCCATAATAGAGGGAGACATTTTAAGTTTACAGAGAAATCAGGCACTAGGGAAATGTATCGAGGTCTACAAAGATGACACCAGCTAACATTCTAAGCAACACAGGAGAGGCTACCTTAAATGCCCTCCCCTAATAATGAGATTGATGACTGATTTATATGCCACTCGATAGCCCTCATCCAGCAGCTGGTTGATGTAGAAGCAGACACTCATAACTAATCACTGAAATGAACTGGAACCCAGATGCACAGAAGGATGAGTGAAGAGCAAAGTGGTCCAGACCAGGCTGGTGAAACCCACAGAAACAGCTGACCTGAACATCGGGGAACTCTTGCTCCCCAGAATGATAGCTGGGATACCAGCATGGGACTGATCCAGACCCCAGGAACATGGGTTTCAGTGAGGAACCTCGGAAATCTATGGGACCTCCTTTAGTAGTTCAGTACTTATCCCTAGCATAGGTGTGGACTTTGGGATCCCATTCCCTATAGAGGAATACTCCCTGAGCCAAGACATACCGGGGTGGGCCTAGGCCCTATCCCAAAGGATATGATAGACTCTGATGACACCCTATGGAAGGCCTCACCATTCAGGGGGAGCAGAAAGGATAGGTAGGGCTTTAGTGGGGGATGGTAGGGGAGGATGGAAGGGAGAAGGGAACTGGGATTGTCATGTAAACAATCATGTTTCTAAATCAAATTTAAAAATCACAAAAAATCAAAGGAATAGCACTTAAATATAAATCTATACATTCAACAGTAGACAAAATGTGTTTTTACAAACAGTATGATTAAAATAGAGCTATGAATGTGGACATGAATGAATATTTGAAGGGAAAGATCCTGTTTATTTCTAAGAATGCTGTATTTTGGTGATGGATGTTAGTACTGCTCCTCTCCCAGACAGTCTGCAGCTATGACATTGCTAAAGTCAGAAATTTGTCTTCCTGCTTTCATGATTGGATGCAAATATTGGTATGTACAAATGGTCAAATTATATCTATTTACAGGAGGACTTAGTAAAATATTTAAAAGAAAATACTGAATTATAAATGTTTTGGCTAATTTCTTAAAATGTCTCCCTCTGCTTATTGAGACAATATCCTCCATATTTCATTACTCTTTGAATGTAAACAAGTTCACACATACAAAGCTCAAGTGATATTTTCTCATATTCTCAAGGGCATCCTGCAGGAACTGCCCTCCACAGTTCTTCTAATTGTATATTAAATAGACCCCCCAAAGAGGTCAGTCCATCACATTGTGATGATTAAATTTAAATATTCAAGAATCACTGAAGAGAGTTGCAGCCCATCCTTGTCTTGCCTCCTGCCTGTGAATGAGAATGTGTTTGTTTGTACCTAGGACAGAGTCTCTGTCTGTTTCCAAAGGGATAAATCCTGTACATTGTCAGGCACAGCTGAAGTACTGTGGCTTCTACTTCACTGAACCAATGCTATATCCCATGAAGCAATGAAGCACTCCCTCCTCCACACACTAGGTCACGCTGTTGAGTGGGTGGTTTCAAGCTGTTCATCCTTGGTGCTTTTGCATCTAAATCCTTTGCAAAACAACCCTTTGACCTTTTATCTGAAGCTCCTTTGTCATTAAGTGTGAAGCAGGACTCCATGGAGCTATGGCATGGTTTTCATTAGGAACCACAGGAATGATACCTTGGCATCTAAGCTTTTGCAAGAGCCTACAATGTTTGATGTCTGAATCTTTCCTCAATTCCTGAAACATGAAAAGGCTTTTGAAAATCAAAGTAAACATCTACAAACTGTAACCTTATATGGATATGGGTTCTGGAAACAGATGAAGTAGTCAACTAATAGTTTTCTCATCAATAAAATAGATACAAAGCAAGAACTAGTTCTTAAATATGTAAAAATGAAGTGCATTATTGTAAAATGCTTAGAAGTATGCATTGCATGGATACGTGGTTATTTTCATAGAAAATGGCATCTGCTTTTTCATTAAATTGTCATCAGTAGATAATAAATTTTAACGGTATTGTTGTCACAACTCAAGAAATACCAAGCATATCACAATAATGTACAATTTAAATTAATGTGTTATTTCTCTTAAAAAATATTTAAAGTGGAATATAACAAAATATCCATTTAGTGCAAATAGTGATGTTGACTATATTGAGAAAATACTGGATAGGGCTTCTCAACCACTGCGGGCAAGACAGGCAAAGGAAGGATTTGTCTCGGAAAATGTGATTTTCAGTACCTAAGTTCCACACACTTAGAAAAGCTTAATTGGTTCTTGGTCTAGATTACTTTTTAAAAGAAATCAAAGAAATTGTTATATTCTTTCACTAGGCAAAAAACCTACCAAGAGAATTACAACTTAAATACAAAAGTCCAAAGTTCAAAGTTTTAAGGAACTATGAAAATGAAGGGTTTTATTCTATATATCTGCTTCTCAAAATAGTGTTGAAAGTCAGAAAGACAAATCTGTAATTGCATAGTAATTGAACTCAAAGAATAAATGAGTAAGATGGAGATCAGAACTAAAAAATATCATGTTTCAAGTAAAGAAATAATAAGGAAAACCATATATACCGATAAGGAAAAATCAATATTATCTCTTATTTGTGATAGTTTATGGCATATAAGTCACAATTTACAGAGCATTTTCTCACTGAGTTTTTGTTTGATCACCACCCTCCTTGAGGATTAGAAAATACAATGTTAGGTCAAACACTCTGCAATTGTAATGAAGGCGGTGCTATTCTAAGCATGTTAAGATCAGGGAATCCCCATGAGGCAGTTGCCCTCATTAGCCAGATTTTGCAGATGGCATAGCCCGAGTCAGACTGTGACAAAGCTTCAGTCTGACCTCGGGTCTCCTGGTTGCATAGTATTCTTTCCTCCAGAATTCACCAACAAACCTGGAAAAGCTAACCATTGGGGCAATTTTGCACTGTTACATATTACTGGATTAAGAAGTCACTGAGTTCAGCTTTTGCCTCCAGGCAGGGCAACTTACCAATCATTCTCAACAAATGCAAATCCATTTTATTTTTAAATATGTCAAAAAGAAGGGATTTTGTGATTTCCCCAAGAAACACCCATGATATAAAGAAAAGCTTCTTGTATGGCTCTGGCTTTATTACAACCTTTTAAGAAAATACAAATAGCATTGTGAGTCTATATTACACCACTTATGAATTCAAACAGACTATCTCAATACAAATCTGTGTCTAAGTGTCGACTATTGAGAGAGCATAAGATCAGTAGGCTTTTATAATTCTGAGATTAACAAAGATGAAAAGCGCTTTGGATCTTTAAAAGAAGTACCCCAGTCACATATATAAATAACACAGTCAGTGCTCCAACTAACATAAAAGAAAGTATGCTAACCTTAACAGAGTGGTTGGCAAGCTTTTAGTCTATAACACATCTCACTACTTGTTGTCAGCTTTGCAAGAAAATAATGTTCATCATCTTTGAAATGGTAGAAAAAATTAAAAGAAGACTATTTTTTGGTATGGTAAAATTACATAAAACTCAAATGGTACTACTTTTAAATGCTATTTGGAAATCAACCATCCCAGTTTTATTACATATTATTTATAACGATGCCTAAGTTGAAATAGGAGATGTGAGTTGCAGAGAGAGAATCTATGACCTAAAATTCCGAAATATTTATTCTCTGTGCCTTCATAGGAAGCTTGACATTTCTAGTAAAAACGAAAATGAAACCAAACAGCTTGTTTTCCCCATCTGCATTCACCTTGATGAGAAAGGCTATAACACATTTGGAATCAGGGCTGTCTGCAGCATTTGTGTGAGACCTCACAAGGCTCTAAGGATTAGCTCACATGAGTAGCTTGAAAATAGATTTCTTAACCAGTGGTAGTGTCTTCCTTTGCTTGATAGTTTCTTTTACCATAAAGAAAGGGTTTTATTTAAATTCAACTCTTTTATGAATTTATGCTTTCGTTGTCCGTGTTTTGATGGCCATACATGCATACACATACATGGGCACTTGCACACACACCCTCAAACATAAAATTACCACCACAGACCAATCACAGGAAAAGTATATTTTTTTCTTATAATGGTTTAATAGTTTGAGTTCTTTTATTTGACATTGATCCATGTTGAGATGCTCTTTGTGTGTGGTATAAGATGAGCTTATATTTTTTTCGTTATTGTGCTTCTTTTGAATACAGGAATAAATAACAAGAAAAGAAATAAGAAGGATCACTGGAAGTAAGATCCAATGGGACATAATAAACGTGATTTTACGCAAAATTAAGAATAAAACGCAGGAAAAATCGGTGCAATAAAATCAGAATTACAAGCTGAGGCAACAAGGAACTTAACTTAGTGGTAGAGAACTTATTTAGTATATTCAGGATCCTGTGCTGAATTCTAGCACCACAAAGAAGAAAAATATAATAAAAATAGGTGCAAAGACAGTAAAATTATAATGTTCACAACAATTTCTTATTTTTATTTTTAATTTATTTTTTCATGTTTTAAAAGATAAAGTATCCAGTAGACTCCCATTCTCTATTCTCTCCCCTCCCATTCTTTCTCTATCAGTACTTTCCCCTCCAAGTTTCATGTGCTCTATTTTATAAGCACTGCCAATATGTATATGGATATAGGACCATCAACTGTAATATCTGGAAGCTCTCAGGGGCTGCATCCCTGTAGAAAACTGACCCTCTTTCTTCTGGGAATCATCAACTGCCAATAGCTTCAATTACAGCTAGAACTTTGTAACTCTCACATCCAAGCTTGGACATTGCCTCACTTGATATTATGCAGGTCTCACATCATAGATGCTGTGAGTTCATATATACAGCAGCCCTATCATGTCCATAAAACACTATTTCAAGATACAACATGATTTGGTTGCAGAGAAATCAAGCTGGAACTTAGTTGTATGCTACTTCTTTGCTGACTGGATTGGAGAAAATTTTCATTAAAGTTTTACTCAACTTTAGACCCTGCATGCTACTCAATAGATTTGCCAAGTGTTCAGTGGTGAAATATTGGCATGACTGGTAAGAAGTAAACAACCACTTTTCAAATCAATATGAGACCCAACTCACAGTGAGTAATTCATGTCTTCTACCATAAACCTGCTTAAAATCCTGTGGCTAAGGTTGTAAGAGGCTCTAGTGCAGAAGTTACTGCTGTTGTTTAGATAAATGGACATGATGTTCTTGTTGAATTGCCTTGTACATATTTGTGTTTGTGCCGGTAAATTAGTGCTTCTCAAAGTCTTGATCAGAGAGTGACAACTAATGCAGAGATTATAATGGCTACCTAGGATCATTGGATAGGTGATAAAGTTAATGTAAATGTAAACATGCTATTCTCTTTAAAGTATCTTTTCTTACTTTGTTGTGTTGCACTTAAGTGATGGAATCTCTCATCTAAGTTCAGTTGCTCTTGTCAGGGTACAGGCATGAGTTGATAATTCTTCAATTTGATGTGATAAGGTAAGAGAAATGAGTACTGAAAATAATTTCCCCATATTGATAATGTTATAAATATTATTGTAGTTATTCCTATCAATGATATTTGTGGTCATGTTCAGGTAGCATGACGAAAATAAGACAATTAAACTTGAGTTTTGCCTAAGATATTGATTTTGTATTTCAGAATGCCATTGTTTTTTTAAATTTTCTTATTTCAAACACCTACATTTCTACAATCATGTATGCCATTTTCTCAATTAACTGTCCATTTCCATGTGGTGTTTGTAATACAACGATTAATAAAGATACAGTATCCATTCTCAAGGATCTCAGGAACTAGAGGAGAAGAAGAATTTATCTTTGTGTGAATTCCTTTATAAGAATATTCAATACCTCTTTCATAGAATAGAAAATAAACCAAATACATCTACATAGTAGTGCTACTGGAACTAGGCTTTAGAGAATCATCAGAGATTTAGAAGGAAGAAATGTGGATGACAACAGAGTCATAATCAAGAATTTGAAGTGTGAAAACTTTGGGGATGTATAAAACGGAACAAACACGCCTGGAATTGGCCCATAGTACTTTGTAACAACAGAATCCATGTGTATATATTGAAGGGTGACTAAGAGAGGAGAAAAGAGGAAGGAATTATACAAGGGAGATGGGGGTTTCAAAGATGGAAATCAAGGTCAGACCATAGAATGTCTTGTCTGTGAGGTTAAGGATTATTTGCTTTGCTGTATTTGTGGCTATAAAAAGAAATAAAGCTGAAAGAATTATGTATAAATGAGGTAATTAAATTTTAGAAAATGGTCTAATAGTTTAAATGATGGCATTGTTATACTATAATGAATTATTTGCTAGTTTGAAATTTCATGTTTTTAAATGATTTTATGATGTTAAAGAACTCCTTAAACCTTAAAGCCAGTGATTTCCAGTGTACATGAGCTATATCCAATTAGCAGTATTCATTTCCCATTTTCCAGAAATCTTCTGAAAGATCAGAGCAAATTAGATGGATCGATGGATAGATAGATAGATAGATAGATAGATAGATAGATAGATAGACAGATAGATAGATATTACAAACACATGGTGTCTCTTAAATATTTTTCTTTGGAAATGGCATGTTATCTCACTTCTATGTAATATTTAAGGCATTTGTTTCTATCCTTAAATGGAAGGATAGGATATAATCTTCTTACAGTGAGTAGTCCAAATATTAAAAATAAATAAAATCTAGAGGAGAGTATAGGAAAGGCCTATACACTCATATTTAGGTCCTATCTCCCTATCTCAGCCATCTACTGGCAGTGTGGACTCTAGAATCCTATTTTATCTCCCTGTACTGTTATAAATTACGGTGATTTTAGTGAAATCAAGACAATGAATATTTATATGTTTTCATGCAATGTTTGTATCTTAAAATTCAACTCTTGTGTTGTGTCCACTACAAAAACAAAAATTTCAGGCACTCAACCTGTTGGGTAACCACTATAGCTCTTAGCTACACAATACCATGCTTATACATGACCCCAAATGCCATAGTCCACTTCAATTCAGCTTTAAAATGCCCAACTTAGCTATTAGAACACTTTTATCTGCAGTTGGACCTGAACATACCTGTTTCTCTGAAAGAAGGCTCTAAAGACAGTTGTCATAAACATAAATTGACTATATATATATATATATATATATATACATACATACATACATATATATATATATATATAATATATATTCAGTGCACTACACAAAGTTTATTCAGATAAAGGAAAGTTATCCTGCAAAAACTTGAAACAACCAGTCAATTCCATCTTCTTTTTTTCTCCTCCTCCTCCTCTTCTTTTTTATAGCTGAAGAAATTGTAGACTGCTATGTAGTGGTGGCACACATCTTTAATTGCAGCACTTGGGAAGTCGAAGCAGGAGGATCTCTATGAGTTTGTGGCCAGCCTGGTCTATAGAGTGAGTTCAAGGGCCAGCTCCAAAGATACAGAGAAACCAGTCTCAAAAAAGAAATAAATAAATGGAAGAAAGAAAGAAGGGAAAAAAGGAAAGGAAATTGAAGATTGAGGGACAGAAGTAACATCATGGATATTTATAATCAGGCTTCCAGGTTAGGACAGTACACATGCTGCTCTGTTGTATTTCTGCATTAATTTGATGTATAAAGTAGGAAAATGCTGCTAAGGTTCATACAAATCATGCTATAGCAAGGGAGAACAGATCCATGTACTCTTCCTTTGTGTCTAATGCCAAGTCATGAGAGTGTTTACTCCAAATAAAAAGCTAACTGCCTAGATTCCCTTTGTTTCACTTTAGGGTTTGTTTTTCCTCTGTCTCTCTCTCTTTATTAATAATACTGCAATAGCTACCCCAGGAGCTGTAGTGGCTTCTTCAGTTTTTATAATGCACAATATATATGACTTTTCAATAATAGATTCTGGAATGTTTATAATAAGTGCATGAGTGTTAAAAATTAATGAAGAATAACAGATTGAGTAGATAGAATTTTCCACCATGGGATGAGACTACAAGAATGTATATGAGAAGTCTTGATTTGAGCAACATTTTAAACAGTTTTGTTTGGCCATTTGTTTAAAGAAGTATGCTATAGATTCTGAAAAATTCTGGATTACTTCTCTATCATGACACCATATAATATAATAGAAAGATTTCTTCTATTTTACTAGAAATACCTAAAGAATATATAGTCTGTGTAGTCTTTCTTTTTCTTTAAGCCTGCAACAGGTCTAAAAATAAAGTTTATCAATAATAATATAAAATGTCCTCGAGGTTAATGAGGTATGTTTATGGCATCAAAGTAAGACTATTTACTTGGCTGAAGAATAAATAATTTAAGACACTCGATAGATTGAATATGCTGTGTTATACATAGCAGCAAACATTCCCAAAATCTCGGTAGTTTAAAGTAGATTAGCACACATTTTCTGTAAATATTGAACTTTGAAGAGTTAAACACTAAAAATATTGAACTTTGTAAGAGACATCATTTCTATTTCAGCAACTCTGTTTACATAGTTAAGCAAGTGTCCTTGTGATATGATGGAACTTACATTGGGTATATGCCCAAGAGTGGTATTGCTGGGCCTTCAGGCAGATTGATTCTCAATTTTCTGAGAAGCCACCATTTCCTTAATCCTCTGTTCAAATAACTCTGTCTTATGGCTTTTGGACGTATTTATCTTGACTCTAGTATATTTTGACATGCTTTCTTCACTGAGTTTTCCATTCATTGACTTCCCTTTACATTGATTGATGTGTCCTTCTCTCTGAGACTATGAGGGGCTCCACATTTGAATCTGAAGCAATGGTAGCTCAGGAGCTAAACTATTTGCCTTGTGAATACAAAGACCTGAACTCAAATCTCCAGGAACAACATCAAAATATCTAAGCATGGTAGCACAGATTTGTACTCTTAGAGTCAGGGGAGACAGTGGAACAAATGAGCACCTGGGGTTCACAGGTCAACAAGCCCAGTCATGTCAAAGACAGAGCCTGTATCAAAAGAAAAGCCAGACAATACCTGAGGTTGTTCTCTGGCCTTCACACTCACACACACACACACACACACACACACACACACACACACACACACACACACACACACACGATGAGGGTTCTAGGTATACAATACTCTCCTGGCACAGTGCTAAATCAACCATTTTCAAAGGAACTATGGTCCCTTAACTAGAGAACAGTCTCACAGTCTTTTATTTTAAATCAGGGGCATGAAGGTGCAGAGGAGAGGTGCTTGTACTTAGGTGAATTTTGACATGAATATGTTCCTCACATGGTTTACACTGGCGATGAGCTGAAAGTAGTCCATGGAGCTACATGTATAGCTCAGCTGTAACAGAAATACCAGGGAGATTTACTGTATCTTATCCAATAAAGTCGCTTATGTTTGCTTTGTTTCCAGTGTTAAGCTTTTTGTTTTGCATCCTTCATATTGACAATGAGTCCACAGACAATTGAACTTTGAAATAAAGTACAATGGAAAAAAGTAAGTAACCTTTTAAACAGACTATTTGGAAAAACAGTCATTCAAATAACTGTAATTATGGAGTTTGCCAGTTGCATGGTGAGTGTAATTAAGGTGACTAAATAACTGTAGCAATTATGATACCAATTTTAGTTTTAGATATTTCAGCATTGTACAATTTCCACTTGAAAGACAAACCCTGTCATTTGAGCTGTCTATTGTTTGTGTGTTATTTATAGTAATTTCAATTGTCACTATTGTGCTTATCAAAACTTATATAAATCTTATATGACCTTAATACATGCTTTAAATAAATGTTACTGGTATTTATTGTAACAAATACTTTCATTAATATAAAAGTATACATTGATACATAAAACAGATAAATTTCGAAGGCCATCCAGTAATTTTAGGAATACATTTTGTTTTCAGTATTTCACTTTGTTGGTAAGCATTTCCTTCAAGTAATGTTATAAGACAATATGATTATAAGCAAATGGAGGATCAGTACTCTTTCTACTTCTGCTTGAAATGAAATTATAAGAATGACCTTTCCACAATTACATGAGATTAATGCACTTTTATCTATATCTGGAAACATACATTTGAATTAAAAGAAAATATTCAGTTTAATCAGGTGATGAGTCTTGTGCAACTTGTTTTCCATCATTCCTTTCAACTTTTATCATTTCCATTAGCAAAGTTTCAGAAAAATCTCAAGTGCTTTTTGACCTCATATGTGCTTTATTTTCCAATAAGTCTGTGGACCTTCTGTCTTGAACTTTATTATATTGTGTGGAGCATAACCTAACAAAAACATATCATGAGAGACATAAAATGAATGCTAGTGTTGTGCAATTTCTCCTGAAGATGAGCAATCAGACACTTCCACCATTACTTTTTTGGAACTGGAGTGTCAATGCAAGAACAATTGACTTTCAACAATAGGTGAATGCAGAAACAATGACATTGGAGTCACTCCTGTTTAAATATATTGGCCACTTTCTAAAGCATAAATCCAGATAACAATGTATCGAGTCATTCAAAATGACTGTGTTATTTAATCAGAATCAGGAGTGTCATAGCGTTAGAATGGAATTTCAACTCAGAGCTGGAAGGTGGGTATTAGAGACTTTCAGACCACTGTCAAGGTTCGCAAATGTAGTTTCCAAAACTATTTTTAGATGGTTAGTAAATTTCAGATATTTGAATTTGGCTGACTAAATAAACTCTTGGCAGACCTAAAATTTACATTGTATAATTTCTAATAATGTTTTGAAATTAATATGTTGAAAAAAACTTAATCTTGTCATTCTCTTTACCCAAAAAAGTGTGTGTGTGTGTGTGTGTGTGTGTGTGTGTGTGTGTGTGTGTGTGTGTGTGTGTGTGTGAATACCTTGTCAAAAATGGGCAACATATGAAGTCACTATAATAGTTTGAGGGTTACTTCAGTAATTATGCAGAAATCAGTTGTTTTATCAAAACCTTTGGAGTCTTTCATCATTTTAATTAAATGTGCTATCATAGAGTGCTTAAATATCCCCTGAAGCCTTTAGATGTTCTATATATGAACTCATACTTTGTAAACCTACATTTTGGCAATATTGAATATGTATGACCAGATAATATCATTCAGAAGAGTTACTGCACACTTTCACAAGTCGTTTAAAAACTGAGGGAATGGCAATGGAGAGAAATAGTACCATAATTAACAATAAAATAAATACAATTTGTAAAATGGAAAAGACTCAATGGGAGTTTTCCATTAAGAAATTTGAAAACCCATATGCCGATGGTTATCAAGAGATATAGTTCATTCTACTTAGCCACTTGTTGGTACATTCCTGAAATAATCTGAGTCAGAACACCATAAAGACACACGTTTGGTGCAGTATTATTCACAGTAGCCATTAGTAAATGAACCTAGATACCTATCAGCAGATTGAAGGATACTGAAAATGTGATCTATATACACAACAGTGTATTAGTAACTAACCCAGCAGGCTGAAACAATGTCATTTTCACAACAATCAGTATATAACGAAATAATCTGGTTAAGAAAAGTAAGCTACACTAAGAAAAATATGCTTTCCTCATACACTGATTCTAGATTTCTTTTACAAATACATATGATACAAAAGAAGGTAGATATTTGAAAAGAGTAAGGAAACAGGTGGGAGGGCAATGGGGAACAAGACAGAATAATGTGGGGAATATAATCAAAGCATGGGATATGCTTGGGTGAACATATGAATCCCACCATTCTGCATAAATGAATATATACTAATAGTGACAAAAGTTTCCAATTTAGGCTGCAGGAAGTAAAGAGTCATAGAAACTGTATGAAAGGCAGAATATGTGCATTTAACTGTCATACAACCTGGGTATCAATTTCTCTTTTTTTACTAGCTGTGTGACTGGAAATTGTTTCATGCCTCTTTAATGCAGTTTCAGTATTGAAATGGGAATTTAGTAGTTATTATCTTACTGCAGACATTAAGGCTCTAGTAAAATAATGATTGCCACCTTGCATGAATTAAATGCTCAATAAATGGTAGCTTTTGTTATTACTAATAACATGAGCCTAGTAGCTACAAGAAGAATCTCAAAACAGCGGAACTAGAGAATACAAAATTACTTCTAGGATTGGTGTTGCAATCTAAAGTGTTTTGAATGTACAATAAAAATCTTATAAATGTGAATTCAGGTATGCTTAATGGTTCACTAGTACTCTGTTAAATGTAGTTTAGGAAATGGAAAAGGACTTTACTTTCTGGATGATTTTCAGATTACTTCTAAATTTAAATAATTTTTGAAAAATCTCATACATGATTATAATGTAAATTGTGTGCTATTTTGGATTAAGAAGTTTCTATTAGGTTATGACATTTATTTAGATGTTGTAATAACTTTTCAGTCAGGGACATCACTAAAATTAGATCAAAGTGTAAAAATGATAAACAAACAAAAGATGGTGACAACAACCTTGCATTATGTGTGATTTAAACTAACTCTTCCACTGATTTTTAAATGTTTTCCTTTCTTTCTTCTCATTGACGCTTTGTTTCAGATGTCTCAGGACTCCCAGGAACTAAATATGTAACTTAAGGTGTCAATAAACTTCCAACCTTACCACCTCAACCTTCTAAGTATTGGGATTTCAAATATATGACACCACGCTAGGTTTATTCAGTGCTGGAAGTTGATTCTTCGTCCTCATAACACTAGGCAGGCTAAACTACTAGCTTCAACTAAAATATTTTGGTAACATTTATTTTCCAGGATATTCTTATATATTGTTTAAAATAATATTAAAAGACAATAAAATAAAATAGTTTCTTGAATGTTAGTGTCATGATTAGTTTTGTTACCTTGACACAAGTTAGAATAATCTGAGGAGAGGGAACTTCAGTTGGGGAAATGCTGCCATCAGATTGCCCTAAAGGCAAGTCTGTGGGGGTATTTTCTAGATTGATCATTGATATGGAATGGCCCATCCCACTATGGGTATGATGCACTAATTCCCCACTCTTCCTTAACTCTCTCCCATCTATGTCAATACTCCCCTAACCTACAGAACTTTTTTCACATTCCTATTTCTTTTGTTTTGTGACCTACTGAGTTTAACTAGGGATATCTGTATTGCCATGGGTTTAGAGCTATTCACTAGAGCCTGCTGAGCTTAGGAGTGGTAGAACAAGTGAAAACTCTCCATATACCAGAATATATTGCTGCTAGTAAATCAGCAGTAACAGTATTTTAGTTAGTGTAATGACACGTTATGACTAACGTAATGCTTATAAAAGAAAGCATTTATTATGGGACCCATAGTTGCAAAGGATAATAAAGGCAGTGACCTTCATAGCTAAGAGGTTTACATTTGGATCTTCAGTTAGGACACACACACACACACACACACACACACACAAAGAGAGAGAGAGAGAGAGAGAGAGAGAGAGAGAGAGAGAGAGACAGAGAGACAGAGAGACAGAGACAGAGAGACAGAGAGAGACAGAGAGAGATAGAGAGGAACACAGAGAGAGACAGAGAGGATATTGGCCTGGTAAGGGGTTGTGAAGCCTCAAAACCTACTCCCAGGGACTCTCATGCTCCAACAAGGCCTCTTAATCCTTCCCAAACAGTTATGCTAACTATGGACCAAGCATTCAGAAATATGAGCCTATGGGGTTTATACTCATTCAAACCTTCACAAAGGTGTAAATCTTTTGTGTTAGATCTTGCTGCAAACATACCCCCTTAGCATTACCTTCTCTAAACTAAGCACCACGACTTAAAGACATTTGCTTTAAAAGCTTTTTATTCTGTCTTCTGGTACTTACTTGAATTTTCTCTAAAGAATATCTTTATAGTCTTACTTATAAATAAGTAATTTTTATTATTAATTTGTAATTTATCATAGTATGAATTTCTGAGTCAAAAAAGTTCAATATGTAAATAGAGCTGACATGTAGAAGCCTATAAAGTCAAAAGCCCCTGTGTAATATTTTACTTTTTGCACATACCAGAAACTTTGCACAATAACATAGTCAATTAATATATATTTTCCTTACAATATATATTTTGTATAGGGAAAATGCATTGGAACTAAGAGATATTATTTATATTGTTACAGATTCATCACATAGAAATGAGCTGTGTTATAATTTATGCATATACATTATATCAGGAACATACCATAACAGCAACAAGTGGTGGACAGAACCTAACAAATAAGTACAGTATTACAGAAAATATTATGTGTTTAAGCTTTATCACTGGATGTTTACATTTACTTATGCATGAATGAATGTGAGTGTATGTGTTTGTTTGTGTGGCATATGTGTGCTGGTATGTGCAGAAGTAAGAAAAGGATGTTCTAGAGCAGGAGTAAAAGACGGTTGAGAGCCACCCAATTTTGGTACTAAGAAGTGAAATTGGCTATTTTTAATACTAAGCCATTTTAGCACCATATTTGTACTTTATTTATTATATGTATACATATTTTATGATAGTAAATAATGAAATATACTATTTTCTATTTGATTTTGATAAATTCATCCCACATTTATTTTATATTTGCAGATTTTACAGCTTGTTGTTTCAGGTTGTTATAAATATCCAAAGATATTTATAAGTGGATGGAAGTGGATACATGCAACTAACCTTGGATGTCAAGAGTGAAGTGTAAAACATATAATGAGACAATAAATAACTCAATTGGTTACTATGTCAATAATGCATTAAAGATAATTTCAGACAGTGCAATGATATCTTGTTAAGGAGTGGAAACAAAGCAACTTTCTCTTGGATTAATTTACATAAG
The DNA here is from genome assembly GCF_003668045.3 of Cricetulus griseus. Taxonomy (NCBI): domain Eukaryota; kingdom Metazoa; phylum Chordata; class Mammalia; order Rodentia; family Cricetidae; genus Cricetulus; species Cricetulus griseus. Next base: position 10,827,487 of record NC_048604.1, read on the forward strand.
ATTTGAACCTATTTTGGAATACTCCACTTCTTTCCCTATGTCTTCTATCTGCCTGTCTGAAAGAATACCTGTCTGTCCCTATTGTGTATCCCTAACAATGGGCTTTGCTCTGTATTTATTGAACAGCACAAAACATGCTGGTGTGGGAAAGGAATGAGGCATTATTTTCTACAGGAATCTTTCATAGTGTTTTGAAGGGAAATTACTTTGCTGATCTCCCAACTGACAAAAACTAGTACTCCAAATGGAAAATGTATGCTATCAACTTACATCCACATGTCACTTTTAACTTTTATCGGGTACTTGTTTTGTTTAAGGTTTCCTTCAATCTCCTTGCTAGCTTCAACAAATGATTACAACATGCATACATTATTTGATTTAGGGGAATGGAAGAGTATATAACTTAAAACTAAGGTATGCCATCTTTTTTTTCAGATTTAAAAGTTGATTTCATGGGAAATCCAAGGCATTCTTTTTTTTTCCTTTTTATTATTTTTTATTTAGTTTTTTTAATTTTTTATATATTTGAATTACAAACAAAATTGAATTACATGACAATCCCAGTTCCCTTCTCCCTCCCTTCCTCCCCTACCACCCCCCCCAACTAAAATCCTACTTATCATGTCCTTTCTTCAAATGGCTCAGCTGTTAAAGGCTGGGCTCACAACCAAAAATACAAGGCATTCTTATGTTGCTAACATTGCTGTCTTGATGGCAGGTTGAACTCAAACAGCCTGAGTATGCAGTAGGAGAGCAGCTTAGTCACATGGTCTTAAGGAATCTCAATGCTTGTTATAAATTTGACTGGAAAGTCTAGCAAATTTCAGTCTTGGGCAGTCAAGAGCTATTTTCATAAAAATGTACCACCACAAATTAACAACTATATAACTTGAAATTCTGTTTGATGACAAGAACAATTGAAATTCTGATGTTAGCAATTCTATAAATTTACAAGCTATTATTATTATTATTATTATTATTATTATTAACTATGTTGTAAAATACACCTCACAATCTTTATTCTTATAATATAACTGAGAATTTTGTGTCCTTTAATTATCATTTCTCTTATTTTCTCCATTCACCAGCACTGACAACCCTCTCTGTGTTCATTCCAGAAACTTGACTATTGTACATTGTGTTTAAATAGCCTGGATATATATCTCTGTATTGATATACCAATTTCATCTTTTAGGGAAATACAGGAAGTGGGATCTGACTCATATGGCAGTTCTACATTTGATCACCTCAGACACCACTATACACATTTTGATAATTGTTGTGCAAATTCACATTGCATTAATAGTTTATAATGATTAACACATAATGTTACAATTCTCTAAATGCTGAATGGTCTACTCCTTGCCATGGTCTACCCCCATTCACTCTTCCTCTTTCTCCATTCAGAAGTGTTAAGGCCTGCCATGGGGATCAACATAGCATGGCATATAAAGTTGAGGCAAGATCAAGATCCTTCCCACTGCATCAAGGCTGAAGAAAGCATCCCACCATAGGGAATAGGTTCCAAATACATCAGACACAGGTCCTTGTCCAAATGCTAGGGGCCCTACAAAAGACCAAGCTACCCTAAGTCGGTCCCACATTGGCACCCTAACTGTTCACCCAGAATCCATGAGTTCCCATAAGCTCACGTCAGCTGTCTCTCTGGGTTTCCCTCCCCTTTCTCATATAATCCCTCCACTCTCTCTTCAGTTGTACTGTATGATGACATTTAGGTTAGTCACCAATCTGATTACAGGGGAAGGCCAGTTCAGGCACCCTCTTTACTAGGGCGTAAAGTCTTATCTGGGGTCATACTTGGGGAACCTGGGAGTTTCCCTGGAACCAAGTTTCAGTGCCGAAACCACAAGCTTGAACTATAAATGGTATAGCTCAATTTTGAGCTAAGAGGAGATATACAATTCCTAAATAACTGTGTAATATAAAGCTCCTGAAAGCAACATGCTAGTGGGGTGCATTAGATACTTTTCTATTGCTGGGATAAAGAAACCATGACCAAGAAAACTTATACAGTTTACTTTGGCATGTGGTTCCAGAATAAAAGTTCATTGTGGCAAGGCATCATTATATCATAAAGTCATGTCAGCCCAAACAGGATGTTGAGAGCTCATGTATTTACATACATACATAAAGCAGAGTCAGTGAACTGAAAGTAGTCCAGAAATTTTAACATGAAAGACTTCCCCATATTTCCTCTTGCACAGATGTACCACCTATGTCTTTCAAAACTAATGCCACCGATTAGGGACTAATACATTGTAGACATGCACAAGAGCTGTTAACAATCACCATAGCACTGATTCAATATTATGTTGTTTTGAAATTTTCTCAGCCAAATAAATTAGCCCAATGTTTTATACATTTAGCCTGAGAATATTCTTACCACAAGGGCAGAATACTACCGGATTCTTAGCCAAAATATCACATGACTGAACTTCAGCCCAGCTTCCTCTGAAGCCTCTTGAGCTGGGCCACTACCATTGCAGCTGTATTCAGCACTGTGTTCTAAGCTCCTACTAGAACTAGTTGTTAAGCTCTGCTTATAACATTAAATCACTTTGCTTGTCTGAAGCTGTAAATTCTTCCACATTCCTAAAAATGTTTATGCACCAACCATAAGGGGAATCCAAGTTCATGAAGAAACACTACTACAGCTAAAACCACATATTGACCCTCACAGGTTGATTTCAATAGCCAACTATCAGCAATAGACAGAGTGACTAGACAAAGACTAAACTGGGAAATGGTGGAGATAAATTGTAATAAATCATATGGTTCTAGAGGACATTTATAAAACATTTCACTTAAACACCAAAGGATATTACTTCTCAGCAGCTGATGAAACTTTCTCCAAAATTGACCACATACTTTGATCGAAAACAAGTCTCAATAGACAGAATAAAGTTGAAATAATACCCTACATCCTATCTGACTACAATGGTTGAAAGGTAGATTATCAACAACAGAAACAATATGAAATGTACAAACTCATAGAAACTAAACAACTCACCACTGAATGAAAAACCATCAAAAAAGACATAAATAAATTTAAAAACTTCTTAAAATCAAATGAAAATGAAAGCACAACATACCCAAATATATGGGACATAATGAAAGGCAGTTCTAAATAAAAGTGTATGACACCAAGTGCATACAGTAAAAATTGCAAATATCTGATATTAATAGCTTAACAGTCAACCTTAAAGCTCTAGAACAAAAAGGAGAAATGAGAACAAAGCAATAAATTGAAAGAAGTAATCAGACTCAGGACTGAAATAATTAAATTCAGGACTGAAATAAAAACAATAGAAACAAACAAACAAACAAAATCAATAAAACACAGTTGGTTCTTTGAGAAAATCAATAACATTGAAAAATCCTTAGCCACATTAACTTATAAAAGAATAGAATATCTAAATTCACAAAATTAGAGATGAAAAGGAGGATATAACAACAGACATGGAGTAAATCTGGATAATATCAAAGTCATATTGACCAGCCTATATTATACCAAATTTGAAAATTAAAAAAATGTCTAATTGTGTTAAAATACACCATCTACTAAAGAGAAATCAAGTTCAAATAAATAATTTAAATAGAACTATAACCCATAGTGAAATATAAGCAGTTGTTAAAAACCTCCTAACTTTAAAAAAGGCTACAATTAGATTTAGTGCAGAATACTTCCAAACTCTCAAAGAAAATTTAATGCCAATATTCCTCATTCCACATATTATTTCACAAAATGCAAACTGAAGGAACATAACCTAAATATTTTTTACAAAGTCACTATTATCATGTTACCTAAACCACATGTCCCAACAAAGAAAGGGCAAATATCTCTTATGACAAAATGCAAAAATTCTTAGTAAAATGCTTGAAAACTAACTTTAAAAATGCATCAGAAAGATCATCCACCATGATCAAGTAGACTTCATATTAGAGATGCAGGGATGATTCAAAATATGAAGCACAAAATAATAAAAAAAAGTAATCCAACATATAAACAAACTGAAGGCCAAAATCACATGATCATCTCCTTAGAGGCAGAAAAATCCTTTGACTAAAATCTAATACCACTTCATGATAAAAGTCCTGGAGAGATTGGGGATAAAATGGATTTCTCTCAACATAATAAAGACAATTCATAGCAATCCCATAGTCAACAGCATCTAAACAGAAAAAAATATCAAAGCAATTCCACTAAAGTCAGGAACAAAGCAAGGTAGTCCACTTTATCGACACCTATTCAGTATAGTACTTAAAGACTTAGCTAGTGCAAGAAGACAGCTGAAGGAGATCAAGGGGATACAAATAGAAAAGGAAGAAATCAGCATATCTTTATTTGCAGATTTATAATTTTATACATAAGTGACATGAAAAATTCCACAGGAACATTCTACAGCTAAGAAACTATTGTCAGAGTTTCTGTTCTGCCTGGTTCTGTAGCTGTTTAGGTCCAAATTAACACAGAGAAGCTTATATTAATTATAAACTGTTTGGCCAATGGCTCAGACTTAATATTGGCTAGCTCTTTCTTAATTATTAACTCATTTCTACTAATCTATGTATTTCCATGTGGTCTCAGCTTACTGGAGAATGCCCAGGCATCCTATCTTCCCAATAGTTAAATGGCATCTCTCTGGTGGCTCCTCTCTGCCTTCCTACTCCCTGAAATCTCCTATTCTAGTAGCACCACCTTTATCATCAACCAATGAGAAAGAGCATATATTCTCAGTATACAGAAGGACCTCCCCATCAAGAAACACTTCCATGCTTATGTATCAGAAGAACTAACAGTGAAAATGGCTTTCCTACCAAAATCAATTTGCAGATTCAATGCAATTCCCATCAAATTTCAAAATAATTTCTCACAGACCTTGAAAGGACAATTTTCAGCTTCATATTGAAACACACACACACACACACACACACACACACACACACACACACACACACACACACGATTTAAACAAAAAAAAATTGGTTAGATAAAAGAATCCTGACTAATAAAAGAACTGCTGGAGGTATCACTATCCCTATGTCAAATTGTACTATAGAGCAATAGTAATAAGAACAGCATGGTCCTGACCCCTTTGCTCTTCGCTCCTCCCTCTCTGCCCCCGGATTCCGGAAGTTCAGCTCAGTACTTAGCTGTGTGTGTCTGCTTCAGCTTCTATCAGCTACAGGATCAATACGGCATTTAAGGTAGTCATCAATCTCATTATAGGGGAAGACCATGCTGGGGAAACTCACAGATAGAGCTGACCTGAGCAAGTGGGAGCTCACATACTGCAGACTGACAGCTGTGGAACCTGCATAAGACCGGATTAGGCCCCCTGAATGTGGGTGTCAGTTGGGGTGTGCTGGGAAGTCTATGGAACTGCTGGCAATGGAACCAGTATTCATCCCCAGTGCATGAACTGGCTTTTTGGAGCCCATTCCCGATGGAGAGATACTCTCTCATCCTACATACATGGGGCAGGGACTTGGTCCTGCCACAAATGATGTGACAGAATTTGATGATCCACATGGGAGGCCTCACCCTCTCTGAGGCTTTGATAGCTGGGTGGGATGGGGAGAGGGTGGGAGTGGGAGGGCAGGAGGGATAAAGTTCTTGGAATGGTATGTAAAAGAATATTGTTTTTAATTTAAATAAATAAATTCAAATATAAAAATAAGAACAGTATGGTGTTTTCATTAAAACAGACATATTGATCAATGGAATCAACATGAAGATCTAAAAAATAAAGTCTACACGCATATGGAAACTTGATATTTTGTAAAAAAAAAAAAAAGCCAGAAATACACACTGAGGAAAAAAGACAACATACTTAACAAATGGTGCTGGTCAAAATGAACAGCTGCAAAAGAAGAACCCAAATAGAAGCATACATATAAGCCTTTACAAGCTCAACTACAAATGGATTAAATACCTGAATTAAGGCCAGATACACTGAGTATGACAGAAGGAATAGTCTTGAACTCATTGTCAGTAGAAAAGAGTTTCTGAGCAGAATACAACAGCAGAGGCATTGAGAATAAAAACTAATAAATGGGACACTATGAAACTGAAAAACTTCTGTGTGGCAAAGCATGCCATCATTCAGACAAAGTAGTAGACTAAAGAATAGGAAAACAATTTTATCAATTTTACCAACTACATATCTGATAGAGTGCTCTAATCTAAAATATATAAAGAACTCCAAAATTGAGGCAGGTGGGAGAGCTGGCCCTGAGTTCCTAAGAGCAGGAGAGCTGTCCCTGCCCCCATCAGCTGCAGCACTCAGGAGAGTGACCATTACATGACTACCTGAAGGTAGGAGGTGTGGGAAAACCCACCCTGGGGATGTGAAAGCATGAGAACTGGCCTCACTGCTTGCTCATTGCTGCAAGGAGGGAACTAGTCAGGACATTCCAGGAGAGCTCACTCTGGTGCTGAGGACAAGGGAGAGCTGGGGAACTGAGCAACACTACAAAACTACTCAGGCCCAAATCCAGGGTCATGAATTGGCCCACCCCAACATCCACCACATCTATGATCTGCTAGAGTGCTTGAAGGAACCAGTCCTGCAGACACAAAGCCGCAAGATCTCCAGGACACAAGGAAAGGACAGGATGTCAAGGAAGAGTCCCAGTGAGGGCCCGGCATAGACAGTGCAGCAGAAACCAGAGGACTCAAACCAGACCAATGACCTTTTGAAATGAATACTCAAAAGCAAAAATATATGAATAAAAGGGCTTGCTGCATGACTCACCATATGACACTGCAGCTTCCATGATGGGATTGATTTTTTTCTTTTTTTCCTTCTTTTTTCTCTTAAATTATATTTTACTTTATATTATTTGGGTGGAGTAGGTTGCAAGATTAGAGGGAGGATACGAAGAGATGGGGAAATAAATGGGATGGAGATGCATGATGTGAAGGACACAAAGAACAAACTTAAAAAAGGAAGTTAAAAAATTGGGTAAAGATCAAAACATAATCCTCAAAACAGTAAACTCAAATCTCTGATAAATCACTAAAAGAAATGTTCAAAATCCTTAGTCATCAGGGAAATGTAAATCAAAATTACATTGGAATTTCATCTTACAGGACTCAGAACGGCCAAGATCAATAAAATAAGTGACAGCTCATGCTTCAAAGGATGTGGAATTAAAGGAACACTCATTCACTGCTGATGCAATAGAAGACTAGTACAGCCACCATGGAAATTAGTGTTTCTCTTTCATTGGAAGCTGGGAATAGATCTACTGCAATAGCTAGGTTTATAACTCTTGGGCATATACCCAAAGGACAGTCCATCATACTGCAGAGACATTTTCTCAACAATACTCGTTGCTGCACTATTCAGAGTAGCCAGAAATTTGAAACAACTTCAATGTCCTTCAACAGATGAATGGATAAAGAAAATGTGGTACATTTACACAATAGAATATTATTCAGCTGTTTAAAAAATGAAGCCATGAAATTCTTAGGTAAGTGGAAAGAGCTATAAAAATCATCATGAATGACTTATCCCAGACCCAGAAAGATAATTATAATAGATAAGTGTCTTGCTCAGCCACGATCAGAGAAGCAGTAGATGGGAACAAATGCAGTTACACAACTGGGGTAAAAGTGCAGAGTTCAGAGACTTTGAACACTCAATAGACACAAAAGCCCTTATGCCTAGCCTAGACACTGTTTTCAATTGATAACTGCTCTCAAAGGAAAATTAGTTTACTCCAATGATGTCTCACAGTGCAAAAGACACACTTAAGTGTAGGCCTCATGCCTAGAAATTTAGATCACCAGCACAAAACAAACTCAGTGGTATTGTAAAAGTTTTTGTCTTATAATTCTTTGTTTAGGCATTTTGTCCACTAAAACTGTTTTACTTATATTTTATGGTTTCCAATTTTGTGTCTTTATGAAACTTTCTGTGCCTTAATGTTTGTGTCTGTGTCTATGTATTTCTTGTGCTTTGATTAGTTTTGTATTCCCTGTTAATTTGTTTGTTTTAGTTTTATCTTATTTGGTTTTTCTTCTTTTTAGATGCCTACTTGTTTTCTAATAATAAAGAACAAAAAGGGGTATGGATTTCTGGGTGGGGAAGTTGGGATAATTTGGTGGAGTTGGTGGAGAAAAAACCATAATTAGAAAGTATTCTATTTTTAAAAATTGGATTTTAATAAAAAAACATGGATGCAGACATAAGAATCGTATTTATTTTATAGTGATCTTTAGACACTGAAGCTCCTGTTTTCACTTCAGTTAGTGAAAAACCATTAAACTATGTGGTGCACTAGATACTCTATTAAGTTTAATGCTTATTTTTATGTATATGTTTGTGTTTCTTTGTTTGGGTATGTGCAAGTGAGTGTACTTTTCTGTGGAGTCCAGAAGAAGGTGTCAGATCCTTCGTAGCTCTTTGATCAACAGGGGATGCCTTAGAAAAATAACTACTAAGCATACAGGAAATTAGTTTGACCCTGTGATAAAGGCTAAGAATATCTTGTTTCTTCCACTTTGTGATGAGCAGCTTTGATTATATCAGCCTTCCCAGAAGTGAGGGGAAAAGGAAGAGACAATGATGAAAGCTTATGAGCTGTCAGCATTTGCCACACTCTGAATATTGCTACTAAAATGCATGTTGAATTGTTTTCACATTTAGGTATTAAGGGGTGAGATTCAATGGATATTTTAACTGGTGATTAGTTTCTAAATCCATAAGACTAGTGATAGCTTAAGGAGTGATGGGTTATTTCTTTTTTATTTTTCCATTTTTTATTTAAATTAAAAATATGTTTTACATGTCAATCCCAGTTCCCTGTCTCTCCCCTCCTCCCCTGCTCCTCACCAACTCCCTACCCATCCCTTACCTTTTCTGCTTCCCAGGGAGGGTGAGGCTTTCTATGGGGATCTTCAGAGTCTGTCATATCCTTTGGGATAGGGCCTATGCCACGCCCACCCCACCCCCCGTGTGTCTAGGCTGAGGGAATATCCCTCTATGTGGAATGGACTCCCAAAGTCCACTCTTTTGATAGGGATCTGTACTGATCTACTACCAGAGGTCCCATAGATTTCTGAGGTCTCCTCACTGACACCCACGTTCAGGAGGCCTGGATCAGTCCTATTCTGGTTTCCCAGCTATCAGTCTGGGGTTCATGAGTTCCCCTTGTTCAGGTCAGCTGTTTCTGTGGGTTTCACCAGCCTGGTCTGGACCCCTTTGCTCATCACTCTTCTCTCTCTGCAATGGATTCCTGTTCAGTTCGGCAGATATGTTGCTGTCCTTCCTGTATGCTCTTCTCACTATTTCATGCTCTGCTCCCCATTGGACTCTACAGTTTCCATACCTCCAAGAAGATGGCCATCAAATCTGGCACTCCCTCTTCCCAGCCCCAAGATGTTTTATTCTAATGAAACAGATCAAGGTAACAATCAAATAAAAATGAGGCTAATTATTATACCCCTCTTTTCCACAAATATCACACTTTGCCCCCTCTACCCTTGCTTCACAACCCTACTGAAGCACCAAACCCATTTCTTCCTCCCCAGTGCAAGACAGTCTTGATGAAATTCTTCAGTGCCCAGCCTTTTTTCCTGTCCCCATTTACTGTCAACTAGAAGTTCCACCCAACAACCCTAAGGCATCCCATGTCTCTTCTTCCTCAAACCCTTTCCCCTTGACTGCTTTTCCTCCCTTCCCACCAACCAACCAAAACACACAGTGAAACAAAACTCATTTTCATTTGATATTTTATTACATTTGAATAAACAATGATCATTTAATGATGTAATACGCAGTTTATTTAGTAGGGTGAGGGAGGAAACAGAAGGACCTCGAACGACGTTGGAACCAGATGGAAAAACTGCATTGTTTGGAGTATGATGTTCTTCAGGACCTTCTTCATTATCGTTTTCTTGATGTTTTTACTTTTCTTCATTCGGCTGGCAATAAAACACCATTATGATAGGTTGTCTTTCTTCCTTATCATTTTCCGAATTGTATTCAAATACAGATGTTGTTTTTATCACCACTTTCCAGACCTGTTAAAACAAAAGTATAGCACTTTCTATCAAAACATAAGAGAAAATGGCTATCGGTTGAAGATCTATTCTGTAGCAGATAAAAGCAAGGAAGGAATAATAGGTGAGGAACTTGGGAGAAAAGAAGAGAAACATAAGATCGTCTGACCTTTTTGCTTCTTTTGCTCTTCGGAAGACAACTATCATGCTTCCTCTTCTTGATATTGGTGCTTTTGCCTCCGGTGTTTGTGATCGTTTTAAGTTCACCCTCACAGTTGGATTCAGAGATGACCTGTGACCCACAGCCTTCCGGCTTCTCACTAACGATCATCTGCTCACTAACCTCTGGCTCCTGGATAAGTGCAGGCTCCTTAGTAAAAGCTGCCATGTCTTGGCTGAATTGGTTACAACTGACTTCAATACCTGCGAGACAGCTCTATATATACCCACCCAGGACAATGGAGTTCCGTGGCCTTTGTTTCTGATTGGTGAACAGGAAACCGCGTCAGCCAATGACATGTCTAGGATTCTGTGGCTTTCAGAAAGCCACACCCCTTAACAATTCCATGTTCTGAGTGGGAAGGACGGTTATAATGACGCAGTTTAGATGAGCTGCTTTAAACGGAAAGTGTTTCTACAGTACTACCTGAAATAATTTTAAAGTGATCGTGCACCCTTTCTAGCTTCCTGTTTCAAAAATATTAATGAAATGGTGAAATAAATTCTCCCATTTATTTTCCATAACAAACTCATTCATTATTTGCTAATTTTGTGGTATAGCCCTCAGATTTGCATAGAGCTTTAGATGTTATCTCTGAAATCCTTCTAAATATGTGGGCCTGTATTTAAGTCACCATAGATTTGTAAATTATCAGCCTTCTCTTGAACAATTGTCTCCACCGGGCAATTTTGTCCGTATGTGTGTTGTAGGGAGGAACTGAAAGTCAAGTCCAGTTCTTTTGTCACTAAATGATAATTAGCTCAATTTGTGGCTTAGATTTTGGATCTTTACTGGTTGTTTAGGACTATATCAGTGTACCACAAACTTTCACAATTCTATGCACAGCCTGGCTGGAAGCAGAATTGGGAACTGTATACTCATCAGCAGTCAGAATAATTCCAGAAACTAAAACAGAGCAAAGCCTATTAATGATAGTCAACAATAGTTGGACATTCTGATTGAAATGCCAACTATGTGATTGCTACATGGATAGGATGGACCCTATTTATACCCACAAGATGGTTCTTATGTTAAGAATGGTGGTACATGCACCAAAAGTATATGACATGATGAGAATTTCTGGAGTGCGGATGACAGATAAAAAGAAAGGGGACTGGGTAAACTTCTGGTAGCCAAATGATGAGGATGGAACTAGTTGCTCTCACTTTCCTAATCCCATGGTAATTGCCATGTAGGAGAAAATAGGAGCTGTTCAAAGAATTACACAATTTTTTGATGTTCTCAAACAGTTATTTCAATTTCTAGATACTATAAATATATCATCTAGCATGGAAAAGTAGAACTCACAAGGATGTTAGAGTAAGAGATGATGACATAGAGACATTACTTTGGATTACATTGTTGAAAAAAATTGCTTTTTCCTTATACACTAAAGAGTTCATAAGAAGCAGAATGAAGGACAGGGGTTTCATGACTGAGAATGCGCCAATACAAACTTCAAATACACCTTTAGTGTTACAAGAAACGTCAAGGGATTTGGTGAGTATATTATGTCCTCCTTCATTGTTGACAAAACCAACTCCAGGGAGGGAAGGTATATTTTTAATCACAATATGGTGAAAAGGATCTGTAGCATAGGCAATACAAGCTATTGTCTTCTTCATAAGATGGCTGATTGATAAAGACAAGAACATAACTGAAGGGGTTTTAAAAGTTAGTTTAGAATACTTCCATTTGAAAGAAATATACTTCTACTAGCTCCTTTTCCAGGCAGAGAAGATGCTCATAGTGGTTCATACATATTCTGCCCTGAACCAAAATAAAGCTTTACAATCCTCAACTCAGCAATCCAGCCAGATTGCCATAGTCAACCAGAGTGAAACTTGCTGCTTTTCTCAAAAATGTCTGCTGAAATGTTACCAGGAAGGCATGTGCTCCTGTAATTCTGATGCACTGATTCCTTTACTAGCATTTTAAAACTAGACTTATGCAGGCAAAATGGCACTTGCCCATAGAAGCAGGTGCTGACACAGGATGGAGTCAGGGTCATTTCAACAACATAGCAAGATTCATCTATCTTTTCTGTAAATATATCTTTCACCCAAGTTATTAAATGTAGTCTCCTAGTCAATTAATTTATTTAATGAATTTTGGTTTTAGTGAAGGCCCTCCCCCAAATGATGGGACAGACTTTGATAATCCCCCATTAAATGCCTCATTATCCTTGGGGAGTGTGTGGGGTCAGGTTGGGGGGTCGGGGACATGGGAGGATGGGAGGGAGAAGCAATGGGGGATTGATATGTAAAATAAGATTGTTTCGAAATAAAAATAAAAAATATATGAATGAGTTTTGTTTTGCTCAAAAGAAAACTGAAGTTGAAATTTTACAAGAAAATGTACATACTCAGAATGTATAATGTTATACATATAATATAATAATGTTACACAATCACAGAAAGAAACAATACATTATCTTTGTGAGTTTGTACTATTTCTATTCATGTGTACCAGCATTTTAGTGTAATTTTAAGGCATATAGTGAAGCAAAGAATTTAGTGTACTAAACTAAATGAAAGTCATTTAATAAGTACTGGAAAAAATAGTTAATAGCAAACAAGGTATGAACCAAGGTTTAAATATGAATATATGAAGCTTCTTGTGAACTGAGAATGATAACATCCTTTGGGCACTTTAAGTTCATAATTCTTAAGCATCAGAAAAATGGCTAATATTAAAATGGGGACTGAAGACAGTAAACTAGCATGTATAATTATGTAATTGCAAACATTTTTAATTTTTATTTAAATTGAAATTAATCAATCTTATTTCCCATACCTATCCCAGTCCCCTCCCCCACCCATCCTCACATGATGTCCACCCATCCCATCACCATCCAGTCCTCAGAGAGGATGAGGTCTTCCATAGGGATCATCAAAGACTGTCACATCATTTGGGGCAGGACCAAAGCCCTCCCCAGTGTATCTAGGCTGATAGAGTCTCCCTCCATAGGGAATGGGCTCCCAAAAGCCTTTCATGCACTAGGGATAAATACTGTTCCACTGACAGCAGCACCATAGACTGCCCAAGCCCCGCATCTGACACCTACATTCAAGGGGCTTAGTTTGGTCTTAGTTTGCAGGTTCCCCAGATGTCAGTCTGCAGTCCATGAAGTCCCACTTGTTCAGGTCAGCTCTTTCTGTGGGTTTCTCCAGCCTGGTCTTGACCCCTTTGCTCATCACCCCTCCCTCTCTACAATTGGATTCCAGGAGTTTGGCTCAGTGCTTAGCTGTGGATCACTGTTTCTGCTTTCATCAGCTATTGGATGAAGGTTCTACGATAGCATTTAAGGCAGTCATCAATCTTATTATAGGGGAAGGACATTTAAGACAGCCTCTCCACTATTGCTTAAATTCTTAGTTGGGGGTCATGCTTGTGGATACCTGTGCATTTCCCTAGTGCCAGGTTTCCCCATAAGCCCATAAAGACTCCCTTTATCAAGGTGTCTCTTTCCCTGATCTCCTGCTCTGTTATTCCCACAACTCCACCTTCCTGATCCCTACCATTCTCCTCTCCACTCCTCTTCTCCCCTCCTCTTTAACCTACCTCTCATGCCTCCCACATGCTCCCAATTTACTCTGAAGATCTTGTCCCTTTCCCTTTCTTGTGGGTCCAAGTATGTCTCTCAAACCTAGATGCCCCTGAACTGAAGAGTGGATAAAGAAAATGTGGTACATTTACACAATGGAGTACTACTCAGCAGAAGAAAGCAATGGAATCTTGAAATTCGCAGGCAAATGGATGGTATTAAAAGAAACCATCCTGAGTGATGTAACCCAGACACAGGAAGACAAACATGGTATGTACTCACTCATAAGTGCATGTTAGACATAAAGCAAAGAATAGCCAGCCTACAATCCACATCTCCAGAGAAGCTGGGAAACAAGGAGGAACCTAAGAGAGTCATACATGGATCCCCTGTGAAGGGGAAAGGGACAAGATCTCCAGAGTGAACTTTTCTTTACTTATTCACCTACATTTGGCAGTGAATTAAAGTTACTAAAATACCTTCACTACTTTAAATTGTTATCCAAAGTTGGTAGCTAGTGAGTCATTTTTGAAGATAAGAAAACAGAATCCTATAGTTTTCTTATCTTCTCACCTTTTCATCTCTATGGTAAATGACCTGACATGAACAAATTAAAAGAAGAAAGACTCATTTTGGTTATGATTTCATAAATTTCCATACAGCAGTGCTTGGCCTCACCCTTTTATGCTTCCATCAGGTGCCTTGTAGTGGAACAAAGATAATCATATACTGAAGATCAAAAAGAAGGAGGTGACATAACTCCAATATCCTTTTCAAGTCTAAAGACCTAACTTGCTTCAAGTGTGTTCTACTTCCTAAAGATTTCACTACTTTCCAATGCTGCTACCCCGGGGCCTAAGCATGCAACCCATGGAGTGTTACAGAATTATCCCATTTACAATCTTCAACAAGTCACTTTGCTCAATATTAACCATTAAGCCAGTGATAAGTGTACATATTCAACGCATACATGCTGATTCTTAAGCTTTTCACTGCTTAACGTAGCTTAAGATCTCTAAAGACCATTTCTAGCTGCAATAAATTTGTGAAAAGTGTAGTATTCTCTAAAAAAGGAGTAAGTAATAAATTAATGAGTAAGAACAGTGGAATGATTGTAGTCCTTATATTGATTTAGAAAATACTATATGGACTTAGAATCTTACCTAATATCAATTGAAAATTGGAGTTCTTTATTAAAATGTTAATGTATTTGCAATTCAAACTTGCCACACTGGCATATCTCCTTCTGTTATAATTAACATTAAAAAGCACCCATTTTCAAAAGTAAGCTAAAAATGTTTGAACCCCAATTGCCAAGTCATTTCATAAAATATATATTTAGCCAAAATTTATGCAATATTTAGTGTCTCTAATAGGAGCTATTTGGATAAAATGACTTAATACTATGCCATTTAAACATCTTTTCTTCATATCTTTTCAAAGGTTATTCTTCTAGTTATTAATATAATTTTAGTGCTATTATTTTAATCATATGATATGACTATTTATGGATCTAAAATAAGATATAATGTTGCCATGATCTGAATATTTAGTTATACTTCATTTGCATAATGATTAAATGAATTTCCCGAAGCTGGTGTAATCGCTTCCTTATCTTACATCTCAGGAATTTACAGACAAATATGATACGAAATGATTATGATTATAGGAACACAAAGCTTTTTCTTTTCAATCTGGAAAAATGGTTTTAGTCTTTTCAAAACTGATTTCAGACTCTAAGCAAGAATAAAATTGATTTCTGATAATTAAGGAACAGGATAAAGGGGGACTGATAGTATTGTTGCTTAATACATTTACTGATTGATAAACTGCATTGTTTCTGTCATGAACAGACAGAACTTATTAATGGATACAGCTGTGATCCAAGGAGGCCAAAATACGTTTCAAGCTGGCAACAAAATTTGGCAGTGTTCTGTAAGTGGTACCAGTTTTGCAGGTATGAAAGATGCAGGATTGAGGGTATTCTGAGCTTACTTTGATGTTTTACAGAAAAGCTGGAAGCAAGGAGAGTGTAGCTGTGCCAGAATCCCTAAAAGGAGTCCCTGGGAGGCTAGTTAATGAAGCCATGAAGACACTTAAGTTGCAATGAAGCCACCTAGAATGTTGGAAATGCCAGAGCTATTGGATGTCCATAAAACAAAGCTGTAGGTATGGAATGGAATCAGCCCAAGATAGAAGTGTAGGAGCTACAGGCTGCATAGCTAGAGGGGTGAGACTACTCAAGCCCTCTGGAGTCAAGATGAATCAATCACAAGCTTCCAAATCCATACACACAGATGAAGGATTGATTTTGTGTTTCTTTTTTTCTTTCTTGTTTAGTTTTACCATTAATATTAATTATGTTCCATTCTTTTCTTTTGGAGAAGAAATGTTATATTTTTGTGATATTTTAAACTGGTTGCCTGTGAGTTGTTTTTTGGATTTTGGAAGACTGATAGGTAAGGCATTGCCTCAGTCTCAGAAGAGACTGGATTCATTATTTCAAGCAGTGCAGGAGTTGATAAAGATTGGAGGGTTGTGAGATTTAATGTACTTCGAATTATGAGATGGCCATGAGCTTATGGGGCACAATGGTGGGTGATTGTCACTTAAAAACAATGAATTTGATGTCATGATGCTAAGGGGTAGAGCTTTGAATATTAAAATTGATTATTAATCCGACAAGGTCCTGGAACAACTAGGAGAAAAGACCCTAAGCATATTAGTAAGGGATTATCTAGATTAGATTATTTGAGGTGAGAAGAGCTACCTTATCTTTCAGATATGCTATTCCTTAGGCTAAGGTTGGAGAGTGAATACAAAATAAAAGCAATATACAGTAAACCAACAGCCAACATGAAACTAAATGGAGAGAAACTCAACATAATTCCTCTAAAATCAGAAACAAGACAAGGCTGTCCACGCTCTCCATTTCTTTTCAATATTGTCCTTGAAGTGCTAGCTAGAGCAATAAGACAACAAAAGGAGATCAAGGGGATACAAATTGGAAAGGAAGAAGTCAAACTTTCACTATTTGCAGATGATATGACAGTTTACATAAGTGACCCAAATACTCTACCAGGGAACTCCTACAACTGGTAAACACATTCAGTAAAGTGGCAGGATATAAGATTAATTCAAAAAAATCAGTAGCCCTGCTATAGACAGACGATAAGAGGGCTGAGAAAGAAATCAGAGAAACATCACCCTTTACGACAGCCAAAAACAACATAAAATATCTTGGGGTGATGCTAACTAAACAAGCGAAAGACCTGTATAGCAAGAACTTTGATTCTTTAAAGAAAGAAATTAAAGAAGATACCAGAAAATGGAAAGATCTCCCATGCTCTTAGATAGGTGGGATCAACATAGTAAAAATGGCAATCTTGCCAAAAGAAATCTACAGATTCAATGCAATCTCCATCAAAATCCCAACACAATTCTTCACAGACTTTGAAAGAATAATACTCAACTTTTTATGGAGAAACAAAAGACCCAGGATAGCCAAAATAATCCTGTACAATAAAGGAACTTCTGGAGGCATCACCAATCTTGATTTCAAGCTCTATTATAGAGCTATATTCCTAAAAACAGCTTGGTTCTGGAACAAAAATAGACAGGTAGAAAAATGTAATTGAATTGAAAACCCTAATAGTAACCCACATACCTACGAATACCTGATTTTTGACAAAGAAGCTAAAGCTATACAATAAAGAAATAAAGCATCTTCAACCAATGGTGTTGGCATAACTGGATGTGGTATGTAGAAAACTGCAGATAGATCCATGTCTATTGCCATGCACAAAACTTAATTCCAAATGGATCAAAGACCTCAACATAAATCCAGCCACACTGAACCTCTTAGAAGTGAAAGTGGGAAGTACCCTTGAATTAATTGGTACAAGAGACAGCTACCTGAACATTACACCTGTAGCATAGACACTGAGGTCAACAATTAATGAATGGGACCTCCTGAAACTGAGAAGCTTTTGTAAGGCAAAGAACACAGTTAACAAGACAAAACAGCAGCCCACAAATTAGGAAAAGATATTCATCAACCCCATATCTGACAGAGCGTTAATGCCCTGTTCGAAACAAGCAGAAAGTTAAGGGGCCTGAAGGACCTGACAGAGAATCTGAAGACATATCATGAAGAAGTTTGTGCATGCTAAGGAGATTATCATCATATTGTTGACCGCATGTAACCACTGACAGAATGAAAGACACAGTGTGACAAAGTTAGATCTGTTTGGGTAGATTATTCCTGGTGTAAATCTAGAGGAAAAACGAGAATAAAAATTGGAGAGGAAGCCAATAAATATATTTTTTTCCTAAAGTGAATCTAGATTTGAAGATATGTGTTCATGTGTAGCTGTGTGTGCATGGGTATACACACATGACCACAGTTTCTCAGGAAGAATTGGATCAGTGAGTTAAGGAAATGAATGAGAGGTAAAAGTGGCATACAAATAAGCAAAGACACTGTATACATATGTACAATTATATGTGTGTGTAATTTTGTATAACTAAAATACATATCCTCATGAAACTCATTTTTTTACATGAAAGCCTACTAAAAATGAAAGATAATTTCAGAGTTAAAGGGAGTGTGGAAGTTTCATTGCTATTGTACTCTATAATCACATTGGGAGGGGTACTATTAGGAAGCATGGCTTTGTTGGAGTGGGTATGAACTTGTCACTGTGGGGGTGGGCTTTCAGTTTTCCTATGCTCAGGATACCATGTAATGTCTCAGTCCATTTCCTGTTCCTTGCAAGATTTAGTACTCTCAGCTACTTCTCCACCACCATGTCTGCCTGAATGTCACCATAATCTCTCTGCGATGATATTAATGGACTTAACCTCTGAACTATAAGTGAGCGATTCTAATTAAATGTTTTTCATTGTAAAAGTTGCCTTGGTTATGGTGTCTCTTCACAAAAAATGTTGAGATTACCTGAATAATTAAAATATTTCATATATATGGTTGATTTTCAGGAAAATTTGTATAGGTAACTGACGTCTTTTGTTTATCAGCATATCACTTCAGAATATATTTGTACTTTTGCCCATAGTACTGTTATCTCTTCAGAATATAAGACTTAGTGTTACTATTGAAATTTTTTTCTTCTCTATGTTTTATCTGGTTATTTTGGTAAATGAGAATATGCTTTTTGGGCAAAATTACTTGTATTTTGTCTGATCAGAAAAATCAAACAAAGTGTCAGGGAAATGCTTATGGGATTTTTATAGTGGAGGGGTGGGGGAGTTTACTACAATGGTGCCCTGAAGAAAACCTATTTGAACAGGAAATTTGAAATACCTCTCAAAAGAGGAATTTTCTTCCATGAGTAAATGTCAAATCACAAACTTCTTTCTTATCTTTATATTCCCACAACAGCAATATTGGAAAGATTTTCAAGGTCTCTATCTAGAGAGCAAAACACAAAATTATGAGTTATGATAAAAGAGATAAGCTAGATATTGAAAAGGTCTCAAAACATGACTTTTATTTCAGATGCAACTCATAATATGGGCTCTCATTGTTGCTGATAATTTTAAAAATGCTCAATTTAAATTCAAGAACATGCTATTTAACTGAATTATTTTATTAGATGTTCCCAAAGGAACCTAATTAGCAATTTAGTAATCAAGAAATATTTTGGGGGTCTCCTTTTTGTATTTTCAGTTGATAAATAATAACTGTGTATTTATGAAGCATAATATGACATTGTAATCTTTGTATGCATTTTTGGAAAATTCAATCGAGCTAAGTAAATCACACAGACATATATACACACTATATCATCATAATACAAAGAGCATCATAACTTCACCAATTTATCATATTGGCAAGCTTGTTAGTTTTTATGAAACTCCTAACAGTGGGAGTAGGTGTGTCTCTGACACTTTTGACTGCTCTTGACACTTTTATTCTTCTTAGTTTGGATTGTCCTGCAGGCTTTCACCTTGTATTGTTGTATTTTGTTTTCTGTTTGACTGTTGCCTCTTTGAGAAGAGTAGATCTTGGGAAGAAGGGATGCGGTGGGAGCTAGGAAGAGGAAACTGCATTTGGGATGCATTGTATGAAAGAATAATCCATCTTCAATACAAAGAATTTTGAGGTTTATATTGAAATCTGTAAATACATTTTTGGAATCTGAAAATATATTATTACTGTTGATTCTATGTAGGTCAGTAGATCAGAAAAAAATGGTTTGGTTTTGTTTTTAGCTGAAACCACTGTATTTTTCAGAAATATTTTCTTTTCCACATCACTACGCCCCCTAACCTCTGTAAAACATCTTTTATACTCACAATTTCTTTGAGTTAAACATATTCAATTCTTTGTCTCATTAAATCATGGTTTATTTGTATTTTCATTCATGACTTATGTCATTTAGCATGACTTTTTCTAGTGTTATATGTCTTGTTATGAATGATATGTTTTCTGTTGTATAGTATTCATATATGGTATATATGGTATACATGGTATTCATATATGGTATACATGTACATGCATGCATTTAAAATAACTTCTTTATATATTTGTTTAGCAATGAACATCTGTTTGCTTCTATATTTTGACATTTAATAATAATGCTAAAATAGATGGTGTGGGTCTCAGAAAGTCTCACTCCTAGTCTAGGATCTATTGGTATGGCCAATGGGATATGGAGAACAAGGTTTTCTCAGGGATGTTCTAGTAATAGGCTGCCAGTTCTCAAGTAGTTAGCCATACACACATGTATAGTAATGATAGTACTCAGTAGACTTAATATATTGCAAAACAGGACATGGAATTGAAAAGAAAAAGTAGCTGTTTGGGAGAACTGAAAGGGAGGGAATAAGGAGAGGAATTGACCATAGAACATTATATGAAATTCTGAAACAAATTAAAAACAATAAAACTGAGGAGCTAAAGATATCACTCAGAAGTTAACAGTGCTTGCTGCTCTTTCTGAGGACCCAAGTTCAGTTCCCACCACTTAAATCTGGGTGTCCATAACTGACTGTGACTCCAGCTTCAGAGGATCCAATGACTCTTCTGGACATTGTGGGGTCCAGCACACATGTGACACACAGATACATGCACATAAATAAAAAAGTAAATCTTAAAATAAAAAAAATATTCTCAACATTCAACCTTAATGGCCTAAGAACCATCCTTAAGGCATGTGGTGGAAGAAAGAAGAAAGTTGTACTTTAATCTCCATACACGTTCCATAGCATGCATGCTCATGAACAAAGAAGAATGGTAAAATAAAATTTTTGAAAAACCAAAAAAGAATACAGCAGTTAACATTGAAACATATGCTTTTCCATCATAATAATTTCCACTACATCATATATTTATGGAGAAGTAGGAATACAGGTCATAGGGTAATTCTGGTTTTAACAACTTAATGGAACTTCCACACAGTTTTCCAAAATAACATCCCTTATTTACATCCCAATCAATATTGAACATTTAATTCTCATTAAAGTTTGTAATTTCAGTAATACATATTCCTTTATATGAAGGAAATATTCATTGAGATGTGAGTCTGCATTTTTCAGAAGATTAGAGATCTTAAGCTTTTTCATCTAATAATTGTACTTCCATATCTCTTCTATTTGGAAATTTCTGGTTTTTTGTTCATTTTCAACTAAGTTATTTGTTTCCTTGCTATTTATTTGTTGAAACTCATTGTACATTTTGGATATTAGACACTTGTTAGAATGTAGTTTGTATATATTTACTCCATTGTGTAAATATTCTCTTCACCATGATGACTGCCCCTGTCTGTCCAGTAGATTTTTATGAAATTTCTGCTTGTTTCTTATGTTTTTGTAATTATGTAAATGAATACTTTCCCCAAAAATGTCATATGCGTGAGAATAGAAATGAATTATTTTCTTCTCTACCCACACTTTTAGGTATGATCTGCAATCTCTGCTAGTGGTTTAACTGCCAAAAGCTTTTCAAAAGTGCAAAAAAACCTCAAAACTAAAGCAATAAAGTGAACAAGACAATAAGCTGTAGTTTGGCTCATTCTGTTAGAAGTTTGCTTTTCTTCAGCAAATCTAAAAGAAAATAGTCAATAAGCATGAATAATTAATGACACTTTGACTAAAGAAATGAAGATTTTCAGAACACAGTATTGGGTTGCATGTGAAATAATCTGCCACTTATTTTGTTGTTTACAGTCCTATAAATGGTATAATAATAAAGTTATTGAGTCAGATAAAAGTAATTTTTTTAATATTTTATTGACAGTCTTATAATTCAGGCATAATTCCAGTAGCTGTAGTTTAAAATGTGAACAAGCCTTATGCAGTTCTCACTTAGGGAGTAATAACAGACACCATTTTCAACTTCTAGGAGTTTACAGTCTGGAAGAAGACACAAATAAGTGTAGCAAAGGATGATAACTGCTATGGTGAGGTAAGAAAAGACAAGACGACAGAACATAGAATGATTCCTAACCCAGAGATTGCAAGCAAAACAAGGGGACAAGACAGCTAAACTGGGCTTAGATATCGAGAATTGCCAAGGGAATTAAGGTAGACAGCTTTGGGGGAAAGTTTGTTCCTGGCAAATGGTACCTCTTATGGAACAGTTAATTTATTTCATTCTGAGAGACTATCCATAAAGTCAAGGCAAAATTCATGGAATTAGTCTGTAAGGTCAGTGTATGTTATGTCATGCTTCTTGGCAATGTGCCCTTTCTACCTAATCTTTCTAAAAACATAAATAAAATTGCTGAGTAAATATAATTCTACCAACTCACTCAAATAGACTTGAATTATTCAAATACCATGGACCTTTCCCTTATTAATATAAGTTACTAATACAATCAAATTGTTGCTTCAAATTAGCACACTCATACCACATCCAAGGTACTTTTCCATGGAATTCTATGAAATAATTTTTGCAATGCTTTGAATCAAACCTTGCAACTTGCATAGGCTAGGTCACCTCACTCTGTGACTGAACTATAGCTCTAGTCCTTGTTCTCTAATATTAATGAACATAATTATTAATCCTTTAAAATATTATAGTGTTTCATTATTCTCATTAATAAATTATGAATGCATTTTTCTTCTATTTGGACACCTTCACATTTTGTTGCCTTTTAAAAATTACAATTAACATTTTAATAAATTTCTATAGAAATCAATTTTTGTTGCTACTACTTGTATGCATTGAGCATTAAGAATAGAACTACAGTATTGCTGAAGTTAAGTATTCATGGAAAAAATGGAGCTAAGATTGAGATGCATTTGTATCTGTTCCTGGGACAATAACTTCATTTGTTTTATCTATGGTTCTATCATCTGTAAATTGTGGAGACAAATAGATCTTGTCTCAAAACTAAAGAAGTTAAGGTAAACAATGTATATAATAAAGTATTTGAAATGTATAAAATACAAATGCAAAGGGACTACTCTACTATTTACCTGCCCAGAATAGATGCTAGAAATGACTGGTAAGGCTAATCATAAAAGAATTGGAGGTTATTGGGTAACTTTAAAGATTTTACATGTAGTGTAAACACACATATGTACAGGTGTGTACATTTTCTTTACATATTCACCTTACAAAATCAAATCCTACTCTGTATTGTGACAGTATAGTAATGACACTTACCTATAAACTGTGGTATTACGTAGGAACTGAATGAGTTAATTTTTTTTTCTGAAATAGGTAACTACGCTGAGCTCTGCTAAACTCCTCTTATCCAAGGAAGGAAAATGCTTGCAGGAACCTGACTTAAGAAATGATTAGCACTCTGTCTGGTCAAAAGTCAAGTTGCAAATGCTGTTTGCTGAGAAAGGAATGTTTGAACTGCTACCTGTAATGTTTGTTCCTGCAATCATGTCTGACTGGGATGGAAATTTACCTTGGTGGTCATGGGACTCACAGATCTCCCTTAAATGGTCATGTAGAGTGGGATTTCTACACTATAATCTAACCTATCTGTAAGAAACTGTAGGTAGAACCTGGATTTTACAAAGCCCACATGAATAAAGCTGAGTTCTTTAATCAAGTGCATGTTTGGTTCTTTACTGTCTTCTGTATTTCTATCATTAGGAATGAAAATAATATAATTGATAAATTCAGAATTGGGAAGACTAAGGGAAGAGGATTTTAGTATGCACCAAATTGACACCAAAAACAGACCAAAGTATGGTTCCACCAAAGGTCAACTTAGCTCAACAATCAGTTTATTGAGCATCCTTGTAAAGCCCAAGTGAAGAATTACTTATAAGGGTTTCAGTTTCCCCATTGCAGATATATATAGCAAAGTCTCTCTCCCCATGAGAGATGAGGGCCACATAGAAGCTGTATGATGTAGTCCTGCCTTTAATCAACCTCCCAATTCCTACATAGTCTAACATCTCTCAAGATCACGTGCATTTGGGAAGAAAGTAGAGAAACAAACCTGGAATATTAGGTAAAGATCTCCCAACTCTTTTTTCCTCTATTTACTAAGAAGTACTAATAGTTCTAATATTGTTACAATAGACTTCGCTACCACTGTATTGTTTTTCTATAGTTGCCATTGGCTACAAGGAAGGGTCCAGAATGGCTACTTGCAATGACAGAAGGAAAAATATACTATGGAACAAGAACTCACTTTATAAGTGTTTATATGTGTGAATACTTTTAGACATGAAGCAGAGATGTCAACTAGGTAATTGTAAATACAAGCAGCATTAGCTTCTTATTTAAAGAAAAACTTCCTCAGTTATATATGGGAAAGAGTTATACTTATAAGTTATTTTTATAACTATGCAGTGAGGCAAGATTGCCAAAAAAATGCAAGTAGATAGAATATAGAAGAGCGTAGGGATTGATTCATGGGCTTCTCCAACATTTACTGTGCAGGTGCATGACAAGCAAGTAGAACAGTGATTAAGGATGAACTGGTGAGATAGGAGAAGAGCGAGTGAAGTATGGTGTTGCAGAACCCTGGGGAAGCAAAATATGATCATAACAGCCTTGGATAAGAGATTTTGTAAATGTAATAATTTACTAATTCTTTGAAACTTCCATGCATTGTATTTTGATCATGATCATTCTCCTCCTACAGGATCCTCCCCAAATTTCTTGCTCACTTTACCCACCCAACTTCCAACACCCCACATACACTCTAATGTGTGCTATAGTGCTCTAAATAATATAATCTTGCTTTTCTCAGGAGCATTTGTTCATCAGCAAGGCATGGGATTTTATGCCCACCTCCCCTCCATCACGTTGGGATTTTGGCTGACTACAGTTTTCACACCTCTCATGTATGCTATCATAATCACTGTGAGTTCATATTGCACTATCCCTATGGTGTGTAGAACAGCTTCCTTGAAGTCATCTAGCATATCTGGCTTGACCCCCCCTTTTCTTCATAGCTCCCACAGCTTTAAGGGGAAGGGTTTGCTAAAGATACCCAATTTATACTAGTGTTCCAAAGTATTTCACTCTCTGCCCATTGTGCCATTGTTATTCTCTGTGTTAACTACCATCTACTACAAGAATAAGTCCCACTAGTGACAAATAAGTGATGCACTGATCTATGGGTACAGTAGGTGTCAGGAGTCATTTTGTATATATATATATTATATATATAATATATATATGCTTCACATGTCAATCCCAGCTCCCTCTCCATCTCCATCCCCTTCTCCCCATCCCCCACCCTGATGGGGAAGTACTTCTTTGTATGTTTATCTTGTTGGTTATTGAATAACATACTGTTTGGAAAATGAAACAGCACGTTAGAAGGGACTAGGAGTCAAAGAGGATTCTGGGAAATGTAGTAGAGAAGTGGTGATCCAGGCAGGAGGTGACACAGCAAGGAGACTCATATTTAAACAAGGAGAAACAGGAAGTGTCGCTCTTTTCCCCTCCCATCCTGCTCCAGCGGCATAATGTGATCCACTGGCAAGGAGGGACACCAATAAGGCGTCCGATAAGTCTTATAAAATATATAGGTTTATGATAGCTAAGACTGAGCTAACAGATGAGAATCCTAATCATTGGCCAAGCAGTATTTGAACCTAATACAAGTTTCTGTGTATTCATTTGGGCCCTAACTTGGGAGGGCGGCTGGTGTAGAGCACACACATGACGGTGGGGGGCAGCGGCTTTTGGAGGAAAGATTTATTATAACACCATCCCATCCTCCCTCAGCTACCCAGGGAGGGTGAGACCCTCCATGGGGGATTGCCTAAGTCTCTCATCATCCTGGGCAGGACCTAGGCCCTCCCACATGTGTCCAGGCTGAGAGAGAATCCCTGCACTTGAACTGGGCTCCCAAAGTCCATTCATATACACCAGGGATAAATACTGGTCTACTACCAGAGGTCCAATATATTACTGAGGCCTCCTCACTGTCACCCACATTCAGGAGGGTCTGGATCAGCCCCATGCTGGCCTCCCAGTCATTAGCCTGGGGTCCATGAGTTCCCCCTTACCTCTGGCGGGCTATCTTCTGACTTGGATAGCTCCCTTCTTACAGCCTCAGCAACCATCCCACTTCCTATTGCTAATATTTTCAATTTCCCAAAGTCAGTTTCCTGGTCAACAAGATTTGTACCATTTTTGAGTCATTCAAACTTGCCAAACTGGACATCAGCCACTTTGAAGAATCCCTCTTAGTTCTAGTAAAAACCCTAGCTCCCTTAACTTCTCTGTTGACAGTCCTTCTCAGATTTAGTCCTAAATAAATCTATGTCCACCTCAGGTGTCCTTATATGAAAAGTAGCACTAATCTATCAGTTGCTACTATTCTTAATTCAAGTTTTATCCATGGGTTTTGGTTTATTGTCATTACCCCAGGTCTTGGATTTACCGCAGTCCCCTTATGCATTACACAGATAATCTCTTAATGGTCTCTAGACATAATAAAAAAATCTTTTTATCAACAAGTTTTGTTGGAAGTTTTTGAAATAAGTGGTACCTTACCTTTGTTTCAATTGTTTCATGTTTTTAAGTGCCTTCTGTTATCTGTTGCTGTTTGTCTTACTGAATTATGATATTATGATTTCACTGACTTATTCTGTTTAACATGGAGGAGAAGATGGGCATTCTCCCATTGTTAATGATAAGTTCTAACAATCTAAAGATATATAAATGAAGATATTTTCAGTATGTTTTCTTAAATAAAAAGAAAACCTGTCCTCAAATCAGTGATTAAATGTATGTATCTTTTTAGTAACTGTTCATAATGAAGTATCAAAAATGCTAGCTATTTGATTGCAGTTCTAATGAGGTCATGGAAAATCAGGAGGATATAAATTCCTATTGAAAGACATACTGAAGAATGAACTATATTTAACATAACATAACTATGTATATATACTTTCTGCCCTTGAAAATATTGGATCTTTGGGACCTTATATGGATTCCTTCATTGAAATTTATTTCCTTTTTTCATATAAATATATTTGTTTTCTCTTTTTCTAAAGAAAATAATTATTACTGACTTTGAAGTTTCACTGAGGAATGCAATATTTTAAAACTTAAAACATAGGAAAACATAAGGAATTCTGTAGTATGAAGTCATGATAAGAACTCATGGACTCAAAAAAATCAGAAACAAACAAAACAAACAGGTGTGTTCTGATTCTGATTCTTCCTCTAATTCTACTGCTTATATCTGCTAATTCCCTAAGAATCCTATGGGCATAGTCTTCTCATCCAGAAAAAGAGACAATAGTTAAATTATATTAGTGCTTTTACATCATTATTCCATAGTGGTATCTCTATAAGCAATGGATTTGCATATTACAAGTATCTAAAATCAGAGTCCTTGAGGTCAGTCACTGAGACTCTTATGCCTTGAAGAAAAACAAAAACAATAGTAATTATTTAAATATAAAATTTAATTATCTAATTATCCATTTACCATATGTTGTTTGAGAAAATATTGCCCCACTTAGAGTTAAATAGTAATGTGAGTACTGAGAAAACAACAGGGGTGAGTATGCTGGCTTATATCCTATACATGTATATACTTGTGAAACAAACTAAAAAACATCTGGATTTACAAGCAATTTAAATTCCATTTGACAGATTTGCCTAAAACCACACTGTGGTCACTGTGTTCCTTACTAAACTAAGTATAAATCTCCTTCATATTTTAGCTCCTTAAAAACAGGGCACAATTTATTAAATACTATTCAGTAGATACCCCTGTTTAAATTCCATGCACTTTATCACATAACCTTTCTTTCTGAGTTTCTGAGTATATCCTTTCCTGAAAACAATTTAACCAGAGACTACATGGTGCCATCCTCATGTGACTGATGACCAAGATGGATTCCACTGATGTTTTGGCCAGATATGATTAGTCTTGATTCTTATTCTGCCACAATTATGTCTGCTACTTAAGCAAAAATCAAGTCAAAATGGCATGGATTTTCTAATTCATCTTGGTTATTAACCTATGTCCCATTCTACTTATCAAGGATACTAATTTATATTTATGATGTTAAAATGTCCCAAATGAAAACAGGTTACTCCCATCCTGAGTTGGCCAATGTCAAGTTGTTTCTGTTATTGACAAACATACTGATAAAGTTTGGATTAGCAAACCATAAGGAACTGTTGCCTTTTGATATATAGGGCATGCAAACTGTTGTGTATTAAACAGTCTTGGACCAATCTGTGTTATTATAGGAATGTGACAAAGTCCTTAAGAGATGATATTTAGTGAGAGGTCTTTGTTCCACTAGGGAATGATGAGAACCTAACCCCTTCCCATTCTATGAATTCTATGATGTTCCTTCTTGTACACTCCCTTCATGGTAAGCAGGCTGGCAACAGGCTTAGTATGCACACAAGTTATACAAACTAAACCAAATCATCTGTTTTAATACAAGTCTTAGAGCTCCATTGCAATCCACTCTTAATGTTGTTGTCATTACTATAGGTATTGTGTATTAATTGTGACATCTTATGGAAGATAATCTTGTTTCTTCCTCTGTAAAATCTAATGAAAATGCATTTATAAGACTTTTGGCTATGATAACATAAAATATATAAAAAACACAAAAATCTAATGAAAATACATTTCTAAGACTAAATACCAAAGACAGTATATAGTTCAGAGAAAGGACCTTGATGTTGTAGCCATATTTTTTCTAGTTCTGACATGAACATTATATATATATATATATATATATCTATATATATATATTATATATATGTATATATATATATATATATATGTTGTGTGTGTGTGTGTGTGTGTGTGTGTGTGTGTGTGTGTGTGTGTTGTATTTTGAGACAAGTATTAGACTGCAGGCCTAAGAATTGTCATTCTAGAAAAATGCTGAAGGATTCTTATTTGTAAAAACATGATAGTAAAAAATGGTTATGTCTTAAGAGTCATTGTGATCATTAAAGGAGTTAATAATATATGTGAATACTTTGTAGTCAATATCCAGCTGATAATGTTAGTGTCATGCTGGCTGCTAATTCTTTTCACCATTTTCTAAGATTCTTTGAAAAATTTACTTTTATTTTATTTTAGTGTGTGTGTGTGTGTGTGTGTGTGTGTGTGTGTGTGTGTGTGTGTGTGTTGTGTGTGTGTGTACATGTGTACAGTGCATCTGTCTATGGAAGCCAGAAAAGTTGTTGGATATCTTGGATCTGATCTTACAGGCAGTTGTGAGCTGACAGATCCGGATGCTGGGAACCAAACTCAGATCCTTTGCAAGAGCAGTAAATGATCTTAACTGCTGAATACCTTCTCCATCACCCCAAGATTCATGTAAAAAACAATATCAAGATGGGAAAGAAACATGAGAATTTCATGGTTCCATTTTATGAGTGCAAAGAAAATTTCTACCTTATATTTGACATATATTAAAGCACGCAAAATATATTTTGAAACTCTGCCTTTCATTAGTCATCATATTTTAGAACAGTCTATGTGCTAGTACATAGTTTCTCCATGAAAGCACTATGGAATGGTGATGAGTTCAATGAGTAAGTTTAATTTAGGCATTTAGAGAAGGCAGTAGCCATTGAGCTAAGATCCAGGTAGTAAGGTTTCTGTGTGGCAAACTTCCTAGAGAAATTACAGCAATGGTACTCAGGTCTCTGGATGTCAATAAGCATGTCCTGTTTTAGGAAAAGCGAGGAGCCAAGTGAGCCTGGATATGAGTGATAGAGAACAGTCGTGATGAGATGAAATCAACTAGAGCAGATTGCTATAGCAATACCTCATAGTCTAATTCCATCTTTTTGATTTGTACGCTAAGCATATGGGATTTTAGATATGGGACTACTGTTAACTTATTACCCTCAAAATGTTTCTTATTTGTAACATGGAAAATAGACTACAGTAGAATGAATGTATGGAACAATAACCGAAAAAACGGACCAATGAAATAGACTTTTACCATGATCCTAGATTATCACGTGTAATGAGACCTCTATCACTCTCTAGGTATTATGCTTTCAATGATAGGATCAGGCAGGATACCCACATGGAGCATGTCATGATTTGTTCCTCCCTTATCTCTGGGAATAATTAGACCAACAAACACCCTACACCCCAGAAGACTGTTTAGGCTAGTGACATCCTAGAATCTTAGTGTCCACACAATAACAATGTTTAATTAAAATCAATTTTTGGTCAAGGTGAAGAAAACAAAATACTTTGTACACCCAGTTCTAAATAGAACATATATATCACACCCCTCTCAAAAACTCAGGGATCTTCAAAAAAAGTGTGTGGAAAGATTCTAAGAGGCACAGATGGTGAATAACACCAACAAATCAGTGAGTTATGGACACAAAAAGTCAGATACATGTATGAACTAAGTTATTAAGACTGTATATACAAGGCTTGCACAAGCTCCAATTAGACAAAAGCACCAAATAGAGAATAAAATGTTGACATGTAATCCTACAACTAGCTGGGGCACTATTAGCTTTGGGAGAGAAGACTCAGTTTTCTTTAAGATGTGACTCCTGTAAATTGACCACATGCCAGGGGTCACATCACTGTAGTTTTCAAAATCTTTTGAATATTACATTATATTACTGATAATTATCCCCATATATGATAAAATCATCAAATCCATTCTTGAAATATTTCACAGAATATCAGGGGTCAATTTTTTTAGAAACTCAAAATATTAAGAGAGTGTCACATAATAACAGTGGAAAGGATGGCCAATTTCAAGAGGCTTCAGTAATCATTAAAAAAACTGTATAAATGTAGGGACTCATTACTCCTTTACTTTTATGATAAAAATGTATTCTTATGATAGAAACAAAAGAATGTTCATCCTGGTTTTGTTGGTTCCAACTTAAGGTTATCACCAGGAGAATCTCAGTTTACATAGTAATGCTAATATTTAGTATCATCATCTACAAAGGATAAGTAAACTTTAAACTTAAAATGATATTTGTTTTTTTCTAATCACTTGGGTTTAATAGAATATGCATAAGGGCCTTTGCCAAAAAGCCACATAGGACCATGTTTTAATTCTGCTCAGATTTTAAAATGAGGATATAACCAGAAGAACATATGCTTCTCCAGCCATCCTGATCAATGTTGTGACATTCAAGATTTTAACATTTCTACATTTCTCAGAGTTCTCCCTGTAGTCTGAAGTCTGTGTGATCCAAATGTATTGGACTGGTATCTATCTTTATTAATTATTTCCCCTTCAAAATGTCATAAACTTGCCAGGCATTGGTGGTGCACACCTTTAATCCCAGCACTCGAAGGGCAGAGGCAGACAGATCTCTGTGACTTTGAAGCCAGCCTGGTTCCCGGACAGGCTGCAAAGCAATACAGAGAAACCCGTCTCAAAAATCCAAAAATATGTCATAAATTTAATTAAAGTGAAAGGTTTTATCTCTCTAAGGATCCTTCTTGACTATAGTCACATTTTCAATAATGAAAAGCAAATTAAAATTCAATTTAATATAGCAAAATTAACCACAATAATTTTACCACAAGGCAGTATTTGAAATAGCCAGTGAAAATTATTTTTGGTATACCATGGTTCTTAGAATAATAAATAATCTCTTTGCCGTTAGCATTTTTGTGGTGGCACCCTGCTGTTTGGTATCTTCTTCTCCATCCTCGTCTCTGCAGGCTGTAAAGAGATAAATTTCCCCACATTTTAAGAAAAAATAAAGTAATATTTTTTCTATTAGAGTTTAGCTTCACTTAAAATTTTTTCAGTAGTAGTTATATATTCTTTGGTGTGTTTCTTTCAATTCATGTATTGTTTTGGTTTAGTCCCCATTAAGGGATGATAAGGATGATGTATAGTTGATCCTTATATCCAGTTATCAAGTGTTACCATTACTTCATTGTCTCATTCAGAACACCCAAAATTAATAAAATTAATAGTAACTAAAAGATAAAGGTATGTTGGAAAAATCCATTGATGATCTTGAAAGGAATTTTTACATGAAAGGAAATAAAGACTAGAAACCTAATGTAGTTTTTACTCTAATTTGATTATAATATCTCTACTGATCATCACAATATTTGTGTCTTCAGGACTGGTATTTCACCCAAGCAGTGAGCTCACATGTCTAGAGCTCCTTTAGATATTTCCTTCCTTTAAATTTGAGCACATTCTTGAGTGAACTTAAAAGGTACATCACCATGTACTCAGACATTATCTTTCGATTCCTCATAGATGATTGGCACATTCCCTGAAGCCCCAAAGCAGAATATTTGAGCATCTGTCAATTCACTGTCAATGTTAACATTAAATATACATCTATGTTTTATCTTACATATATATATATAGATATATAGATATAGATATATATTTCCTTACTATTATAAGCAACTTACAGAACCAACAGTATACTTATTTATATTTTATTTTATTATTTTTTCTTTTTTAAATTTTTTATTTGAATTAGAAACAAGATTGTTTTACATGACAATCCCAGTTCCCTTCTCCCCTACCACCACCCCCCAGCTAAAACCCTCCCTATCACATATCCTTTCTGCTCCCCTGGATGGTGAGGCCTTCCATAGGGTGTCATCAGAGTCTATCATATCCTTTGGGATAGGGCCTAGGCCCACCCATGTGTGTCTTGGCTCAATAGTATTCCTCTATGTGGAAAGGGCAGCCAAAGTCCACACCTATGCTAGGGAAAAGTAGTGAACTACTACTACAGGTCTCATTGATTTCTGAGGTTTCCTCACTGAAACCCATGTTCCTGGGGTCTGGATCAGCCCCATGCTGGTATCCCAGCTATCAGTCTGGAGAGCAAGAGTTCCCCGATATTCAGGTCAGCTGTTTCTGTGGGTTTCACCAGCCTGGTCTGGACCCCTTTGCTCTTCACCCATCCTTCTCTGCATCTGGGTTCCATTTCAGTTCAGTGATTAGTTGTGGGTGTCTGCTTCTACTTCCACCAGCTGCTGGATGAGGAATATCAGGTAACATATAAATCAGTCATCAATCTCATTATCAGGGGAGGGCATTTAAGGTAGCCTCTCCTCTGTTGCTTAGATTGTTAGCTGGTGTCATCTTTGTAGATCTCCAAACATTTCCCTAGTGCCTGATTTCTCTGTAAACCTAAAATGTCTCCCTCTATTATGGTATCTCCATTCTTCTTATCTTCTATTCTTCCCCGGACTCAAACTTTCTTCTCCTTCATGTCCTCTGCATCCCTCCTCTTCTCCCCTTCTTACTCTCCTAGCTCCCTCCCCCCTCTTAACGTATTCCCAATTTGCTCAGGGGATCTTGACCATTTCCCCTTCTCCATGGGTCCTCCTTGTTTACTAGCTTCTCTGGCAGTGTGGATGGTAGGCTGGTAATCCTTTACTCTATGTCTAAAATCCACATATGAGTGAGTACATACCACGTTTGTCTTTTTGTGATTGGGTTACCTTGCTAGGAATGGTTTCTTCTAATTCCATCCATTTTCCTGCAAATTTCAAGATTCCATTATTTTTATCCACTGAGTAGTACTCTATTGTGTAAATGTACCACATTTTCTCTATCCATTCTTCAGTTGAGGGGCATCTAGGCTGCTTCCAGTTTCTGGCTATGACAAATAGTGCTGCTATGAACATCATTGAACAGATGTTCTTGTTGTATGAATGCGCTTCTTTGGGTTCTATGCCTAAGAGTGAAATTGCTGGATCTTCTGGTAGACTGATTCCCATTTTCTTGAGGAGTCGCCATACTGATTTCCAAAGTGGCTGTTTGAGTTTGAAATCCCACCAGCAGTGGAGAAGTGTTCCCCTTTCTCCACATCCTCTCCAGCATAAACTGTCATTGGTGTTTTTGATTTTGGCCATTCTGACAGGAGTAAGATGGTATCTCAGAGTTGTTTTGATTTGCATTTCCCTGATGGCTAAGGATGTTGAACACTTTCTTATGTGTCTTTCAGCCATTTTAGATTCCTCTATTGAGAATTGTCTATTTAGTTCTGTACCCCATTTTTTAATTGGATTGTTTGGTGTTTTGGAGACTAGCTTCTTGAATTTTTTGTATATTTTGGAGATTAGTCCTCTGTCAGATGTGGGGTTGGTGAATATATTTTCCCAGTCTGTCGGCTGTCGTTTTGTCTTGCTGACTGTGTCCTTTGCCTTACAGAAGCTTCTCAGTTTCAGGAGGTGCCATTTATCAATTGCTGATCTCAGTGTCTGTGCTACTGGTGTAATGTTCAGGAAGTGGTCTCCTGTGCCAATTTGTTCAAGGGTATTTCCCACTTTGTCTTCTAGAAGATTCATTCTGACTGCATTTATGTTGAGATCTTTGATCCATTTTGTCTTATGTTTTATGTAAGGTGATAAGTTTGGGTGCATTTGCAGTCTTCTACATGTCTGCATCCAGTTATGCTACCACAATTTCTTGAAGATGTTTTCTTTGTTCCATCCTATAAATTTGGATTGTATGTCAAAAATCAAGTATTTATAGGTATGTGAGTTTATATCAGGGTTTTTAACTCGATACTATTGCTCTAACTTACTATTTTTGTGGCAATACCAAGCTGTTTTCAGGACTATAGCTCTGTAATAGAGCTTGAAGTCAGGGATAGTGATGCCTGTAGAAGTTCCTTTATTGTACAGGGTTGTTTTGGCTATCCTGGGTCTTTTGTTTCTCCATATAAAGGTCAGAATTGTTCTTTCAAGGTCTGTGAAGAATTGTGTTGGGATTTTGATGGGGATTGCATTGAATTTGTAGACTTCTTTTGGCAAGATTGCCATTTTTACTATGTTGATCCTACCTATCCAAGAGCATGGGAGATCCTTCCATTTTATGGGATCTTCTTTAATTTCTTTCTTTAGAGACTCAAAATTTTTATGGTACAGGTCTTTCACTTTTTTGGTTAGTGTTATCCCAAGGTATTTTATGTTGTTTGTTGCAATTGTAAAGGGTGATGCTTCTCTGATTTCTTTCTCCACCAATGTGTCATCGGTATATAGTAGGGCTACAGATTTTTTTGAGTTAATCTTGTATCCAGCCACTTTGCTGAAAGTGTTTATCAGCTGTAGGGTTCCCTGGTAGTGTTTTTCAGGTCACTTATGTAGACAATCATATCGTCTGCAAATAGTGAAAGTTAGACTTCTTCCTTTCCGATTTGTATTCCTTTGATCTCCTTTTGTTGTCTTATGGCTCTAGCTATAATTTCAAGGGCAATATTGAAGAGGTATGGAGAGAGTGGTCAGCCTTGTGTTGTCCCCTGTTTTAGAGGAATTGCCTTGAGTTTCTCTCCATTTAATTTGATGTTAGCTGTCGGCTTGCTGTATATTGCTTTTATTATGTTGAGGTATGTTCCTGTTATCCCTGATTTCTCCAAGGCCTTTATTATGGAGGGGTGTTGGATTTTGTCAAAGGATTTTTCACCATCTAGTGAGATGATCAAGTGGTTTTTTTCTCCACATTCTGTTTATATGGTGGATTACATTGATGGATTTTCATATGTTGAACCATCCTTGCATCCGTGGGATGAAGCCTACTTGATCGGGATGGATGATTCCTCTGATGTGTTTTTGGATTTGATTTGCCAGTATTTATTGAGAATTTTTGCATCATTGTTCATGAGGTATATTGGTCTCTAGTTCTCTTTCTTAGTTGTAACTTTGTATGGCTTGTGTATCAAGGTTATTGAAGCCTCATAAAAAGAGTTTGGCAATGGCCCTTCTCCTTCTATTGTGTTGAATGATTTGTGGAGAATTGGTATTAGCTGTTCCTTGAATTTCTGGTAGAGTTCTGCAGTGAAGCCACCTGGCCCTAGGGGTTTTTGATTGGGAGACTTCTGATGACTGCTTCTATTTCATTAGGGGTTATAGGTCTATTTAAGTTGCTTATCTTTTCGTGATTTAATTTTGGCAAGTTGTGTCTGCATTCTCATTGAATTCTAGGAAAAATTTAATTCCTTTTTTTTATTTCTTCCTGGACCCGTGAATTGTGCAATTGGGTGTTACTTAATTTCCATGAATTTGTAGGTTTTCTGTAGTTTGTGTTGTTGTTGAAAGCATGGTGGTCTGATAAGACACAGGGGGTTATTTCAAGTTTTTTGAACCTGTTGAGGTTTGCTATGTTGCCCAGTATGTGGTCGATTTTAGAGAAGGTTCCATGTGGTGCTGATTATAAGGTAAACTGTTTTGTATTTGGGTGGAATATTCTATAGATATCTGTTAATTCCAATATGCCATAACTTCTATTAGATCTTTTGTTTCCTTGTTAAGTTTCTGTCTGGTGTTTCTGTCCAGTGGTGAGAGTGGGGTGTTGAAATCTCCCAATATAAGTGTGTGCAGTTTTATGTGTGATTTGAATTTTAGTAATGTTTCTTTTACAAGCGTGGATGCCTTTGTATTTGGGGCATAAATGTTCAGAATTGAGACTTCATCCTGATGGATTTCTCCTATGATGAGTAGGAAGTGACCTCCTTCATCTCTTTTGATTGATTTTAGTTTAAAGTCCAATTTGTTGGATATTAGGATGTCTACCCCTGCTTGTTTTTTGGGTCCATTTGATTGGAAAATGTTTTCCCAACCTTTAATTCTTAGGTACTGTCTGTCTTTGAAGTTGAGGTGTGTTTCTTGTATGCAGCAGAAGGATGGATTCTATCTTCTTATCCATTCTGCTAATCAGTGTCTTTATATTGGCAAGT
The DNA here is from genome assembly GCF_003668045.3 of Cricetulus griseus. NCBI lineage: Eukaryota > Metazoa > Chordata > Mammalia > Rodentia > Cricetidae > Cricetulus > Cricetulus griseus. The sequence goes on from NC_048604.1 coordinate 10,864,394, forward strand.
TAAGACCATTAATGTTGATGGATATTAATGACCATTGATTGTTCAGTCTTGATTGTTTTTGATTTAGTGAAGGTGGCGAAATTATGTGTGAGATTCTATCCCTTTTTCCTTTTGGCTGTTGGTAAAGTGGGATTATCTATTTTCTACTTTTCTCTTGTTGTAGTTAACTTCCTTGAGTTGCAGTTTTCCTTCCAGAACTTTCTGTAGGGCTGGATTGGTAGATATGTATTTTTTGAATCTGGTTTTGTCATGGAATATCTCATTTTCTCCATCTATATTGATTGAAAGCTTTGCTGGGTATAGTAGTCTGGGCTGGCATCCATGGTCTCTTAGTGTAGACAGAATATCTATCCAGGACCTCTGGCTTTCAGAGTTTACATGGAAGAGTCAGGTGTAATTCTGATAGGTTTGCCTTTATATGTTAATTGACCTTTTCCTTTGCTGCTTTTAATATTTTCTCTTTATTCTGTGTGTTTTTGTTTTGATTATTATGTGGTGAGGATACCTTTTTGGTTCAGTCCATTTGGTGTTCTATAGGCTTCATGTATTTTCATTGGCATGTCTTTCTTTAGGTTGGGAAAATTTTCTTCTGTGATTTTGTTGAACATGTTTTCTGGGCCTTTGCATTGGATTTCTTCACCTTTCTTTTGTACCTATTTTTCCTTAGGTTTGGTCTTTTTATGTTTTCCCATATTTCCGGATATTTTGTGTTAGGGATTGTTGGACTTAAGATTTTCTTTAGTTGATGAGCGTATTTCCGCTTGTGTATCTTCAACTCCTGAGATTCTCTCTTCCATCTCTTGTATTCTGTTGGTTATGTTTGTGTCTGTAGTTCCTGACCCAGCTTTTCTATTCCCAGAATTCCCTCAGATTGTGCTTTCTTTATTTTCTCTATTTCAGATTTTAGGCCTTGTACTGTTTCCTTGAGAGATTTGTTGATATCTTGTATTTTTTGGTTTGTTTTTTCTTCCATTTCTTTAAGGGATTTTCTCATGTCCTCTTTGAGGTCCTCTATCATTTTCATGCAGATGTGTTTAAGGTCATTTTCTTCTGTTCCATCTGCATTGTGATGTTCAGATTTTGCTGGTATATGATTCTTAATCTCTTTTGGTGTCATATTGGGTTTTCTTTTGTTGACTGTGCTTTTACATTGTGCTTTGCTCATCCTTTCTTTTTGTGGGTGTAACAGGAGTGTCTTCCTCTCCTGGTGGGTAGGGGACCAAGCTTCCCTTCTGGTAGATGCAAACAGTTCCAATATTCTGATGTCTGTCCTCTTCTCGTGGATGAAGGTGGCACTGTTACCGGGGCCTTGGCAGTGTCCGGGTGTGCTGGATGTCACTGCCAAGCTCGGATGGGGTGATCAGATCCCCGGCATCAGATGGTACAGCTGGGCTGCACAAGCGGAACCGGAAACAATCCCTGGCCTACCTGGGCTGGTGGATGGAGGCAGAACTGCCACTGGGGCCTCAGCAGTGTCCAGGTGTCCAGTTTCCTTATTTTTATCCCACATCTCATATCATCTTTTGGTGATCCAAATACCTTATAACAGCCAGAGTTATCTTCTAAAATATGGCATCACCCAATCCCCATCTTTCCCAATTCCCTTCAGTGGTACTGACTTGAAAGAGCATCCTGGTAACTACAAGAAACCAAAAACAGCAAAAATCTATGTTCTTTACTGTGCAATATCTGCATATTTATTCTTATCCAACATTTTATGATTCTATTAATTTTTACCTGTATGTGTGTATGTAAGTCAGAAAACAGAGGTTGGTTTTCTTCCATTATGTGGGTATCAGGGATAAAACACAGGTTGTCAGGATAGTAGCAATAACATTTACCAGCCAACTCTCAGTCTTACACCAAAATTTAAAAGGCTTAATTCAGTTTCATGTCAATAGCATGACTTCTAAATGCTTAATTTTGTCCAAAAATTTACAGAATAGAGGAGGTTGAAGCAGGTACTGTTTGTAATTTTAATTTAAAATTTAGTTTCCCCCTTGTTGTTCATATTCAAATGACTAACTTTCTTTTATCCCCCAAGAATGAGTTGACTAAAAAACCATGGTATTCCTTATTCATAACAAGGAATATTTCCTATTCATAAAACAAACTTTGAAATTGAATTAAAATAATTTAATTATGTTATATAATTAACTTCCACAATTTTTAAAGTCAAGAGGCTCATGGGATCTGGCTATTTGTAGAGATGTTTAATCCTTTTTTACTTTAGTATTCATTAAACAATAGTAATTCCTTTCTAATTCCCCTCTGACACACATTATGCCTCTAAAGAAGAAAAGACCTTAAACAGAGTCCTTTCTTTAAACAGAGCTGCTGAGTATGTCAAATTATTCAGGCAAGAACTCACTGAACAACTAAAACAATAGTTTCAAACAGATGACACTGTGTTTTAAGAACAAAAAAAATGTTAAATAAACTATTGGGGCATGAATTAAGCTACCAATGGGAAATCTCAGTGAGCTGTAAATGCATGCCTGAGATTCAAAATTATTCCCAAGTGTATCCAGCACTTTAAAAGGCCTTTATGCAAATCTAATCCAAATGAAGAGAAGGAAAAGTACAGGTGACAAAGAGGTATTCTTATGCAGTACTGAAACTCTTCTTCAGTGTCCACATATCTACTTCAATTATTTCCTTCTAGCATTGAAGTTGTATTTGGATTCGTAGCATAATATAGCCTATTCTTTAGGTTACAAAGCTGGATGAGGCAGAGTTTTGGGAGATATTTGATTACACAGTGAAAATGAGAGACAGTGTTAATAAAATTAACTTTGAATCAGGATGGATCCAGTGACTAATTGACAGGAATTATCCATAGGGAGGATGGGGGAGCCAGAAATAAGAATAGAGAGGGGAGAGATGCACAGGAAGGAGTAGAAAGGGGGGACTTAGAGATCCATGCATTTATTTTATTTCTTTATTTCTTTATTTATTGGTTTTGGAATGAGTGGATAGATAGATTCTTTCTTGCAGGGTCTCCAGTAAAAAAGAAGTTCACCTGGTTCTTGACTTCTCTGATCTAGTATGTTTTCATCCCAACATCTGACTCCTGAGTCTTTATTGGTGAATAGAGCAACACAGATAAAAACAACACCAAGGCAATGTGAATTTGAAAGAAGAGACATTCCAGAACTTGAGGGGGGCAAGGATGTCATATCATTAGAAACACTCAGATTCCATACATAAAATTTACATGAAGAGGATATGAAAATATTCGTCACTCAAATAAGCATCTATAAGAAAAACTACTAGATAGAGATTGCGTGATACGAGCACTGATGCAGAAGTAGGTACAGAAGTGTCCACAGTCAATAAGGAGTAGTCATTAATGAGCTCATTAGACTTAAAACGTTCTTTGCTGGTTACCGAGAGCTTTGCAGGTTGCAAATCTTAGAGCAGATTGAAAGAATATCGTCTGGTGCTAGCATAACAAGGGCTATAAAAAACCCCTCAAGATATACAACCAAGATGTTCAGTAATGAAAAGAAAATGAATAATGAGGAGAAATCTCTTATAATACAATTTAAATAATGTAGGATGGTTTTACATTGACAAATGAAATATTAAATCTAACCAAAGAGGAGAAGAGATACAACATACACCAGAGGAGATGGGTTTACTTCTATTTTTTCTCTTTTGTAATGTATAGTTTTCCATTGTTTCATCTACTAGTGTATTATTTTTTAATTTAATTAAATTATATTTTATAAAATTTTGGTTATCTTCACATTTCTTTGGTGCACGATTTTAGACATTTTGCTCAACTTGGAGATTGCAAATCTTCAATTTGCAGTGATACAGATTGCATTTGTAGTAGCTGAGCTTCACCGATGACAAAATCTCTGTATGCAGCTTTATATTTCTTCTCCAGTCACAGCAGGGTATTACATCTAGCATCTTTACTATACTTCTTTCAACAGAGTTATCACTAATATTTTACACACTGCTGTAAATAAGTCAGGAAGTAAGGGGAAGCATTAAAAACAAACTATAAAATGGTACCCCTTATTTTGCATGGTACATGTTGTTCTAATTTTTGAAATTTCTTAGCATGATGTAAAATTCCTGTCTAGTAACCCACTGCAACCTAAAATAATCTCCCTTAGGTATTTCTTGTGGAGCAGATTTCTAAGTAACGCTTTACTTCACTTATGTTTATTTGAAATTGTAACATGTCTTTCATTGCAATAGAGACTTTAATTCCACATAAAATTGTTAATTCACAATGAGTATTTCTGTGTTTGTCTGTTTGCATTTTCAAAACATCCTCTTACTGTCTTATAGATGCAATATTGTGGATGAAAAATCTGCTGTTTATATTTCTAAATATGTCTTATAAAATTAATAACATTTTCTTGTGCACTTAAATATCTCTGTTAGGGTACAGCTTGACTATTTAGAATATATTTGTATGTGAATATCTTTCTTTTTATTCTTCTTAGAACTCACTAATTTTATTGAATGAATAGACTGATAATTTGTGCCAAACTTTGGATGTTTCCAATTATTGTATTTTCAAATTTTTCTTCCCCATTTTTCTTTCCTAAAGCCTAGATTCTCAATATATATCACAAACTCACAAACTCAGAGTAATGACCTACCATGTATTCGGCCCAATACCTGATACACTTTTTTTTTCATTCATCATTTGGTATACATGTGTTTTCACATGAGAACATTTACAAATATTGATGCCCTCTTAAGAATTTATATTAAGTAGCTGTATACTTTCACTCTTGCAAGTATATACCTAAAAGTAGATGTGGTAGGTAAAATAGTAATTCCTTTGAACTCTTTTGGAGAAATATGAAACTTCCAATACTAACTGAATGAATAGTCCTATCAGTAGTAATTTAAAGGCTGTTATTTTTCTCCAATACTTCATAATTTTATTTGTGCACTATTGACTATGCAATAGTAACTCACTTTGTTTGTGAATCTCATATTTCTAATGTGTAGTAATGGTGCTGACCAACTTTGCACATGGATGCTGAATAATTACATATATTTTTAATGAATGATGAATTTCAATATATTCCTTACTTACTTGTCTTGCATTTGAAGAAGTAAGAATCATATTCTCTTGGGAATGAATTCTTTCTGGTCCATACACTTGGTAAAATTTTCCTTCCTTCTATTTTGTGTGTTCCTATTTTACTTGATAGTTTCCTTTCAAGTGTAAACACTTTTGCTTTTGATACAGTAGAGCAGCTGAAACATTTGGTTTTCTTTGGTAAGTTGTTCTTTTTTTCTGATATCTAATAAGTCTCTGGCTTAAAACTAACCAATATTTATATCTATGCCATTTTTTTTGAGAATTTTACTTTATTGGCTTCTAGATTTTGATCAATGATTCACTCTAAGTTAATATTTCTACATGGCTTAAGTAAGTGCATAGTCACAAGATCATTTATTAAAAATATTCTTCTCACATTATATTGAAAACTTTCTCAATAAACAAATGATAATAAATGTGTGGTTTTGTATCTGGATTGCAAAATGTATGCTCTTGGCCTATACACATCTCTCAGTGTATCAGCACTATCCTAATTTTGACAACAGCTGTGTTATAAGGTTTAAAATTAGAAAATATGGTTCTTAAAACCTGGATCTTCTTTTACAAAACACTTTTATCGAATTATGATTAACATAAAAATACCCATTTAAAATGCAGAAAATTTCATGACTTTGAATGTCACCACAGATAAAGCAATAAACATAACCAGCATTCCTTAAAGTATCTTCCTTTTCTTTTAATCTCTGCTTCTTATTTTGTTTAAGGCAAAAAAAACACATTCAACCCAGCCTCATAAAATCATAGATTATATCTAATATTATTAATTAAAGTTGCTATGCTGTGTTGAAGATTAATACAATTTAGTAATTGAGCACTAATGAAACTTTACAACCATTGAACTTAAAGTCCCCATTATCTCTCCCTCTGAGTTTCTGGAGACCATTTCTGTACTTTCTGAATATGTATTTGAATACTCTCCATTCTCCATACTCTAGTTTGAAAGTTCATCTTCTCCAAAGCCAGTTAAAATTTTGTTGCCATAATAACAATATTAAGAATATTATGAAGTAAGACTTTCAACATGTGGTTATAAATGCTTTCAATAATGTGTTCAAAGACTTCTGTGAATCTCATTCCCCAGCATTTATATATTTTTTTCAATCTTTCCCCCACTAGTATTACCAATTCAAGCTGATAAAAGGATAAATAGTGTGGTTGACTGTTTTCAGTAAGTACCTTAAAATAAGTTGACCATTGGTCATGCTTAGAAACTGATCATGTAAAAATGAATTCGTTGAACAGAGTTTTCCAGATGCTGCCAAAGGGTCAAACACTGATAATTCTTTCAGTCTGGCAATTTGTGTCCAAGTACAAACCTTTCCTTTCTTCTCTTGTGACTTTTGGGATACGTGTTTTCATAACTATCATAATTGTGAAAGTATTGATCGTCAATATTTCTATAAATGTAAACTGTGGAATGGAAAAATGATCATGAGAATTCTTAACAGGATCTGCTCATTTACAGAAACTTCATTTTTTCTTCAATATAAATTCTCCAGTTTTGTAAGCATTTTTAAATTTCTACAATTTTGATAATGTTTATTTTAAGAAGTAGTTCCAAAATTTCTTACTGCTCCAAGAGACAGATCTTATCTCATAACAAAAGAAAAGTAGGTTATAAAATTCCAACACAAATTCACAAAACAGAATAAAAAATGAAAAACTACCACAATAATTTCAGTTGTTTGTTCCTGAACTTGTCATAATTATCCTACAGCTCCCAAGTATCTGTGCATATTGTGGTAATTTGTATACAACATGATATACCAAGAAAAACCTGGAGTGAAAGTATCTATTAATTTGACTGTGACCTTCTTCCTTGCCACCCTGAAAGTGTGATGTTTAGAAATATATGCTAAGTTGGGAAGGATTGATTAAAGAGTGCTTGCACAATGGTATGGATTTCAATGTAAATAAAAACCTTCATATAAACAATGAATTTACATGTAACTAAATAAAATTTGCTCCAGTGAATGTTGTATTCATTTTAGCTATGAACTATGAGGGATTGTTTGACATTTATTTTGATGTTTTTTTCAATGTATGCAACACACATTCATTTGAGCATAGAGACAAACACACTTACAGACTTTTAAAACTCGATGTTACATTTGCAGTGAGTGCATGAGTACAAGATGTTCTGAATATTTTACTCTCCTAACATACTGTTTGTTTATACTTTTGAAGTTATTGTCTAGTGGGGTATCCTTAAGAATAAACTGAGCATTGATTTTTTTTATTTTATTGATTTCACCTTGCATTTAAGATTCTATATGTGAGTTGTAAATAATGGAGATATCTCAATGAGTATTGTCCCTGTCTATCTATAAGCTTTCTTTTGGCAATGTTGTTATTATATTATTGACAAAACATGAAGGAAGGAAGGAAGCTAAATGTATAGTTTACTGAATGTCTTCATTCAAGATGCAGAGAATCTGAGTGAGGTTTACAGTTCTGTAGAAGACTAGGTCTGCACAGTAGCAAATAAATGCACTTTCTTGAAATCATTAAGCAAAGCTGTTCCATTTCTTTTCTGTTGGATGTTATTTTCTAAAGATGTAGGTACCCTAACTTTACTCTCAGTTCAGTTCTCACTTTGGCTTAGTAATATTATGTATATATCTAGTTATATTAAATAATTATATTTAACCCTTAAAGTGCAAATTTAGTGACCCTCGTTAAGTTTGGCACATTCCAAAGCTTTCTTCTTATCCAACACTGGGTCTGAGACTCTGTGGAGACAGACTAACTAATGAGGGAATAATTCATCAAAACTAGAAAGCTCTAGTTCATTCAATTAACTTGGTGTCTAGCTGCCCGTAAAAAATAGTTCACTAGGACAGCAATTTGCAATAGTGGTATTAAGGAAACAATTATGACTCCATTGCCTCCATAGGTGGCATATTAGAATGGGAGTTGCTATACTTACTAGGAAATCCCAAAGAAAGTATAGTGTTGCAATTGTCCTATGGAAAGAAACTAAAAGGAAATGCTGAAATAAAATATTTTACTTAGTTATTTTCCTGTTGGATATAACATATGCATAAACAACAAAGTGTGTGTGTGTGTGTGTGTGTGTGTGTGTGTGTGTGTGTGTGTGTGTGTGTGTGTGTGTGTGTGTTTTGTTTATTTTTAGATAACTGATGGGGGATGTACTTTTGTGTATGTTCATCTTATTGGTTGTTGAATAAAGTACTGTTTGGCCAATGAGGCAGCAAGTTAGACGGGACTAGGAGTCAAGGAGGATAGGAGGATTCTGGGAAATGTAGCAAAGAAGTGATGATCCAGGCAGGAAATGATATAGCAAGGAGACGCATACATAAACAAGAGAAGGAGGAAGTGGGCCCTTTCTTCCTCCAGAGTTGCCATGTGATCCTCTGGCAAGTAAGGACGCCAATGGAAGGCATCCGATAAGTCTTATAAAATATATAGATTTATGATAATTAAGGCTGCACTAACAGATAAGAATCCTAGTCATTGGCCAAGCAGCATTTGTACCTAATATATGTCTCTGTGCATTAATTTGGGCTCTAACTCGGTGGGCAGAACTCAGGTGGCTGCCGGAAAGTACCCACATGGTGGTAGGGCTTGGGCGACTTTTGGCAGAAAGATTTATCGTAACAGATAACATAGACTATAATAGTTTTTACTGTGACATTTTCTCATGTATACACCATTGTCCTTTGTGCGTATTCATTTCCCCCACTGACTTTTCCTTTTTCCATTTACCCTTCCTACTCTTTCTGGTACCCTCATTTCTAAAATGTTCCTCTCTTGCTTTCATATGACTTATATTCCTTTATGTTCTTGTTCCATTTTTCATTCCTCTATTTAGACTCATCCTTTAATTTATTAGTCTACATTCATGTTTTCTCTATATTAATTGCAACACTATTAATTACAACACTGAATGTAATGGCACAGAGAAAAACATTTCAGGCCTTGATAATGTATGGCAGGGGCTATATTCATTAAATAATATACGGAACATTTCAGATTTTCTTATCTCAAAAAAACTATTTTTCTTAATCATTGGAAATTCTTTTGGTTGGCTCTCTCTTCCCTTGTATATAAACTCTTCCTAGTGGATTCATTGTCAAACATTTGAATATCAGATTTTACGTTTGGCTTCATTATTTGATGTTTTCACTTGGGTGTCTCATCACCATTTCAGTTATAAAACTTCCAATGAATAATTTCTACTTAATATAGACATTTTGTTTTTTGAGACAGGGTTTATCTGTGTAGCTCTGGTTGTCCTGGAACTCACTCTGTAGAACAGGATGGTCTTGAACTCATAAATATTCACCTGCCTCTGCTTCCCAAGTGCTTGGATTGAAGGCAGGCACCACTGTGGTTTCAATATACACTCCTGAAATCTTAGAATTTGATCCTGGTTCAGCCTCCAAACCCCACCCCATCAATTATTTTGCCATATATGATTAATTATTTCCTATCATTGATGTCCTACATTCAATTTAACAATTCTTGGACTATACTTTCATATGATATCCCCAATCAAACCAACTTTCACCACTGTCATTACAATTAATTTCTAGTCAAAGCTGTGTCATTCTTATTGACTGTATTGAAATAGTTTCCTGCATCTACCATTGTGGTTTATTATCAGTTCTCTACAAGCAAGATGTAGGTTCTTTTAAACAATAAGTTATGTCATGCCATTCCACTAATGAAGTACCCATACAGCAGAATAAGATTCTACATCCTTACAATGTTGTGGTAGATAGAATTTAATCTTAGTTCTTCCTGCATACACATTCTTGCAATGTGCTTAATATGGAAAGACCTAAACTCCTCTCACTTTTATGTATGTTCTTATGACTTATATTATCCAATGCCATGTAGTAGTAATAAGTGCAGTATACTATTTTGAATACCAAAGTTTAAAAGTCTGCATTTGGTTCTTTTGAATATTCTGATCCTGTACCATCTCCAGAACACCATAGCCAAATACTTAATAGGCATTTTAGGGGGAATTTTTAAACCTTATCAAATGGCCCATTCACAAGCCACAGCCAGAGAAAAGAATTTTAGTAAACCCACAGGTCTATTAAAAAGCAGACCTATCTTCTCATGATCCAGTTAGCTCACTCAGTGAAAGCTGTTTTAAACAATGTAAGTTAGGGTAATATTCATGATAGTATCCATTTGATACACATGACTTATGAATATTAAATTATCTTGCTTCTACTCATTTTTTTCATATTCATTCCTACTGCTCTTTTGGTATACATACACGTCACAGAAACCAAGCTATTTTCTTTGACAGGACAATTATTTTGTCTACTCTCTTTCTATAAAAAATCCTCCATAAAGCAATTTACACATTCAATGGAATACCAATAAAAATCCCCATGATATTTTACACAGATATTGGACAATTCCTAAAATTCACATAGACCCATAAATGAACTAAGAGTATCAAAGCAATCTTCTGCATTTATGTGCAATATTATCCCTGTTTTCTTTTAATGATTTCAGGATTTCAATTAAGGATTTGGTCCATTTTTATTAAGCTTAATACAGAGTGATTTAATTTTGTTCTTTAGCAGGTGTATATCCCATATTGGCAGCATGAAGTGTTGAGTAAACTATCTTTTGTCCATTGTTTGTTTTTTATGTCTTTGCATAAAAAATTTAGGCAGTCATAGCTGTGTGGGTTTATTTCTAAGTCCTCTGATATATTCCTTTGGTTTACAAGTCTGCTTTTGTGCCACTATCATGCTTCATTTGTTAGTATTTCTCTGTAGTATAGTTTGAGGACAAATGTTAAGATACTTTCATCAGTATTCTTTCTTAAAATTACTTTTCCTATATTTTGAAATGATTGATATTTTAAAAATTTCCAACATCACAACACAAACTGAAACCAAAATTATGTTGCAAATGTTTACCTACTGTGCATTAGGAAAGCAAAATATAAATGGAGTTGTCATCAATTTATGTAGTCTGAACTTTGCATTTAAAATGGTTAAAATGAATATTTACAAATTTCTGGTGTTGCTTGTACATACTTACATATTCATCTATTTAATACTGTAAGCCAAAAGTGTAAGCCAAAAGTAAAGTTATATTTATTTAAATTAACTGTGGAAAATAAACAAATATCAATCATTGTTTCAGTACTATTTTGGGTTATATTTCTTGTTTTGTGTTTAAGTATTGTGATCAACTCAAGGGCACAAAAGAGGAAACGACATTTCATATGCCATATTTCATCAGTTTCCAAACAATTTTTATCCTCCACTATAAGTACACAGATATGTTTCAATGATACAAAATAAGGGCCATTGATCAACAAACATTAATGCTTATTAGTCATTTAGCCCTTCTTGTAGAATTTTGACCATGTCTCTCCAAGCTCTCATGTGTTCATGCACATGCATAGCAATAAGCATATGCCTTCTCAAAATGGATTGAGGATAAAAATTAGAAATTTCTTCAGGCAAACATTTTTAAAGATAAATTGCTGTTATATATTTCCTCACTGATGTCTTTTAACTTTTTTATCCAAAACAATGAGACTGTATTTTCAAAATAAGTATTTGTGTGCAAATACTCTCAAATTCACCTTAGAAATACTTTGTATGGTCAATGGTTTTGTTTTTATTTTCTCTCCCTTTTCCAAATGAAATCACAAAACTCTGTGGATTTGTTGTTTTATTTTGTAGTCAATATTTTCTTCCACTCATCCTTTCTACTCTTGTAGTCTCTCCCGATAAGCAGTATATGCTGTATGCATATCTATTGACTTTTGGTCAACAGTTATCAGTCTTCATTGCAGTAGATAAGAAATAATGCCTTACCCTGTCTAACAGTCCAGGCTGATCTTCATTTGGGAAGTTAGACCACCTTATTCAACAGACACATTGACTCTACATATCTGTACATAGTCTTCATGGAAAAAATAATTACATTGATTATTACTAAAGAGCTCATACACTGAAAAAAGTCTTGAGATTGAATGCCTGCTCTGACTCTTACCCCTTCATGATGAACACCAATGGGCTGTGTCTCCTATTCACTATGTATAAAACATGAATGTCAATAAATAGTCTTATCTCTAGGGTTTCATTAAGTGAAAAAAGTATGACACATATGTATTTGCATAGTGTTTAGTTTATATTAAGAACTGATAATAATTTACATAGTAATATTAATGTCATTATTACTATATCCCAAAACAGAATCACCCTTTCTTCCATCTTTCCATGAGTCAGTGAACTATTAAGCCATCTCCAAGTATTTACCACTGAAGTTTCTTCTATTTATCTTCATAGAAAAATACCAATATTCAAGTTAATAAGTAAGGTGTCAAAACTGGGCCACATAAAATAGGTGTTTGTGTATATATTCAAACTCTTATTCTGAAAGTAACAGAGAATATGAGCTTTAGATTGATGCTTGGGTTTCTACATTGGTACTTCATTGATTTATCACATCTGAGGCCTTCGCAGACACAAAACACCTATTCTGGACACATCCCTTCTAAATGGATGAAAATCAGTTGGGAACATCTTGATAGACTGACTAGAAGAAATTCTAATTAATTTGTTAATATAAAGTTCAGACACACATTGCATCAGATAGCTCCTTCTTTGCACACTGTGGTTAATTGCCATACAAAGTGACCTATTATTTTTCATTATATGAAAAACAAACATTTCAATAATATCTACTTTTTAAGCATAACTGATTCATGTGACTGATGCTCTGTATTACAGTGCTTGAGTTTGAAATGAAATATTCTTATCAGTAAACTGAACAAAGAGTGCAAGATCATGGTTCTTCCAACATCTGTAGCTACTTTTTTGTGTTGGTAGAGTAGACATTTCAACTTTCCTTGGATCAGTTTCTTTAACTAGAAAAAGGATTGGTAACACAACCTGTCTCCTACACAGGCTGTTTAGGAGTTAATTAGACATTGAACAAGCCTGTGCCAGTAGCTAGGCAGAACTTTTTTTCTTGATTATAAATCTGGGATGGTTTGCTCAGTTGGTTGGATTCTAGTGATAATGAGGGACATGACAAGTTATCTGCACATAGGGGAATAATGCATTCTGTTATAAAGCCACACACTGCATCCTTCCCCATCTGCTGAATGTGTTTCTTCAATCATGAAGGCTAAGGAGGAGCAGCCCAGTGAGCCCAGATGTTTTGGCATTGTCTATTGGGAAGAACAAAGTCTTCTGATGCTGTCATAGCTCTGATTCTCTAATGATCATCTGTGTGGTTCTGTAAAGTTGCTAACCTCTGTACTCTTTAGTTGTTTCACCTGCAAAACAATCTCTAATTCTTCTAATTTTAGGCTTGATTTCTGTAGTAAAATGGAGTGACATGGGGCTGGAGAGAGAGAGTTCAGTGGTTACTAATACTGCTTTTGCAGAGGTCCCCAGATTGGTTCCTAACACACATATGATGGTCAAAACCATTCTATAACCCAGTTCCAGGGGATTTGTTGCCTCTTCTGACCTCCTTGAACTCCTGAAAACACATACACTCAAGTACGCATGGAGAAATTAAAATAAATATTCTGTAAATGGGGTAACAAGTGTAATGAATCTTCTAGAGGTTCCCTCATTATCTGAGAATGTTAGTGAATATATTTCTTTCCTGCCAGACATTTAGCACTACATATGTTCATAATACTGTATCAAAATCTTGAAGGTAGGACTTGTGCATGTATTAGTGACCTTTGAAAAGGAGCACAGAAACCAGACCATAACTCTACCACAGAAGGACTGTAAGAAGGTAGCGATCTGTGTAGCATGTCTTTTTCTGTTCCACCAGTCAGCTCCAAATAATGTCATGGAGACTGCTTATTAATTATGAAAGATTGGTCTTACTTTAGGCTTGTTTTTAACCAGTTCTTATGACTTAAATTAAGCCATTTCTATTAACCTATGCTCTATTATGTAGCACTACCTCTCCTCTACCTTGAATATTCTCATTCCTCTCCATATCTCCTGCTTCTCCTACCCTGGGGTTCCTCCTCGTCCTCATTTCCCTTGTATGTCCTGCTGAGCTATTGGCCCCTCATCTTTTTATTAAACCAATCACAGCAATATACCCTCACACAGTGTACAAATAGGCCACAACAGATCCCTAAACTAAGAAAAGATCTTCATTGCGAAACTGCGTCAGCTAATGCCTTGATCCTGAGACTAGGTTCCAGAAATATGAGACATAAATTTTCATCATTGCTGATACTGAGAGTGATTGTCAAAACCACCTTTTGCTTAATTGCATAAATACCAGCAAGTTTAAAAGTGATATATAGAATGTTATTTCTGAGAGTACTTGTTTCCTAATATTCTATGAAGCAGCCCATATTGCTTGTCCTTTTTCAAATGGAAAAATTAAAAAAACATAGAAGCTTGCTATCTTTGGCACCTTTATTCATTCTGCTTTGTGATGTTGATGTCACTGAGTTTCAACAGTCAGCTCACTTTTATTGCAGTCAATCTTCAATTATCTCAACTAATGCAAGAGACTATTAACAGAGATAACACAATTAATGAAATAATCTGTTAAGAGCCTTTTGCACTTCCACTCTACTACCTAAGTTCCAGAGATCTCATTAATGATGGCAGAATCAGGGAGTCAAAACAATCCCCCTATGAAAGAATGGCAAGAGATAGTGAATCCTGATGTTGTCTTCTTGCCTTATTTGATATAAATCTCTGAGGGACTTTTCTTGTGTAATTATCCCAAAAGCCTGTGGGAGCTAATTCAATCTCCTATTCAGTTTAATTCTAAGTGTATTCATTAAAGGATTATGTTGCCGAAGTGTGAGACATACAGACCAAGAAAGATCATGGGGTATGTGAAAAGGATATGACCTCTAAAATGACAAACAGATGGTGGGAAAAAGAAATTAAACCTTTAATTTCTTAAGATCATCTGTATGTTCACCATATATATAACAAAACACTAGGCCTGTGGAGTAGACACATTTACACAAGTATTGCTGTAGACTTGCAGTGCTGTGATGAAAATGAGATATAGACTGCATTCATCCACAGCAAAACCTGAAAACTTATTTCTTTTTTTCTGTGATGTGTGACATGGAATAATTTTCTTGGCCTTTCTGGTGATTAGGTCTCAGAATGATAATAAGTCACCCACTGAGTAACATAATGTATATAAAGTACCTGAATGAAAATATTTAAAAAATAAAAGCAATGCTGTATAAGAGGGTTATATGCCTCAGAGACATACTACAATGCCCTGATAACCTTGTTGCATTGTCTCCAAATCTGAAAGTGTGACAACAAAATGACTGTGTTGTGTCTGTCATAAATAATAGAGCCAAGACGCTGGCAAATATCACAAATGCACAGATTGACCTAAAACCCTACTCTTATTAAATGCTGCTGGCTGTCTCAATACTTTTTACAGGCACAGCCTTCACTGTTTTTCTTGAAAAATATTTGTGCAGGAGGTCAGACTATCATAAGTACTATGTTCTTCTTTTCCAAAACACCTTTTTCTAATCAAGCTGATTCCCTCTCTGGAGTGAAATGAGAAGCACACATCCTTCCTGAGCATCTGGCATCTCTGTGATTTTTATCTTCGTGTCAAAATGACAGACTCTTAATTATACCAGGGCTCCTTGGTATTTCTTGTAGCAGTGCATCGTGACATTTTCTTTCTCATATCATTCCTCCCAAGCCATTATTTAGTGTTCGGTCAGAATTGAGAGTATAGTAATGTACTAAAGAGCTTTTTACATTTTAGTTTTATGGCTTTTCAACCTGTAAAAGGTGATTGTTACGTTGGTCCCCAAGACCAATACCGTGATTTGTGTGTTTTTAAAACATTCTTACCATTTCTATCATGGCCATGGTGGCTTTATTTAGGGTCTATTCTTTGAAACCCAGTGCCCATGTAGAGCCGAAAGAGGTTCTATACAGGACTCAAACGTATGCAGTTTTTTTGGTGTCTACTGAATAGAGGTGAAGGTTCACAACCCCATACTCTAGGCAGGAAAATGTGTTCAAGTGTTTTTCTGTGAAGTATTTACATTATTGACAATTTCTAAGTCTGCCCATAAGCAGGTTTCCTACTTGATTAAAATGAACTCCATCTATTCTAATATATCTTATGATATTTGTAAGGAAAATAGTTTCTTTTTGACTTGGTATCAAGTACTGCTTACTGAACTGTTCTTCAGAGATTTACTTCAATTAAATGAATTTGATTTCCATGAGATAAAACAGCAGATCTAAGCATTTTCACTGGGCTTTGACTTCAAGAACTATTCATCTGTGCATTTCTTGATCCATTTCATTTTTAGGTTTTCAAATAATATTTCAAAGCCAAAGATGCCTTAGGATCCAAGTGCAATCACAATAATTGTGACCTCTTTCAAACACCTAGCAGCAAAGTGATCCAAGTGTCCCAGGGGCAGTGGCTGCACTTTTTCCATCAACCAGGAGAAAGCCCTTGTAGAAGGTGAAGAGTACATATAATAACCTCTCTTTGCCAAATTGAATTAATACTAAATGCTTGAGTCAATGAATCTAAGAATTTTAAAGGCCTGTGAGAAATTTGATGATACACCCCCTAAACAACACTTTACTTGATGACATTCCTATAAGTAATAAATGGGCCTTTTTTCTCCCTCCCTTGCTAGCAAGGGATAGTAGCACTTTCATTTTCCTTATATGATAAGTGAAATTTGGTACAAGCTTGTGGTTTCTATTTAAATTCAGTTGATTATCCCAAAAGAATGAATGTTTTACCTCTACATTAACAAACCTCTTTAAAAGTGATATTTACTTTTATTTGTGTGTATGCATGCATGCGTGTGTGTGTGTGTGTGTGTGTGTATGTGTGTGTGCACATGCACCTGTATGTGCCAGTTTGTATGTGTGTATGTGTGAGCATCATGCAAGCATGCATATACAAAAGTGTTCATATACTGGAAGGATCCAGAAGACTGATCATATCTCCTAGGCTTAGAGTTAGAAACGATTGTGGTCTACTGAAGATGGGTGGTGGAAACTGAAATAATGTCTTTTGCAAGAGCAATAGGCACTCTTATCCATTGTGCAATCTCTAAAGCCATAGTGCCAAGATCCTTGCTCTTTGACTATTGCCTAAGTTTCCAGTCTCACATTGACAATTCCTGACTGTTATTGCACTTAACTAACTACCTGTCTAAGTGAAAGAAATTCTCAACAACATTCATTCTTGGGGTTCCACCAGAAAACATTTTTTAAAATATCAAAAAGAAAGACAATGAAAGCAGGACCAACATTGCCAGAAATCAGGCTTCCTCTGCCATGCTGATTTTTATCACTTGGTCTGCTCTCCTTCTGTGTCCATTATGTTTCTGTTAGTAAATCATCTGTTTTTTTGCAAGGAAAGCATCCCATCTTTATAAGGTGTTTGACTATTTTGATAGCAATGTATATTTGAAAGCAGAACACCTAAAACAGACCTACCCAACAGCAGCATTCCTGTAACTAATACTATATGAAAAAAATGAACCAAGCAATAAGCTTCATTAAAAGAGAAGGAAAATGCAGTTTCTATGGATGAGCATTTTCCTTTTAGCATTTTATTTCTCAGTGAAACAGATCTAGTAAATACAAGCAAGCTTATATTTAATGAGATCTCTGGATCAGCACATTAGACTTTAAAACCAATCTTCAATGCACATGTATGTTATACTAATCATTTTTCTAAATCTGTAGGATTTCATGAGGATTACCTTAGTTTCTGCAAATAACTCTTACCTAAGAAGCTACTCGGTAGAAGACTGGTATTCAAAGAATGTCAGGTTCTTGTCAATCTTATCTTAATTGCTGCAAAGGACCTAGTCTCTCTACTTGGAGAAATAAATTAGGTATTTGAGATTGATTATCTCAGTAGGAATGCAAATACTCATTTTTCTTATCATTCACAGGATACTTGTCTCTCATATTTACTGTTCCTTGATAGAGTGAACCAAGTAGAGATTTTACCACTTTCTGAAATAGCACTTTCACCTCAGCAACATGTAATTATGCATTTGGAAAATAAAATGAATGGAAAATTGAGGGATCATTTAATAAATTTGTAAAGAAAAATATCATTTAAGTGAATAGTGTAGATAACTTATTCCATATGTTACTAAGGAATATTATATATATGTATATATATATTACATTATATATATATATTATTTCTTAAATAAATATTGGTCAAGATAATTGAAGTCATGCATATTTTAAATATATAATGTCCAAAGCAAGAGTAATTGTTTAGTCTGAAACGTATTTTAAACTTGCATTCAATATCAACTACTGTGAATTTGATTGAGGTCTGGAGGTTGGAGGAAAATCTAACTGAACTGACAATCTTAAGTAAAGATTCTAAGAGTTTTCAGCTCCTGTGTGGTTAAATATGAATGAAGGAATGAAATTAAATCATATGCTATTGATAATTACTGGCTTGTTTCTTTTTGCCACAGTGAATTAACACACAGTCTTAACCATATGTGAGGGAAATAGGAGACTAAATGATTGAAAGCTACATCATGCAATTTTGTTCCATTCTTACTTACCATTATGCTTCACACTATCTCCCAACTGTCCGTGCAATAACAGCTACTCCCAGATCCTTTCATGGATTGGCATGTTGTTATTTCAGGTAGATAAGTCATATAATTGATAACTGCTGATATATAGATAGTGAAAACAAAATATCCACATGGATTCTGTACATACTTACTGAATTAATGGTAGAAAAGACTTGAGGAAAATGAAACAAACAGTATTTTAAATGACTGAGATTAAAAACAAAGTTCTAATTTGTTATTGAAAAGGGTTGATATTTTCCTTCATGCATCTATTCTGAGCTTTCAGTCTTTCTCCCTGGTTTCATCCTTTTATTCATGGAAATGCATAGATTTTGTTGATCACCAAATGTTATACATTGTAGCATTGCTCTACTTCTGGTAACAAGTGTATTCAAAGCAATTCAAATCTTTCCTTCTGCTATTGCCTTTGCATTCTTTCTATTGTGGTGTTGAAGCATTCACGTGATTGCATGATGCACTGTGTTCCAATGGGAGTTTCACCTGCTTGGTTTTGCCTCTGGATAACATTCAGATGGCATAACACTTTTTACATTGATTGATTTTTTAAAATTGCTGTGTGAAGCTGTGGCTTTCCTTTGAGAGCATCTCATGGTGAAGAAGAGAAGCAGCAGGGATTCGGTGCTGCTAGCCAAAACAACATCACAGCTCTTAAAGGAGGCTAAAACAATCAATGACATATTTGAGCAGGAACAATATCTCTTGGCAACATTCCTCAACCACAGCTTTCAAAAACCAGATGGAATCCTTCCACATTATACAATATACTGCTGAAAAGCCATGATGTAGCCTAGCCATGTCTAAGCCAACACAGTCAGGAGAAATCATTAAAATCCCTTCATTCACCCTCCTATAGCTACTCTGTGCTATATTGCTAGTGGAGTGAAAAGTAATCTATTATCCTAAACCTAGCTCCCCTTGACTCTTTTCTATCTCAATAAAGAACAACAATTCATTTATCTGTTCAAGCATGAAACCTAGAAGATAACTTTATCTACCCCTCCCTCATTAATGTCCCTTAACACATTAAACCATGAAAATAGCTCATTAGAATTTTTAAACAAGCTCCCAAAACAAGATAGTATTCTCAACTTTCATGGCATTTTCCAATCTAAAATATCATTGTTGTTCATCTGAACTATTGAATTAGCATCATAGATAGTCTCTTTCTTTCTTCCTTTTTCTTTCTTCCTTTCTTTTGGCAAAATAAAATATAATAAGATGAAGTAAATGATAATCACATTGAAGTTGGTCATGGCAACCCAACTGGAGGAAAGAAATCCCAAGAATGAGATACCCACTCATTCTCACAGTCAGGAGTCCCACAAAAATACTAAACTAGAGCTATCATATACGTGCAGAGGACCTGAAAGAGATCCATGTAGGCCCTGTTGTTGATGTTTCAGTTTATCTGGGCTCTCCTTCACCTTGCTTAGTCACTTCAGAGGGCCTTATTCTTCTAGTGTCCTCCATCTCCTCTGGCTCATACAATCACCACAGATTTCCCTGAGCTCTTAGGGAATGTATTTGATGGAGACCTCCAAATTAGACTATCTCTCCACATAGTGCCTGGCTATGGGTCTTTGCTTCTATTCCCATCTGCTGTCAGAGGGAGTTTCTCTGATGACGACTAGATCTATGAGTGTAGCAGAGTATCATTAGAATTTTTTTAAGACCCAGTTGTGTTTGGTTTTACCCTAGGTCTCTAGGCTATCTATTCTCAGGTTCTTGATTACCCAAGTAGTGTTGGGTATGGGATCCTTCTCATGGAGTGGGGCCTTAGGTCAAATCAGACATTAGTTGACTATTCCCACAAGTTCTGTGTCACCATTGCCCTAGCATATTTTGTAGGCAGTAAGGATTGTAATTCAAAGGTTTTGTTGTTACGATAAATCTTTCCGCCAAAAGCCGCCTGAGCCCCACCGCCACGTGTGTGCTTTATGCTAGTTGCCCGCCCGAGTTAGGCCCAAATAAATACACAGAGTCTTGTATTAGGTTTAAAGCTGCTTGGCCAATGACTAGGACTTCTCATCTGTTATCTCAGTATTAAATATCATAAATCTATATATTTTATAAGACTTATCTTATTGGACACCTTATTGGCGTCCCTCCTTGCTGGTGGATCATATCGTGCCGCTGGAGCAGGAGCAGAGGTGAAAAAGGGGCCCTTTTTGTTTTTCCTTTGCTTAAATATGAGTCTCCTTGCTATGTCACTTCCTGTCTGGATCATCACTTCTCTACTACATTTCCCAGAATCCTCTTTGACTCCTAGTCCTGCCTAACTTGCCGTTACATTAGCCAAACAGTATTTTATTTATCAATCAATCAGATAGACATACACAGTACATTCCCCATCATTTTGTGGTTACATTGTTGTCTGTTTCTCTTTCAGTAGCCTGCAGAGTACCTTCCAGAACCAAGGCATTAGAAGATAGGGGGTAAGGCTGCATGTAGGCCCCAGATTCATTTTTCCATGTACAATGAGTTGTATGTGTGTTTTCCGCAGCAATGAGCCCAGCTGCCAGTTTGTGGAGAGCAACCCTTTGTCTTACCAACAGCCTGGGTTGTTTGGGGATTTCTATGGGACCCATCTTGGCCAAAATTCAATTGAATGCAACCAATCCCTGGCAACAAGACATGGCTCCGTTGAGACTCGTATCCCCCATTGTTAGGAGTCATCATTACGGTCACCTTCATAGATAGCAGGCAGTTTCCCCCTACACTAGATTTCCAAACTACCCCCCCAATACTCTCAAGTTCTAGTCAACCATCCCCACACTCTCTCCTTCTACCTCACCCCACCTGACCCCTCCTACTCATTTCCCCACCCACTCCCAGTTCACCAACAAAATCTACTCTATTCCCCCTCCCAGTCTCTTTCAGAAATCCACTATTTCTGTAACTCTTTATCTAGATGTGATCTTTAAGTAAGAAATACCACTCATCCCATATTTCATATTTCAATATATGTCACTACTATTGACTCAGTTGTAAAAAATAGGAATATTACAGTTTCTATTTGTACAGATTCCTTACCATCCACATTCCATTTATCATAAAGCCTTTCATTGATTTTTACTAAAAATATACTGAGCATGCATTTTTTTGTATTCTTATCACTATACACAGTCACATAATTCTGTTATGGTCATATTTAACCAGATTTTCTTTTTTATCTAATTTCTATATTGCTCTTTATAAATTTGTTCACAGGTAAAATATAGAGTACTCTTTCATAAAATATGAATCAAATTTTAAAGAGAAAATAGGAACTTTATAATTGTGAAAAACAAAATGAATTATGTTAGGCAGGTAATCAAAGATAACATCATTATTGCTAGGTATGTTTTGATACATTTTACTTGCTGATATGGGCACAAAATCACTTTGTTTTATTCATGGTATGGTAGAAATGAATAACTTCAATCCCATCTTAAACAACATCAGGCAACTATAAAAATATTCAATAAAATTATTAGGTGATACACAAATTTTCTCAAACTCAAAGTATAGAGGAACAACAAGGAATTTTCACAAAACGTAGAATAATAGAGTGGGCATGCAGAAAAGTAAAATATGAAATAGTAAATCAAAAATAAAATAATGACTCAATAGTGTAATTTGTTAAATTCATAAATGTATGTATAATTTCTACTGCTATTATTATAAAGATTAATTTCTCAGAATTTTAATTGTACTATAAGTTTGGTAATGGTAACTTTAGAGCAAGCTGGTTAAAGTATGTAAACAAATTACCTGGTCTATAATTATTTGAAAAAGAAAAATTCAAAAATAGCCAGAAACACAAAAAAACCCACTGCACTGATATTGTATCTTACACACTTAGCATGGTTATTATCAAATAAACACATGATGGTAAACATTGGTGCTAAAAATGATACAGGCACTAGGTGAATAATGCAGTATAGCACTATGGAAACCAGTATAGAGTTCCTGAAAACACTAAAGATAGAACTACCATACGATCCCATATTTTTGACTCCTGGGTATTTACTTGAAGAATTTTAAGTAAGAATACTATAAAGGTATTTTATTGTTGTGTTTATTTTTGCACATCACATACATAAGTCATAGTACGACCCTAGGTTAGTGCTCAGCTAGCTACATATTTTTATGTAGTCTAAGTTCCAATTCCAGGGAATAATACTGACCCCTGTAGACTAGGCCTTCCCACCTTGCTTAACTTAATCAACATAATCCCTCAGAGGCATGACCACAGGGTACCATAATATAAATAATGTCTCACAGATACATCTGGAGCCTTATCTCCTAGGTGATTCCAGATCCTATAAAAATGCCAGTCAACACTAAACATTACATATAGCTTGAACCAAATGTACAACTTAAGGATGACCTTCATATTGTATTGATGACTAGAATTTTAAACATAATGGTATGAAAGTTTAATGACTTAATTAGTCAATTACTAATATAGATTTGACATCAAAACATTCTAATTTGATAATATCCACATTAGTTCAGCCTACCAAAACAACCTGATCCAGAGTATTAAGAAATAGAGGGTAGGCCAAGACTGAGGTGTGGCCAAACTCAGGGTGATCTGTCTTACCAGGTCAGGTCCACTCTATGAGTGGAGCAGGCCCAGGAAGATCCAAGGAGGGGGAGATGAGCTCAAGAAACAAGCCAAAATACACCCAACAATACAATTAAAAAGTGGGGTGCAGAACTAAATAGAGAATTCTCAATAGAGTAATCTAAAATGGCTGAAAGACTCTTAAGAAAATGCTCAACATCCTGAGCCATCAGGGAAATGCAAATCAAAACAACTCCAAGATACCATCTTAATCTTCTTAGAATAACTAAAATCAAAAACACCATCAACAGTTTATGCTGGAGAGGATATTGAGAAAGGGGAACATCCCTCCTCTGCTGGTGGGAGTGCCAACTCATACAGCCACTTTGGAAATCAATACGGACATTCCTCAGGAAAATGGGTATCAGTCTACCAAAAGATCCAGCAATTCTGCTCTTAGGCATATACCCAAAAGGTGCATATTTATACAAAGGCATCTACTCAGTCATGTCCATAGCAGCATTGTTTGTAATAGCCAGAACCTGGAAGCAAACTACATGCCCTTCAACTGAAGAATGGATAGAGAAACTGTGGCACTTTTACACAATGGAGTAATACACAGCAGAAAAAAAAATCAATGGAATCTTGAAATTCACAGGCAAATGGATGGAACTAGATGAAACCATCCGGAGTGAGGCAACCCAGTCACAAAAAGACAAGCATGGTATGTACTCACTCATATATGGATTTTAGGCACAGAGTAAAGGGGTACTAGCCTAAAATCCCCACTGCTTGAGAAGCTAGAAAACAAGGAGGACACTAAGAGGGACATGCATGGTACCCTGGAGAAAGGGAAAGGGACAAGATCTCCTAAGCTAATTGGGAGCATGCGGGGAGGGGAGAGCGAACTAGAAGAAAGAGATGGAGAGAACAGGAAGGGAGAGGAGGATATGAGAGAGGAGAAAGATTTAGTCAGGGGAAGAACTGAGGAGAGCAAGAAAAGTGATACCACAATAGAGGGAGCCGTTATAGGTTTAAAGAGAATTCTGGCACTAGAGAAATGTCTAGAGATCTATGAGTTTGACTCCAACTAGCAATCTAAGCAGTGGTTGAGAGGCTACCTCAAATGCCTTCTCTGATGATGAGATCGTTGACTACCTTATATGTGATCCTAGAACCTTCATCCAGTAGCTGATGGAAGTAAAGGCAGACACCCACAGCTAAACCCTGAGCTGAACCCCGGAATCCAGTTTCAGAGAGGGAGGAGTGATGAGCAAAGAGGTCAGAACCAGACTGGAGAAACCCACAAGATCCAGCAATTCCACTCTTAGGCATATACCCAAAGAATGCACATTCATACAACAAGGACATATATTCAACTATGTTTATAGTAACATTTTTTTTTGTAATAGCCAGAACCTGGAAGCAACCTAGATACTCCTCAACCAAAGAATGGATAGAGAAAATGTGGTACATTTACACAATGGAGTATGATTCTAAAGGGTTCCTCTTAAAATGGAGAAATGTGCCAGACACACTGTGGCCTATGGGCTAAAGATGGATGCCCCAACGTTACAGAGGAACTTTGGGTGACTATCCAGGTAGCGAGAAGTCTCTGTCAATTCTAGAGTTCATATATTATCCTTCTGTGGTCTTTGATAGAGTTGAAGACAGACAATTATGGTTATAGTTTTCTTTAGTTATTATAAAAGTTAAGTTACCCTTCTTTTTATTTAGACAGAAAAGAGGAGATGATGGGGAATGTACTGTGTATGTTTATCTTATTGATTGTTAAATAAAATACTGTTTGGCCAATGAGATAGGAAGTTAGACAGGACTAAAAGTCAAAGAGGATTCTGGGAAATGTAGTAGAGAAGTGTGATCCAGACAGAAAGTGACATAACAAGGAGACGCATATTTAAGCGAAGGAGAAACAGGAAGCGTCCCTTTTACCCCCGTTCGCCTCCTCCAGCAGCAAGATGTGAGCCACCAGAAAGGAGGGACGCCAATAAGGCATCCAATAAGATAAGTCTTATAAAATGTATAGATGTATGATAATTGAGACTGAGCTAACAGATGAGAAGTCCTAGTCATTGGCCAAGCAGCATTGTACCTAATACAAGTTTCTGTGTATTCATTTGGGCCCTAACAGAGGTGGACGGCTGGCGAAAAGCTTACACGTGGCAGTGGGGCTCAGCGGCCTTGGCAGAAAGATTTATCGTAACATGATTCAGCAGAAAAAATATTGGAATCTTGAAATTCACAGGCAAATGGATAGAAATGAAAGAAAACATGCTGAGTGAGACAACCTAGTCACAAACAAACAAGCATGGTATGTACTCACTCATATATGGATTTTCCACATAGCACAGAGGATTACCAGCCTACAATCCACATCACCAAAGAAACTAGGAAACAAAGAGGACCCCAAGAGAAGAACGCATGGTCCCTCAAAGAAGGAGAGGTGAACAAGAACCCCGGAGCAAGTTGGACGCATGGAGGGGGAGAGGAGGGAGGTGGGAAGAGGAGAGAAGAAGAGGTGACAGGAGAACAGGGACTGAGACAGGGGATGAATAGAGGTGGGAAAGAAATAAGATGCCTTGATACAAGGAGCCAGTATAGGTTTGAAGAGAGGTCTGGGACAGTTGGTCTGGGAGAGGGAGGAGGGATGAGCAAAGGAACCAAAATAGTGCTGGAGAAACCTGCAGAAACAGTGGACCTGACCTAGTGAGAGCATGGAGAGCCTAGTTATAAAGCTGGGGAAACAGCATTGGACCGAATCAAGCCCTCTGAATGTGGGTACCAGCTAGGAGGCCAAGACAGTCTATGGGACCTCTAACAGTGGAGCCAGTCTTTATCCCTAGAGCACAAATGGACTTTGGGAGCCCATTCCCTATGGAAGGATACTATTGCAGCCCAGATACAAGGAGGGCCTAGGCCCTCTCCCAAATTATGTAATGGACTTTGATGGTCCCCCGTGGAGGGGCTCACTATCCTTGGGTAATGGGTTTACGGGGGTTAGTGGGGAGCATGGGAGGATAGGAGGGCAAGGGAATGGGAAATTGATGCGTAAATAATATTACTTCTAAAATTAAAAAAAGAAAAACAGAAGAAAGTCTAGGACAATACAATTTTTAAAAATAGAGGAATGAGGTCAAAGTGTCCTTGTAGTATAAATGAAATATTTAATGCTTCTAAGTATGGTTCTTGTAGCCTCATATCTGATAATATCCTTACCCCTAAGCAGTCACCCTTAGTTTAATAAACTAAAATGATGTTATAATATAAAACCATAAAGATAATTCAACTGTTTCCTCTTATTTTCTAAAGCATGACTGAATGAATACATAAGGCTGAGGACCTAAACACACATCTAACATTTTAAAAATGAGAATTATGTTTTACCTGTTCCACAAAGTACTAGAAATTGTTCAATGCACTTATTCACCATAAATAGAGGGAAAATGAAAATAATAGAAATATATTCATCTAGAACAGATATCATGTTTCTTTCAAATTCCACATTCTCTACCACTTCCCACCATAAGCCAATCAGCAAATAAGCCCAACTGAGCACGTGTTTGTCTGTCTTAAGGACTTTCCTTACTATCCTTTCAATAATGGTCACCATTAAACCTTCTTGATTAATGAAATATTCTGTCACATGGATTTGTGTATGAAAGCAGGGGTATGAATTACTAAGTTATCTTTAAAAAATAAATATTTAAAGAGGTAAAAAAAGTCTTATCTGATTGAAACAAAATAAGGCACCAAATTCCCATGCTTTGTTGTTCACTTAGATCCTCCTCTTTCACCCTCTGGTAATTTTGTATAGGGAAGCCTGACATTTAATAATGTGATACATAAACTAACACTAAGATCTTTGGTAGATGTGATCATGGAAGAGTATCATAGAGCCTCTCCTATCTCCCTGGCATTTCAACAAATGGCTATCAGGGGACTGTTCAGATCAACATTTTGGTAACTATTTGAAAAGGCAGAAAAATTCTATTGGTGTTTTTTCCTTCCATGAACAACACTTATGTTCAAAGGACTGTTCTTGATATCTGAAGATGAGAGAACCTGATTACAAAATGGTCTGAATAACAAAGAACTATAATGTAATCATAATGTAAACTGCTATCCTTAGCATAAGAACACACACAGCTATAATAACATAGGTGAAAATTTTTGTTGAATATGCAGGCTTTAGTGAAAAACAGAAATCACAACTCTCAAAATGATGAGAAAGTCTATAGCCTCTTCAAAGCTTTGTTAAAAACAATGTAGCTTGTAGCAATAAAATGACCAGAAATCCTTCAGCAAAATCAACATTCTACAAGCCAATTTCTGTTTTAGTGCTTTCTCCCTAATGCATTCTCACTGAACAGTTAAGAATTAATGTGCCAATCATCCTCTCACTGAGAAGATTTGAAGGTGAAAGAGAAACAGGATAAATGGCCAATGATTCCGTGATTTACAGAATGAAATGTAGGCAAACTCAAATGTACAGATGTGTGGTGGGGGGAAACTTGTGATACTAAGTAACCTGTGCCCACTTCATCTTCTATGGGTTCATCATGACAGCTCTCATCTCAAAGGGAGTAATATATAGTTATTCTTGAGTAAAGTAATGAAGTAAGAGTGGCTATGTCTTAGGAGCATGTATTTAGACTACTCCAAATTCCATGAAAATGTCATAATAACAGAACAAACAAAGACATAAAGAAAGATACATTTTAAATACATTGATAGAAACATTAAGCAGGCAGCTGCAGCAAAGAGTGAAATGTCAGCTGTAGACCAAGATGCTATCTGATGATACTCTCTCAGTTCTTTGGTTGCTAAGGTTTTGTTAAGTTAATTTATTCCAAAAGTTCTTTCACTTGTTAGAATTTTAGATATGGCTTTATCTCTTAGTAAGAGTATGTTATGTCTGAAACTGGGTTGGGGGCAAAGAAATGCCTAGTAGGTTAAAGATATTCCAAGATAAATTGTCATGGGCCTGCAACATTCCATCCTCTCCACATCACGGAATTATAATAAATCACACTTTGCAGAGACAGCATCTTTTCTGGAATTATTTTTCACATGACTGACCAGGAAAAGCACAGTTTGACACTATTTCTCTAGACTTTTTCTGGAACTGTCTTTTTAAAGCCCAGTAGTACTTGGGTCCTGTTCACTTTATTCAGATAAGTCACATTCAACATTCATTCCCTTTTCAGTATAAATATCATTTACTGAGATTGCCTTTTTCTGATATTCACTCTCTAAGGTCTAAGGGAGATTCACTATGTTTATCCCCATGGTGCTTATATCTCTCTATCATAGCCTTTAACTAATTTTAAATGTAATACAATTTTCTTGCAAGAAACAAAAATAGTATATTTGACAAAAATATCACAAAGGGCTAGGAAAGAATAAATGATAATACCTTCAACTGTATGTGAGATAGAATCACATCACTTCAAAGTAGCCTATGGTAAATATGGATGATAAAGAATGCAAAGCATCTTCTAGGAGACAGAGACAGGTGAACAATACCTTAACAATATAAGAAAATAGAGTATCAAATACTGAAGAATAAATTATATTAATTATTCATGATCTCTTCCAGAAAATTCAATAGGAGGGAAGACTTCCAAGCTTCTTGCTAAAGACCTTGAGTACTCCAGTGCCAAAGCAGTCAAATGAAATGCATGAAAAGAGCAATGCAATTAAACACATAGTTCTCCCTCCTCTCCTCTCTCTCTCTCTCTCT
Source organism: Cricetulus griseus (assembly GCF_003668045.3). Lineage (NCBI taxonomy): Eukaryota > Metazoa > Chordata > Mammalia > Rodentia > Cricetidae > Cricetulus > Cricetulus griseus. The sequence continues at coordinate 10,893,423 of NC_048604.1, forward strand.
CTCTCTCTCTCTCTCTCTCTCTCTCTCTCTCCCAGTGTGAGTGTGTATGAGAGAGAGAGAGAGAGAGAGAGAGAGAGAGAGAGAGAGAAGAAAATGCAATATCAAGTTCAATGTATCCAAGGAAGGAAAGACAGCTTTAACATATGAAAGCTAATGACAATTCAACAAATTAAGAAGCTAAAAGGGAATAATGATCATATGAATAGTTAAAAGGAAAAACAAACGTGATAAATTCTAATGTTTGGTTTATGTAGTTCTTTTGAATATGATCCATACTCTTTTCTTTGCCTAACCCATGACAATAGTGTACCTCCATGAGTTTCAATGTGTGCTATTAATTAGGCATAAAACCTCAGTATAAATGTGAAACCTATACTATAATTAATAAAATTTTACACTCATCTAAAGTAGCATTTAATTTGATATTATATCTTTCCTAAAATAACTGTCTTCTTTAAGGATTATGTAACACACTCTCTGCAGTTACCATAGAAATAGCCCTTGTCATAAAGTAAAAGTAACAATCTATTAATTTATTCGGTTGAAGTAAAAACTCAAATATTTTTGTGATCAACTGTGGCAGCACACAGTTGAACAATGGAAATCTAAAACAAAATAACAACATAGAGGTGAACATGATGTAAGATCAGCTATGTATTGGCTCAGGTGTCAATCAGGGTTAGGGTTGAACAACAACAGACATTATCTATATTGTTTTAATCATTATACTCTTATCAGTCACAAAAGTCACTTCTGCTTTTCCTTATTCTTATATTTTTCCTCATTTTTATTTTTTCATTTGTTTATTTTTAAAAACATCATGTAACAAAATAAAGTACAATAAGTTAAAACAAAAACTGTCACATCAAAGTTTGACAGGGCAAAGCAATAAAAAGAAAAGAGCCCAAAAGAGGCACAATAATCAGAGACCCACTCAAACACACACTCAGGAGTCCCATAAAAACACTAGCCTATTAGCCATCATATAACCAGAGAGGACCTGATGCACACCCCTGCAGGCCCTGTGCATGCTCTTTCAGTCTCTCTGAGTTCACATGAGCTTTGCTCATATTGATTTAGAGGGCCTTGCTCTCCTGGGGTCATCTTTTCCCTAGGGCTTTTATGCTCTTTTTGCCTCCTTCTCTGCAGGGTTCCATGAGCTCTGAGGGGAGGGATTTGATAAAGACATCCCATTTGGGGATGATGGTTTCAATGTCTCTCTCTGTGTTTGCAATGTCTGGCTGTGCGTTTTGGTATTTGCTCTCATCTGCCACAGGAGGGAGCTCCTCTGATTATGGCCAAACAAGGCAGTGATCTAGGATTCTCACAGAATATCATTACAAGTCATTTGATCATCGCATGTTTCTTTTTCTTTTTCTTTAGATCAGTATTATTTGTTACTTGGTTTTACTTTAGGTCCTGGGGCTATCTAGTCTATCTAATTGTGGTCACTTGCTTACAGTTTCAGATGTTCCATCCATTATCGTTGTTAGTATTTAGGCATACAAATGCCATGGAGTTCTGACAAGATATTCCCTCAGCTGCTGCCACTAAGAGCACCAAATGTGCCTGTTCAATATATTCCCTGCCCATTCTCTCTCTCTCTCTCTCTCTCTCTCTCTCTCTCTCTCTCTCTCTCTCTCTCTCTCTCTCTCTCACACACACACACACACACACACACACATACTATCTAATATATCTATAGTTCAGTGAGAATTCTAATCCTATGATCTGTCAACAGAATATCTCTTTAAGATCTGCTTAGTACATGCTAGGGTGGCTCTTGTTCATTCCTTCAAACTTTACCAAAGTTCTCTCACAGACCAATTTGAATGGCTTTTCCATATCACTTTTGTTATATGCAGTAACATAGCCACTTTTAATTTTCTGTTTTAGGCAGTTTTCTATGACTGTAACAAAAAACCTGAGATAATTTTTTAATGTAAATTTTTATTTTTGACTGAGTTTGGAGTTTTTCTACAAATACAAATTCACTTTGTTTCTTTGGGCATGCACTTATGACAAAGGAAATTGGAATAACTCATTGACAGATATAAAGGACACAGAAGGGAAGGAATAGCTTCTTACTAATCACTTCAAGGGCATGTCATCAATGACCTAAATTCCCATCACAAGACATCCTCCTGATGATTATACAGCCTTCAAATTGTATCATGGTTTGGAGAGCAAGACTTTAAGATATGGGACTTTGGGGAAACTTCTCTAAAGTAAAGCAACAAAAAGAATATTTGAATTTCATCTATTAAGCAAAGCCAATCAACAAACTCCAAGCACAAACTTTCAGTGGGATCCAGCCTGTGAATATTTTTGAATGTTTTCTTTTTACACCTAGAATTGCCTTCATTCACAAAAACAAACATTAGTAGTCCCCCATTGACATTCCCTTACAATAGAAAATCCTTTCCAACCCCTGACTAAGGGATAGTTCCCAAATTTGTTGTTGTCATATGCTCTTCCAACATGCTTGATTGTAATGTTTCTTACTTTCCAGTGTTGTTTATTCATTCTCCCTACATATTTAATATTTTCATTCTTCTTTGTGGAAGAGACAAGTGTTGGCATCTCTCTTTTTGGCCATCTTGAATATCATTTTCAAGAGAAAGACTTGTCTACCTAAATGTATCACAGCATCCAAACTCTGAAGAACTCTGTAATATTTTGTTTAGAGTCTACCAAATAAACATCATTTTGCAAAACATGTAATAGGTATTAATCATTTAAACTTTCCATTAATCTGAGATTATTTCTCTGACTAGACATTCTATAGGTGAAAAACACATGAAGAAATAAGACATTTATCATGGCTAGATCACTTTAAATTGTAAATGGAAAAATATTACTCAAAAAATCATAAAGTATTTGTGTTCTTGGTACATTTAGGATATTAATTTTCTATTGAACTTATAATTGTCAAAGATTATTTCCTACTTTCTGGGGTTGCTCTTCACTTGACTGATAGTTTTCCTTACTGCACAGATTTATTTTTTTATTTTTGTAAGTCCCATTTGTCAATTGTTGGCCTCAATTCCTGAGCAAATGGAGTCGTATGCAGAAAGTCCTCTAAGGCACCTATTTTTCTGAGCATTGCCCATGTTTTCTTCCAGCAATTTCAGTTTCACGTTGAGATTTTCATTTGACCTGGGTTTTTTTTTAGTGTGTGTGTGTGTGTGTGTGTGTGTGTGTGTGTGTGTGTGTGTGTGTGTGTGTGTGTGTGTGTTTGAGAGAGCGAGAGAGCAGAGTGGTATTATCTAAAGTTTGAATTACATTCTTTTATATGTATACCTTCAGCTTTCCCAACACCATTTGTTGAAGATACCGGTATTCCCTCCTGTGTGTATTTTTGGCATCTTTGTAAAAAATATCAGTGTATGTTATTCCAGTTTCACTCATTTACCTGAAAATTTCATGGTTTCATTTTTTCTTCATGGATGAATAGAAATCCATTGTTCATATGTATGTTTTTCACTATCTAATTCATCAGTGTATGGACACAGGCTGATTCCTTTTCCTGGATACTGTGAATAGGGAAGCAATGGACATGGCCAAACAGTCATCTATATAAAAATAAAGTTATGATTAAAAGTTGTGTCTTGATTTCTGGCATTTGTTTTGATGCTTGTCTCTTTACACTAAATTTGAATTTCAGTTGTCGTTGCCTTGTTTATTTTGTGTAGCCTCTTAGATACAGTTATTCCTCTTTTAAATCTGAAGTATTGCTTCTAGTACTCTCTAAAGAGTTGATGATCCGGGCAGTGGTGGTGCACGCCTCTAATCCCAGCACTTGGGAGGCAGAGGCAGGCAGATCTCTGTGAGTTCGAGACCAGCCTGGTCTACAAGAGCTAGTTCCAGGACAGCCTCCAAAGCCACAGAGAAACCCTGTCTCGAAAAACAAACTAACAAACAACAAAAAGTTGATGAATACTTTTAGCTCGTTCCCATTTTGAGAAATGTTTCTTTCTCCTATAATTACAGCATACGGTTTTTCTGGGTAAACATTGTGAGCTGGAATCCATGGTCTTTTAGAACTTGGAGTGCATTGCTCCAAGCTGTATTAGCTTTTAAAACTTCCACTGAGAAATCTGTGGTTATTCTCATGGGTTCACCTTAAGATGTGACTGGTGGCTCTTCTTTTGAAGTTGTCAGTACCTTCTTGTTGATGTTCTATATATTTAGTGTTTAACAGTAATTTAACATGGCGACTTTCTTGGTCTTTTGTATTTGGTGTTCTTTGTTTCTTTTATATGAATGTGACATTTCTTTGTGGTGATACATTATTTATAATTTATGAATGCATACCTGAGGGTAAATAAAGCAAAACTAGCCACAATCACAGAGATCAGGTAAGGGTGATACACACCTTTAATCCAGCAGCCATACTAGCAAGCCATGGAGCCAGGCAGTGGTGGCACACACATTTAATCCAAGGACTCATGAGACATGCAGATGGAGTTCATTGAGTTCAATGCCTTTCTGGCCTACATAAGAGAGAAGAGTAACTTAGCTCATGCCTTTGATCCCAGCACTTGGGATCACACACCTTTAATCTCAGCACTAGAAAGACTGAGACAAGATTGATATGGCTGGATGGAGAAAGGAATACAAGGATGAGGAGACAGAGACTCATAGATTTTTGTCTCTGAGGTTTTGTGGAGACAGGATTGCCATTTCAGATTAGTGGAGGTAAGATCTACTGGCTTGGGTGCTTTTCTGATCTCCACCTTGGAGCTTGAACCCCAATATCTGTCCGAGTTTTTATTACTCATGATACATTTCTTAATTTGAAATTTTTATACGATACTGTCAAAGATCTGGTGTATAGTTGACATTCTTCTCTTTGTGCTATGTCTATAATTCATAGATTGGGCTTTTCATTGTATCACCAATGCTTTTTGGCATACTACTTTCGTGTATTTTTGAGGATTTATCATTTCCTTTACTTGAGCGATCCAATTTTTCAACATTTTCTTTAAGTACCTATTATCTGTCTTTTACTTGATTCATTCTGCAGTCAAGGCTTTTTACCATATTTTTAATAGGTTTATTGAAATTTTTGATCCCATCTTCAGTATTTTTACCACTTTTAAATTTTAGATTTCATATCATGATTTGTCTTCATTATTTTATTAATGGAAAAAAGATTTGAAGAAGATCAGTAAAGGTATATGGGATAACTTGGATGGAGGAAAGGAAAAGGAGAAATGTTATATTATAATTTCAAATATAAAAATGAATTTAAAAAAGAATAAATAAAACACCTTCTTTGTATGGTAAGTAAATCCATTAACTTGAAAACAGTACTACAATTATGTTCTTCAGTAAAGACTAATGCAATAAAAGCTTAATATTGGTCGAACAAACTACAAAACAACCAATATCAGACTTCTGTTTTGAAAGTTATAATTCTAACTGCTCAGAAGAGCTTTGGGCAGCCTTGAAAGTAGGAATGACAGTCAATGACAATAAACAGACAATAAAAGAAAGTACATGTTAGAAAGAGAGGGTAGTACATTGCTAGGAGGTCTTTATATAGATGATAAGGAAATAATTAAGTTCATAGTCTTGTAAAATACCTGATGTTTGCTTATATTTTGGTGGCAGGCTTGGAACCTCACATGCCAAAAACTGCAAGCTTTGCTACAAACTCCTTGTATCTCACTGGCAAGCTATCATAGATTAAAAAAAAAACTATAGATATGCTAGACCAGTTTTCCTTATAGACTGTCTTTTACCCAGATAAGCACAATTCTTTAAAGTGAAGTGTGACAGTATAGAATATCTAGTCCCAATACATTATTTTGCCCACAGATGATTTGAGACTTAAGTATTTCACAGAAGTTAAGAGCATAGACACAGGAATGCCATACAAAGCTCAGTTTATAATTATGTAAATCGGAGACAGTCACTCACAGTCCCTGACCTATATCTTGCAGATGAGGTCAATGTGCTAACTTGTATGATCCAGCACAAAATAGGTACAGAATGTGTGCAAGTGTTAAAAATGTTGCTTTTGTCCATCTATGTGACTTAGCTATGACTGTATGCTGGAGTTCATTAGTATCAGTTTCTTCCTATTTTCCTTATCTTCAGTAACAAGAAAATTCCCTAACTCATTTCCTGTGGCAATATTGAGAGTCTCTATCTATGCCACAACCAATATGTGAACATGAAGAAGATCTATGTGATCTATGAATGAGAAATAACCTACTCATGAATTATAAGGGGGTCATGAATTTCTGGGTCATCACCTAAAGACATTAATGTGAATGAGTGATAGAAGAAGAAATGTTCTCCTTGAGAGGAAGCAAAGGCAAAGTCCATCTCCTTAAATACATGGGGACCAAGTATGTCTGCTGAATGACAAGTGAGTGTGTTGGGAAAAATCACAGCTATAGTTAAGTATTTGCTAACCAATTATGTTTCCTTGTCAGCACTGCTGGATATCTGTCGGTATTGACTATTATAAGGAGTGCTTGTCTTAAATAATACTTTTGGCTGGGATTGGTAATTAACCTGAACACATTGTAGGTTTTATTTGTGACTGACAACCAGTTGTGACTGTCTGATAAGCAAAGTTTTTGCTATGATTTTTTATTTGTGTTTGAGGTATGGTTGCTTCTTTAGCTGCTGTTGACATTGTATCTCTGAGCCTCCTAAGTACTGGGACTGAAGACATGCTCCATCATACCCTTCTATGACTAAATAGGTTTTCCTTTGGTTTCTTTTGTTTGTTTTGAGACAGAGGTTCAAAACTGTTCAAGACAGTGTAGCTCAGGCTGTCCTTAAAATTCCATCTATTTCACTGTTCTCAATGCCTTATGTAGGGGAAGCTGTAGCCACGCCTGCTTAGGGGCTGGCTACAGGTCTGTCTGACCACGCCTGCGAAGGCGTGGTCAAGGTGAAGTAGAGTGAGAGGATCAGGGCTTCGTTTCAGTTTGGTTTTCACCCCTTTTGGCTTGCATACAGACTGATGCCATGCCAGCTGGAAAGGGGTAAAAACTGAAAGCAAAACAGCCAGCTCAAACTCTTACTATCAGGCATGATCAGGCAGACCTGTAGCCAGCCCCTAAGCAGGCGTGGCTACAGGTTCCCCTACAGCCTTACCTGCTTGCAGAACAAAGACCTTAAATCTCTCAATAAATGATTAGTGGAATGTGGAAGAAATAGAATATACAAACCCCCCTAGGCAGTAATAAATGAGTTATATTGAAGCTATTTCCCAATAAAGAGAAAATATGAAAGTTTGGAATTTCCTGGTAAAACATGTAAAAGATTTTGATATTTAGGGTTGACCTAAATCTTAAGTGATGTTTACTTTGGAGTGGAGGCAAGGAGGAAGGGGTATAATAAAAAAGAGAAGGAAGAATAAAAGAGGAGGAGGACAAGGAAAAGATGAGGAGGAGAACAATGACAACAATGAGGAGGAGGGACCCTAAATATCCTAGAGTCATTAGAGTGACATAGTCCTGTGCAACCTGCAGCACTTATGCGGACTACATCCCAGGATAACCATGGACATGGCTCACCACATTTGCAGACCACAATGTCACATTACAATTTTAAAAGGTTGGATAGCTGTTATATATGTTTCTTCCAAATTGAAATATTTCATCCAGGAAGGAGAGGATACTGAAGAGATTCAGGAGGTAAACACATGTCAAGTGTCTGGGAAACCTAGAAGTTGAATGATTCACCAGGACCCCTCTTCAGGGGGGAGTCTCTGACTAACTGATATGCACAAAGATATTTATTAGATCTGTTGAAATGCTTGAAGTTTGTGTAGCATGCTCCAGAGATATGATATTTTGTGAGTCACCCCACTATGTTGGAGGTGGCTGTCTTTGAGTCATCCTGTAAGTAAATTGTCACCCAAACTCCAGTCAGTAATTGAGATAACAACACATTGTTTCACCAAGTTGGACTTTGATTCAAATGTTACTTTTTGATCTGCTTTGGGATTTCTTTATGGAAAAATGAGACTCAGAGGAAGGCTCACGTACAACAATATCCCAGAGAATTAATAAAATAAGAAAGACTTGCCTAGGATACTGTCTGATTAGGAAGTTTGACACATGAGGAATAGGAGGCCCTAAAAGCTGAAAAAGAAAGGAAGATTTAAGGAAACTTTTTTAGATCATTGACTGTTACTCTATGGTCATCTGGTTACTGTGATCTCCAATTGATCACCAATTTGAGATCTAAAAATATCCTGAAATAAATTCCCAAAGATATTAGACTATTTCTATTCATGCAATCCATACTGCCACATGCATATTTATTGTTTTCTTTTGTTTCTTTAAAATTAAACATTTGAACAGTATTGAAAATTATTTTGCAATTATGGAGATATTGCTGAAACAATCTGTATATTCAAATAACACATACAGGGAAATCATGAACCACATGCAAGTTAGAGAATAAAGGACCAAATGTGGAAGTTAGAAAAATGTAAAAGGGGATATTCAGTCACACTGTGAATCCTGAATTTGCATTTGTGTTAATAAATTAAAATTAACCAGTGGCTGAATTAGCAACTAGTTGACAGAAAGTAATCATAAAGTGTCAGAGGGCATCTGGAAGAGATAGATGCATCAGAACTCGTAGGGAAGGGATTTGAGTGGCGCATGTTTTTCTGGTTTGGCAAAGCTGAAGCATGGGTCTTTCAGAGGTTAGCTAGTTGTGACCCAGCCTCTCTGAGCTTGCAGGTTTATCACCCCAGGCTTTGACTCTTGGGTCTTATTTATAAACAGAGTGATAGAGATTTAGTTAAAGCTATCTATAGTAGCAGTGACAGAGCTGATTACCTCAGGAACAGAATTCCCTCCAGGGTGCAGCCTGAGTAGTCAGGCTGCTGGCAGAGAAGCAGGCTGGTAACTGCAAAGTTGCAATTGCTGGCTGAAATAGCAGTTGATTAAGGTGCAGCCACTGTGCCAAAGATAAAACAACATCAAAATTCTGTTGTATGTCTTTCTATGGTAACTTATTTCTCTCATGAATTTTAAATAACAAAGTTCAGAGCTACCAATGTTTAAAGTGTAAATAACAGGCACAATAAAGGTCAAACTTCTATTAGAATTTGATGTATGGTTCTACAAATTTAGTCTACTTTCAAACATCACTTACTTTCAAAGCAATAAGCAAATTACCAGTTCTTAGCATCCCAGAGATTAGATACAAGAGCATGTGTAGAATGACCAGGGAGTTAAGGGCTACAGGCCTTGTGAACTTGGCCCCTGAGTCCAGGCATCTAATTAATGGATTGTGAAGTTTGCATCCAATCCTTAGAATAGTGAATTACAACTCAGAACACATTTCAGCTTGTAAGGCTCATCTCCATTATGCACAATAATCAAAGCTAATGCCTTATTTCACATAAGATAATTAAAAAGTGGTTATCAATACGTGAAAGGACACATGGTGTGCCACTTTCTATTCTTGATTTTGTTTTCCTTTGGTTTTTCGAGATAGGGTTTCCCTATTGCTTTGGAGGCTGTCCTGGAACTAGCTCTTGTAGACCAGGCTGGTCTTGAACTCATAGAGATCCACCTGCCTCTGCCTCCCGAGTGTTGGTATTAAAGGCGTGTGCCACCAACGCCTGGACTTGATATTTTGCATATCATAAATTACATCTCACAAGGAAGTCAGAAAGCACTATAGTCTATTGTTTCTGTAGCAAACTGTCACCAAATAAATTGCCACAGAATAAACAATACCAATTTACTCTCTTACAATTTTGAAATTCGTAGGTTTGAAATAGATGGCATAGAGTTAAAAGTATAACATCAAGAGGGCTTCCTTCCTTCATGAAGGCTTTAAGGGTTAATTCTTACTTTGCCCTTTCCAGATTTTAAAGACCTCCTAGTTTTATCTTATTGATCTCATTCTCCATTTCAAAGCCAGCAATGGTGAGCTGATTCCTTCTTATGAGGTCATCTCTCTAATTCTCTGTATGACCAGAATCAGGATATATAACTTACCTTCAAGGAACTATAGGAACCATCCAGATATTTCAGTCTAATATTCTTATTTCTTAAGGTCTTTTACTAAATTGTTATCTTCATTGTCCTTTGTGCTATATTCATAGTCTTTGGAGATTAGGGAGTTGACATATGGGATAATATTAATTAGCACATTATGTAGTATTTTACAGAATAAATTTTGTACTTGTAGTAATTTTAGCAATTTATCCAAAATATTAATACCTAAGCTGCTGTTTTAATATGGTGTGGCTCTACACATAGTATGACCTTAACCAGAAGATGGAAGTATTAAAGTTATGATGAAAGAACTATGAACTCTGGTGATGGCTCTCATTCTTCCCTGGATATCAATCCTTTTTGATACCATTAAGAACTATTTTAATTTCCAGGAGACTTCTTTGTACTTCACCATTACAGCACAATGTGAATTCAATTCTAGAATTACCTCAAGGATACAGGTAACTTGGAGATGATTTTTTGTTTTGTTTTGATTTTGAGACAGGGATTCTCTGTGCAGCCCTGGCTGTCCTGGAACTCACTCTGTAGGTCAGGCAGGCCTTGAACTCACAGAGATCCACCTGCCTCTTACTCCTAAGTGCTAGGAGCAGTGGTGGCACATGCCTTTGAAATGATTTTAATCCTGAGATGATCTACAAAGTTACAAAGACCTGTCTAAGGTATTCAAAATGGTATTCAAAATACAACTAAAACTCCACAAAAACCAACACACACACACACACACACACACACACACACACACACACACACACACAGAGAAAGTGAGGAGGACTCTAGATGTGAGATTCCCAAAGTACTTAGGTAACATTCTTAACTTTCATGGTCTTCAACATTATATTACAACCCTTAATAGAGCGTTGAAGTAGATAACAGAAATCTAGAAAATGCTTATCTAATGCAATATTAAAATATTATTCTTCACATGTATTTTTCTATTTAGTATTCTTTGGGGCCTTTTGCCAACCAAGATGTAAACTCTTGGGTGTCTTCTGCATAAAAGCTGTAATTAGAATATTTATGTATTTTAGAGCAATAAAGGAGTAACTGAGCGTCCATATTTGAAAAACACAATATTTGCATAATGAAGACTTGTCTTTCAGTCCCTGGGCAGCTTTCTTTGCATCTTGACAGTTGCATTCCCTGGGGTCAGTCATCATCATAAATTTAAAGTGACTTTTACAAGAACTCAATTAAGAACAAATTCAGAAGTTAGTGCACATGTAATTCATGTATTTACTTGGCTACATGAGTAGCATAACAATGACTAGTGATTTGTAACTTCAAAAGATTCAGCACTACATACTTGTTAGATGTTCAAGTATCTGAACAAATGCAAGCAGAAATTAAGCGAGAACTATTTATCTAAAGAATGCACTATGAGCCTCCTTTATTAGTTTAGGGTAGGGGTTAATTGTACAATTAATTGTACAGTTAATTCATAGATGCAAAAATAGTTTAATCATATAACTGAGAACCAATGCACAGGCACAGAATAGTCTACTTGGCTCTGAAACCTGGATAGGAAAATATAAAACTGTAATGTATTTGTTATAAACTATGTGCATTAAGAATAAGCAATTTTAAATAAGTGTTTTTAAAATCTTATAAAAACATTCTCTCATTGGTTCTTATTATAGTTTCTATAAATTACTTATAGAGAAACGCATAAATGGGCAAACTTACAAGGGTTTTTCTTAATTCTTTTTCAGTGACAAAGAAGACAAGATCTTATTCTTCACCTATCTTTGACATGTATTCAGAATTAAAAATACTGCTTTAACAAGATCTGCAAGAAAACAGATAAACATGTGTAAAATAGTCAGTGTTGATATCTTTATTATCACAAGTAGAAGAGACTGAGACAATTAATTAGCTGATTGATGAAAATCAGGTGTGTAGACTTTAGTTAACGAGAGTTTTATTTTACTCTACCACAAAACCTCTTTGAATAATATAATACTCCCCATATTTTAAAGCATTCCTTTTATAAAAATAATACCTCTTAAATAATTTTAATATGCATCTCCTCACACAATTTTAAAACCTAATTAGCTACATAAAGGAAGGGGAACTGTGTGGAAGATAGCAGTTATACAAAATTTCCTTTTGAACATAAAAGCAGAACTATCAAGAGGGTTTCCATAATATTAATAGTGCATTACCTCTGCTTTTCATCTTACTGTACTGATGGAACAAATTGCAGTTGGAGAAGTTAAGATGAAAGTCTCTCTCTCTCTGAAAAACTAACTCATAAATGACCAGTTGTAATATCAGAAGTGCTGTTGTGTAGCACTTTGCTTCCTAAAGTCCAACAAAGGGAAATGCAGAGAACTAAAACATGGTCTGCATAAAAATGTGAATTCTAGTTGTTCCTGAATGAATTTCTCAGACATATTGGCAGAGAATGCAAATCCTCCTTATGTTTTATGAAATAGAGTCATGAAGATTTCAAAGCCACAATTAGCACTCGAAGTAAGTTGCTTACAAAAAATAACCACAACATTTTAACTTAGACATTGCAATTTAGGCCTGAATCTTATCATATTTTGAAAATGCTGATGACTTGAAGACAGGGCTTTCCTTCTCCTCACCATTTCATGATGCTATCTCCCTTGTGTTTGCTTTATTTTTAACCCATTGCTGAGCGAAACAGTCAGAAAAATAATTTGACTTTCTCTACAGAATGCAAATGATAGATTTTTTTTACCACCAAGTGAAACATCATGTGCCAGGAATGGGTTCCATCTTGAGTCCTTGGCAAAAAGGACCTCAGGAAAACCCCTAAACATGTCGCACTACTGCCAAGGCTATTGGTTGTTCTCCACAAACTTATGTTAAGGTCTTACCATTGAAGAAAACACTTAACTGTCCCATTGATCACAGAGAAGTTGAATTGGTCCTAACTAAAGCCTTGTCACCTACTGCCTAGTACTCATGGTAATTAAATGTATTCTGCATGATGCCAGAGGAAAAAGTTAAATACCAACTCATATATAAACCCTATGATCTACAATGGTGACTTTGCTTATGTTATATGCTGGTGAAATGGTGGCACAAGTAAGTCTAGTACTGACCAGCCACTGTCTGATTGCATCTAAGACCTACTCCATGAGATGGAGCATAGACATCCATTAACATGAGACTAAATAGGACATGTGCCTAGAGGAAAACCAAACATTATTGCTCCTCTAAAAGAACATAATTATAAAATGACACCCAATGACATTTACTATGCACATACATCTTTGTTAGGGTTTCTATTACTGTGAAGAAACACCATGACCATAACAACTTTTATAAGGGAAATGTTTAAGTAGATCGGCTTACATTTTCAGACATTTCATTCATTATCATCAGAGATGGCAGTATGTAGCCAGACATGGCATTGAAGCTGAGAGTCCTCACATCTTGATCCTAAGGCAACAGGAAATGGTCTGAGACACTGAGTGGTCTCTTGAGCATAGGAGACCTCACAACTTGCCCCCACAGTGACATGCTTCCTCCAATAATGCTACATCCACTCCACCAAAGCCATACTTCCTGATAATACCATTCCCTTTGGTGGTGACTCTTCACCTATACCATGTATCAGTGCTTCACTCAGTCATTATCAGAGTTGTCTGCTTTTATAATAGATGGGAACAAACACAGAGTTCCAGGTAGTGCAAAGAGTGAGAGATTTTGGAACTCTCAGTCATATATGGGATGTCTTTTTACACTCCTTACCTTGGGTCTCAAGAAGCTATTTGTAAGAAGAGGCTTAAATATAGTAAGAAACAGAGAGCATAGTCATGACTTCCAGACACAACAGGACTGAGGTACATATGAACTGACAGAAACAATGCAGCATGCACAGGACCTGCACAGGTTCAAGCCAGTATTGGTCCCAGCGCTTGGAGAGGGAAGAAGACACAGGGTACCATCCCTAACCAAGAAGCTCTCCACAATAAACATGTGCTTGTAAAGGAAAAATTAGTTTTCTCCAATGGAGTCTGACCGGGTATGTTAACCATACTTAAGGGTAGGCGTTTGTCTCATTTGTCTCATGTTGCATTGTTTCAGCAAATTTTGTTAGTATTACTGATGTTTTGCTTGTGTATTATGAGTTCTGATTCTTTGTTTTAAGGTGTATGTATATATATGTGGGGGGGGGTAGCATGTGTAATTACACTTTGGGGTTCTTGTTTTGTTTTGTTTTTTATTCTTTATTTTTGCCCACCTGCTTGTTTTGTAAAGAGATAGAGAAAGAAAAGATGTCAAGTTGGGTGGGAGGAGAGGTAGGAAGTACCTGGGAGGAGTTGGGGAAGGGAAAATGTGATGAGAATGTATTGTATGAAAAAACATTAAATTAAAAAGAAAAGAAAGAAAACCTGTGAACTATGGAATATTTTTAAGATGTTGTTAGTGACTATTTGGTACATGTTTGTTTAAGAAATAAATATACTAGTCTAGATAAATGATTTTCAACCTTCCTAATGCTATGACACCTTAATATAGTTCCTCATGTTTATCACTAAATAAAGTTTAGAATAACAATTCATCATTTAACATAGTACCTAGTATCATATGTGACAATAAAAGTAAGAAACACAAGCCTCACTGCAGTATGGAATTGACAAGAAGTTATGTCCTCTAGTGAATATGGTATTAGTAAAGCCATAAGTTACTCTTCGTGAAGCCTGTTGAAACTAAGTTTGCTGTGCTTTGCTGTGTAGGTGACTGGTCTGGCTGTGAAACACTACTTTCATTTTTACTAATTCTCACCTCCATGATTCCACTCATATTTTATGGGAAATAAAGCAGAACTTGCATCCTTCCATTCTGACCCAAGAAATAGTGGCAAGAAATACGGATAATTTCAGACAAGTTTCAGGAATTCCTATTGAGCTCCTCTTTTAGTGTCTGGTGGTTGTCTGTTGAGACACTTTGTCATTCATTATCATTGCCAATATGTGCTACTCAGCACAGAAAGAGAAGGTGGAGATTAGTCAGTTTGATTCGAAAAGCCTTAGTGGTGAAGAGCCTTCTGTGGTTCATAGAAAACTTCTGTGCAACATTAATGTACATACATACAATGGAGAATTACAGCTGTAAGATTTGATAGTAAGGTTTGAAGTACTGAATCAAGCAACAGATTTAGAACAAAGTACAAATTCAAAGCTGAATGAAGTTTTCTTATAAGTGTTCTTTAGTTGTATAGTGAACTGAATCTTGGAAACAGACATTTTAAGGACTATTCTAAGGACTTGTATCTTTATAAGTAAATGCACAAAAATGGGTGCAAGAGAGATGACTCAGATGACTTAAGTACTTGCTGGTCTTACAGAGTACCTGAGTGTGATTCCCAACAACCGTTTTGATCATCTTACAACTACCTGCAATTTTGACACTAGGGCATCTTTCTCCTCTTCTTGCCTCTACTAGAACATGACCTCACATGTGCACATCCATACACACAGGCACAACATATATACATAATTAAAAGGTAAAATTAATCTTGTAAAAATAGATAATGTGATTTAAGCTACACAAAGTCAGGAATGGTGATGTATGCTTATAACCAAAGGAATTCAGAGAATGAGATATGATGATTTTAAGAATTTGGGACCAACATGGACTAAGTTGTTAACTTGAGGTCAGCTTAGACTATGTAGTGAGCAATAATCTAAAAAAGTAGAGATCTCCAAAGCACATACAAAATGACAAGCTCATATTTTCACTTTTAATTTCTTGGAAGTCTTTCCAGTAGACAGAAGGCATTAGGAATGGCATTCTTAAATTTCTTCCACAGTAACTCTTTTCTTGCCAACATTTTAATTTGTTCTGAGTTCAAGTTTATACTAAGCATTTTCATTCCAAAATGGCTTATATGGGAAATATAGAATGTCCCAAATGAAATAGCACACAACACCCAATGCCTAGTGTCATGGTTGCACAGTTACAATACTATAAACACTCTGCAAAGAATTTTTTAATGTAAGAACAGGAAACACAACCAGGACGTAAAAATTGGGATTTATCCTTTTTTAAGATAGATTTTTTTCTCTATGTATAAGCTTTAATAGAGAATTTAAAAGAAATAAAATTGGCTGAGCATAGTAGCCCATTCCTATAAGCCCACTACTGGAAAGGAAGAGGAAAGACAACTGTGAATTCAACACAAATATTGAGAGAGAGAGAGAGAGAGAGAGAGAGAGAGAGAGAGAGAGAGAGAGAGAGAGACACAGAAACAGAGACAGAGACAGAGACACAGAGAGAGACAGAGAGAGAGAGGATGAAAGGAAGAGAGTAAAGAAAGTAAGAGAAAGAAAAAGGAAGGAATGAAGGAAGGAAGGAAGGAAGGAAGGAAGGGAGAGAGAGAGAGAGAGAGAGAGAGAGAGAGAGAGAGAAAGAAAGAAAGAAAGAAAGAAAGAAAGAAAGAAAGAAAGAAAGAAAGAAAATGGTGAAAAAGTAATTGACCATGTCCAATAAACTAACTAAAGTATTTTATCTTACAGAGAATAAATGAGTTTTGGTATTTTTGATTACCCATCATTCTACCAAAAGTGTTTTCTTAACTACCTCATAAGATATTTTTACATTTTATTCCTCTACCAATCATTTATACCCTTTAAAAGATAAATAGACCCACATTTAATTACCATTAAACGCTATTCTACATAAAATGGGCAACTATAAATGCTATCAATTGACTGTATGCTTCTATAACTTCAGGCTAGAGTTTGAACTATCCAAGAAACAAACATCTTTCCTCTGTTTTTAAACATTATCTTGTAATGTCTGGGACTCCACTGAGTAATATGGACCTTTATATCCCACCACATTTCCCCTGCATAAATGTCTTTGCCTTTTAATTACATTCTGCTTTGCTGTGCAGTTGTGTGGTGCAATATATAACCAGCAACTTTTCATATGATGTTAATGGTCAAGTGGTCAAGTGGGATCATTGGTCCCAGGCAGCAGCTTCTGATTTGTTCATTAGTAAAAGTCTGTATAAATCGTTGTATACAACTGCTTAAATAAGCTTTCAAAAATAAAAGACAAGCAAAATGAAAGGGTGATTTTTCTTTAGAGTAACAATCCAAAAGCTAGTGTTGAAACAGCCTTACTGGTAATATTAAATCTACCAGAACATTTGTTGCAGGTAGCAATTTGTGCCCTTTTGGTATCCTTTTGGAGCAATAAACTTGGCAAAATGAAGACAAGTGATCATTTCAGGGCAGGAACACATCACAACTGAAGATTTAACAAGATTGCCTAGTTATTGCACTGAACATTTTTGCTTTAAAAATGAAACACTGTGGTTTAAAAGTCTATTTAGCTGTAGTTTGTAGTCCTCTTAAAGAAACATCATTTATTTAATTTAAATCAGTCCCAGGAATTGAATTTTAACCAATAAACTAAAAGTTAATATAAAGGAAACTTATAAAGTAGATGTGCTATATAACCCATGCATACACTATTTATTTTGATGAGTATTAAGATAGAAGTTAAATTTCTTAAAACATAAATATTTACTGCTGTAGTGGCTATCTCACATTACGATGGAATTCTGAATGATTCTGGGTCTTTTACTTTGTGAAGACACTGACATTTGTGTTCTCTGTCTCGGCTTTGTCACAGAAATTTCTAGCTCCTCCACAATAACAGTACAGAGCAGGGAGGAGGCACAAGAGTTGTGGCACCGGATTGATCTCATTTTGGCCATCATGGACTCTAAGATTTCAGTACTTTCAACAGAAAGATGAGTGAGTTGATTATCAATGAGACAAATCTAGTGATCTTTTTTTATGCTTAAACAAATACTTATGTTGTTGACTTGACTGCTTTAGTCTTCCCTGGCTAGACATAAAAATCATAATAGAATTGCTCAATAGTTTGTGTGTTATTTTAGGAGGTGGGATGGGGAAAAGCTGGTTATGGCATGAGACATTTAGAGTGGAGAAGAAGAATACATGTTTTAGCAGTAAGCAAGTTAGATAAAAGAACTCCAAATTATCATTTATACAGGGAAGACACACATTGTTTTCAAAAGTACAGCATTAAGAGACATTATTTTATGATCAATTTACTCACAAAGTAAATGCTGATATTTTAGAACACCTAAATAATTTTACAAAAAAAATACATTTTATCAGTTATTTCAGAATTCATGCATGCTTTGAGCATATTCCTCCCGAGTTCATCTCTTATTCCATACATCTTTTCTGAACCTCCCAAATTTGTATCCTCTTTTTTAAATCAATCAAGCCCAATTTGTGTTTTTTGTACTACAGAATGTGTTCTCTTTGTTTGACTGTGGTCAACCCACCAGGGGTTGCATCCTTAAATAAAACTAACTTTCCTTCTCCTAGCAGCTATCAATACTCCTTGGATAGATGTGGGACTTGTTGAACAACTTCATTCTTCTTACTGGAAATTGATATAGCTTGAGCTTGTGCATGCTGTCATAATCGTTGTAAGTTCATATATGCATCTGCCCTACTCTATCCAGAATGTACTGATTCCTTGTCAACCACTGCCTCTGGCTCTCACATTCTTTCTGACATCTATTCTATAATTATTCCTGAGTCTTGGGAGGAGAAGTATTATAGAGATGTCCCATTTAGTGTTGAGTATTCCATGGTCTCTTATTCTCCACATATTGGATAGCTGTGGGTTTCTGTGATAATCTCTATCTATTGCAGAGAGAAACTTCTCTGTTTCTATGAGCATAGTGAAAATTCATCAAGGGTCAATGTAATACTATGCATTTTCAACAAAATACTAGTAGTGGATTCTCTCCTAGGCCAATCATAGATTCTTAGCCTGAAAGTTGTATGAGGAATGGGTTTCATCCTGAGTAGGACTTACATCCAGTCTGAAAGTGGTTAGTTCCTCCAATGATGTTCATTACACTAATGCACCAGTGAGCATATTTTAAAATTTCTCTACCAGATATTGGAACACAATTTAGATTTGTCATTTCTGTATCCCAGAACTTGCCTTCTACATAAATCACATACAAATGTTGGGAAAAATCATAAAGTGAGATTTAATTATGATCTCATATACTGTCTTTTTCTTAATAAAAGTAAAATCTCTTGAAACAAAAACTCACAAATATTTTCAATTCATTGTTTAACTTATATCAGAAAAATGACCCACTTCTGTTACCCACTTGTCCTTTATTCCTTATATAAATCCTGTAACACAAGAGGCATTTCAAAACATAAGGCATACAAATAATAAATTGACTCATATACTTTATTTTAATAGTATCCAAGAAAAATAAAAATAAAGTAGTAATAATGGAATTTCTTTATGTCTGTGCACTTAAAATAATGTATCATATGAGATTACTGCAGTTAGTGTATAATCTTACTGGTGTGTAGAGAAAGTGTAGACACCATTTAGTAAAACAATTCTCCAATGCATATACAATTGTATAAAAACTAGTTGGTCAATAAATGCTGATCCAGGAAATTTGGTCCAAAGAAATAATTGAACTTGATGAACACATGTATTCTAAGGCAATGATATTCAACTAACAGCAATTTGATACCCAAGAGATATTTGGCCATATCTGGGAAGGTTTCCTGCTTGCCAGAAATGTGAGGATTCTAATGGAAGAGGCTAGAGATAGTGTAAATGCTGTCCAATGCACAGTGCAGCAAGCAGCAACAAGTAGTTCTAACAATGAGAATCATGTAAACATAAGTAATTGACAACTTAAATTTCTGTCCTTGCATAAAGAAATAGATGCATATCAATATACCTATTTAGTATGATGCTCATATTGAAAATGCTAGGATGCTTGAAGTGTAACACTGGAAATGTAAACTAGCAATTACTGAGGAGTATGAATATGATGAATCTGGGTGAACAATGAGTCAGAAGCAGAAGCTGCTGTCATATTATAGATTTGCTGAGAAAAATTTATAGACTTGTAAAAAGGAGAAATGTAAAATATGTGCAGTCAGAACAAATGCATCAGGACAGTCTTCTTGACTCTCTTCCCTTCTTCTAACAAGTCTGGCCAGGAAAAAAAGAGAACTGATCAAAATAAAGAGACAATGCGTCAAATTGAGGCAAAGACCATAAAAATCTTTATGGATTTTGCTGACATAAAATTTATTCCCTTGAATTCAAAGACGCTCACATCATTCAGTCTGTTCAAAGAACCAATTAGCAATAACTCATCCTCAGCAGAATTTAGGGCATTCAATTTCTTGTCAACTGAGACTGATTTTTTAGATAATACTAGGTCAGAGAACAGGGAACGTGGTACATAATCTGGAATAAGGTTTATACAATACTGCAAAGAACTAATAAAATGGAAACATATTACTAATTTCCTACCAGGTACCCCTAGAGTGCAGAGGCCTCCTCATTGACATCCATGTTCAGGGGTCTGGATCAGTCCTGTGATGGCCTCCCAGGCAGCAGTCTAGAGTCGATGTGTGTAGGGGAACATGTAGCCACACCTGCTTAGGGAGTGGTCAGGGTAAAGTAGAGTGAGAGGCAGTCAGGTGGCTGGGCACTTTCGGTTTCACTTTCAGCTTGCTGTACAGACTGCTGCCACACCCACTGGCTAGGTTGCTCTGTAAGTAAGGCTTTTCCCTATTAAATACCCTTGTATTTCTACCTGGCTCCATATTGGTAATTTCCCACTTTATCTGGTGTCAGAAGTGGGATCATTGAATAATTTATTGTCTGATTACCAGAATTTTCCAGAGGGTTAATGGAAATTCTAATTTTCCCTAGTCAACAAAATAGAATCCAGTGGGTCTGGAGTGATAAGAAACCTATACATTTAACAAGCCATCATTCAGCTAATTCTGATGACAAAGGCAATCTGAGAGCCTGTCAAGCTTGGATTTTCTTTTCATTTGTCCCATCACAATGTGTCTTGGCCTGTGTGCTACCCATGGTTTTTAAACATATTTTGATTTTTAAAATTTGCCAAGTTTTTTTGTTTGAAAATTTTATGCATGTATGATGTTCATTTTGATGATTATAAACCCCTCTAATGTCCCTCCTACTTCTACCACCTTCCTCCCTCAACACTACGTGTTCCCATCCCACATTAATAAATTTTGTTGTTACTGTCAAAATAAGTGGAAACATATTTAAACTAGTGAGTGCTGTTTGTGTAGATTTGCATGTGAGCATACTAAGTAACATAAGGGCTGTAGTCTTTTATCCTTAAATTACTCAGAGATATGAAAGAAGTAGGATTGTGGGCAGCATCTAAAGAGTAGAAAGGGTAACAAGTGCTCTCAAAGATTCTGAAGAAAGCACATCTTTCCAGACCCTATTCTAATTCATTAAACTTGTATTCTATTTCTGATCTCCAGAGCTACAAGAAAATAAACTTGTGTTTTATAAGATACAAAGTTTCTAGTTGTTTGTTCTGGAAACCATGTATAACTATGTATATGATGTGTTTATTCATATGTGTGCAATGAATGCAATGGTAATGTTATCGACTTGACAGACTTAGAATCACCAGGGACATGGCTTTCTGGTCCTGGCAGTGAGAGATTATCTTAATTGAATTAATTAAGAATGGAAAACACACCCATGCGATTTTTTAAAATCTGGCTTGGATCCTGGACTATGTAGGTGGAAAAAGGGAGTTGAGCAGTGGCATACATCAATCATACATTTATCTTCTTGACTCTAGACTTGTTTGTGACAAGATGCTTCAAGTTCTCACTGCCTCGACCTTCCCACCATGCCTTGACCTTCCCACCATGACAGACTGTACCTTGAAATATGGGCAAGTATAAACTCTTTCTCCTTTAGGTTGCTTTTGTCAATTTATTTCATCCCAACAATGGAAACGAAACTAAGACATTGATAGAGCATACATGTGTACTTTGATCTTTGTTTTCAGTCCTGAAAGGCAATGCTCTAGAATTGTGTTATCATTGCAAGTAACTTTCCTGGCAGCTGTATATTTGCCTCAGAAACAAACTGCTTCTCTGGCTTCTATAGAGAATGCAAAATTTAAGCAAAAAAAATTAGGGAAATGTTACAGCTCTCTTAAAATATATTTATCATATTCTGTGTAAGTGAACATGTGGTATGTGGGTGTGGTTGCATGGGAGTTATGAGTGTGTGGTAACAGGATAACTTGTAAGAGTCAGTTCTTTCTTTCTACTGTGTAGAACCTGGAGATTGAACAAAGGTCACGAGGTGGCTTGGTGGCAGGTTTCTTTACCAACTAAGCCATCTTGCGCACCCAAAGAACTCTTTATTAAGACTAACTTCACAAGTAGTCAAAGTGAAAGGAATATTTATGTTTTTCAATAAATACTCAAAGAATTGAAGGATAATGTGCTGGATCATTATAACAAATAGAGTTCGGCACATTAGGAGGTCATATCCTGGCATGGATAATTTCAGTGAACAATGGCAGTTTCTACATCAAAGTAATTATTTCTTAAAAAATGTTTCACTCCCTATAAATTTTGTTTGTAGTCTAGACATGTTTAATAACATATAGACAATTGTTCTTCCAAGCATGAAGAGCTAAAAACAAGATATTTTCCACATTTGTTTGTTTTTTTTTGTCAGCAGTCATAAAACTCACAGCTATACTAATACATCAAAATAACAATGTGGTGTCAGTTGGGTGATGGTGCGTGCCTTTAATCCCAGAATTTGGATGCAGGCAGGCCTCTGTGAGTTGAAGACCAACCTGTTTTACAGAGCAAGGACAGGCTCCCAAGCTACAGAGAAAACCTGTCTCAAACTCCTCCCATCAAAAATGATCACAATGTGGTGATGGCTTCTGTACTAAATTGCTTTCTGCTGTAAGAAGACACCATGACCTAAACACACAAAGGAGGACGAGTTTATTTGACCAGGATCCAGTCATACTCTATCACTTAGGGAAATTTGGACAAGAACTTTAAGGCAGGAACCTGAAGGCATGAACTAAAACAGAGGGAGCTACCTATTGGAATGCTCTTCCTAGATTGCTCAGTCTGCTTTTTTAATAAAACTCAGGACCACCAGCCCAGTGGTGGCCCTTTGTGCAATAAGCTGGGCTCTTCTATATCAGTCATTAATCAAGAAAATGCTCTGAAGACTTAGCTATCTACAGATCTGATGGAGGTAGATGTTTTGTCAATTAACATTCCCTCTTCCCAGATGACCCTAGCTTCTATGAAGATTATATATAAAAAAAAAAAAAAAAAAAAACTAAAACTATACCATGGCCAAGTTGTCTACAAATATAAACATCATTTTTTTATTTTTAATTTGTCCCCAAGATCTTAGGTTAATATCACAGTATAACATTCAACATAACTTTAAACATTCCACAATTTAGAATATTTGGACATCTCAAAAGTTCAAGATATCTTCTAAAAAATCATTATTTCTTTAAAATTCTGAAGTATCTTGGTTTAAAAAAATTTCTCCTGTAAAATCAAATGTAAGTTACTGTGTTATTCCAAGAGGGAATAACTAGGGCACAGTCACCATCAAATCAAAGCAAACCCAAGTTAAAGGTAAAGAGCTCAGTCTCTGACATCTGGAACTCAAGATCTGGGTTCCAAAGGGTTTGCACAGCTCTACTTTTCTGAGTTTTCCCACCAGAGTACACACACACACACACACACAGCTGGTCTCATAGGTTCAGGATTATTCTATTCCATACCTGCCACTGTCCTTAGTGATCACCCCACCATTTCAGGATACCAGGATCTCCAATGCAACTGAGGCTACACCTTCTCCAGTTGTCCCTCCTGTGCTCTCTTCAGGGACTCTAACCCTGCCACATGGTGCCAATCCTCAGCTTGTCCCTGTTACTCCTTCCATCATGGAGATTCTATTGCAACTGAGGTCACACTTTCACCAGTACTTCTCCTGGCCTTAATACCAGGCCTCAATGTCTCTCCATGATCCCTTTAATCCGGAGGTTGCCATTTCAACTGAGGTTGCATCATTACTTCAAAAATGGCCTCTCTAAGCCACTAATAGTACCATTCCTCAGCTTTTCTCTCTGACCCTTTCAATCCTGCAACTTCCATGCCGCCAAAATCATTAACAAATTGGACACTCTAAAAATTTACTAGATTGAGATGCAGCCTTGCTACCTTAAATCCCAGCTCTGTGTGCTGACCCAGAGGAAGTACTCCCTGAAGATTTCAGGTCAGTAATGTCTGTCTCTTGTTAAGCACAGCTCATTTCTCAGACCTACCTAACTTGCATCAAGTGTCAAAGCTAAGTAAAGATTTCATTTCAGTGGTTAGGGTTAGGATTAGGGTTAGGTCTTTTGTGAATCATAGCTGATTCCTCAGCCCTAGCTGACCAGAAGCCACAGATTCTTAATACAAAATAAGCACACCACAGAATATTTGAGGGATGCTCAATCTTCCATCTGAAAGTTTACAAACTGGCCTCCATTTTCGGAATTGTTCTAAGCATTGTCATCCAAGGCTCTAAAGAACAGCTCATGAAGCTCTGAGCATTCAGTACATTTTCCCAGTCAAAAGTTCCAAACACTTCATCTATTCCCTCCCAATGCAACATGGTCAAGTCTGTCAAGGTGATGACTCATAATCCTACTACCAATATCTATCCTAGTTCATTTTCTAATTCTGTGAAAAACACCATAACCAAAATCAACTTTGGGAGGAAAGCATTTACTTTAGATTACAAATAAAAGTCTGTCATTGAGGGAAGCTAAGGCAGGAGCTCAAGGCAGAAGCAGAGAGACTGTAGAGGGGTGCTGCTTACTGGCTTGCTCCACATGGTTTGCTCAGTCTGCTTTCTTATAAAATCTAGGACTACCAGCCTAAGTGTCACAAACCCCACGGTAGTCTGTACCCTCCCACATCAATCATTAATGAAGAAAATACTCTACATATTTGCCCACAGTCCACTCTAATGGAAACATTTTTTCATATATTTTTTTTAAAAACCAACCACCACAGCCTCTTTACTGTGGCAGCACTTTTCAAAGTTTCTGACTTTAAGCCTCTTTTATACACATTATAGTTATTGAAGGGACTGAAAGTAACAAAAATTTCTCTATTAGAAAATAATGTCAAAGTGAAATAAATCTGTTACAAAATAAAAAGAAATATTTACGAAAAGAACCATTTGCAACTAACTATGAATAAGGGAAGTACTAATACTTTATATTTTTTTACAAGTTACCTTCATATATAGTTTAACAGAAGACAATTGGATTCTTACATTTGTTCCTTACCCATCTTTTTTGTAATAAATCATATTGGTCGAAATATAAGAAAAAAAAACTATGTACTAGCAGCAGTTAGAAAATAGTGGGGTATTCTATTACCCTTTTCAAATATTTTATTGTTTTTTCTAAGACAGCATGGGTAGCTAAACTTCACAAGTTGTTCTTTCAACCTATTCTCTCAAATAAAACAGAGTGTTTCATGCAAATAACAAAGTAAGACAAACTTAACAAACTGAGACAACCACTGTGCTTCAGTTTGCAGCAGAAGTGACTTCTGTGCACTTAGCTTTTCATCTCAATATGTAAAATGTTAAAATGTTAAATGGAATAAAGCCATGTTCTCAAGGTTCATAATAGTAAATTTAATGCATTTGTGGCTTCATTCAAAGCATAGGTTCCTAATGAAAACTGGCTTGCATTTTAACTGTGCGAGTCTGACTCTGAGAAATACAGATGATGAGTGTGCTTCAGAGTACACTTCAGCACATTGGTATCTTTCTTGGTTTTTGCTGCTATACAGTTTGATTCTCTTATTTTTCTTCCACAACAAGTGTAAATATTAATGCAGCCCAAAAGGCAAAATTAATTAATTAGGAAAGAGTTCTAGCCATGTAGATTTGATGAAATGAGAGATATCCTTCTTTTACTAGATAAATTGTACAATTCTATGCAGACCACACAACTCTCTGTGTGTGATTTCTAACTTAACCTCAAAACTTACATCTTAGCAACATTGAAGTTCATTTGCTAGTAATTGTGAAATGTGTCAACTCTTGACTAAAATATGTTCATACACAAATCTCTGCTTTCTAATCAATTTCCCATCCTCCTTGCTGCACTGTGATAATAATGTATTTTTCTTGCTCTTCTAGATATGTTTAACAGTTGCTATAAATGTTAACATCGTAAATAAATATTTAAACTCTCTTTCTTGTGGACTGTTGCAATGTGTGCACTCCTTAGTATTTTCTGAATATCTCTATCACATATTCAATTCACACCTGTACATTTCTACATAATTACCTCATTCTACCTCACAAAAGATTATGGGTTTCGCCTGGCGTTGGTGGCACACACCTTTAACCCCAGCAAAGGCAGGCGGATCTCTGTGAGTTTGAGCCCAGCTTGGTCTCCAGAGAGAGTGCCAGGATAGGCTCCAAAACTACACAGAGAAACCCTGTCTCAAAACCACCCCCCCAAAAAAAAAAAGATTATGGGTTTCTTTTGAGGATAAATTCTACATTAATGTAGATAGCTATAAGCTATAACCTTGCCAGCATGGGGTTCATGTATTGCTGATTGGATGAGAAATAGGTTTTGGGTTAAATTTCCACACCAGTGCCACAAGCAGATTTTCAACTTAATATGCTATTCAACTAAATAACGAAATTATATTTTTGTCATTAACCAATACCCATTCAATTAACATATGAAAAGCCTATTTTTTCTTGTGTCTATATTTCTTGATAGAGGAGATGAAATTCACTGTTTATAACATGATAATTAGTTGTTGGTGTGACAAGTAAATATATGGGTTCGGAATCAAATGAATCTTTGATCTGACATCTTCCACTTACTACCTATGCAACATTAGCACAATCATTTAGTTCTTATGAGACTTAGTAGAAACAATATGGAGACAAGAGTATCTGTTTAGAACAGATAATTCTGGGTCTGATATGAATACAACTCCAAGTTCACAATCAGTGAGCTTTCTCTGAGCAAATAAGCTCTCTGGGATCTTCTTTGTGAACTAATTCAATTTGCAGTCTCACCAGTGTCCTTCCCAAAGTCCTATATTTTTAAAATTGTGTCTTTTAGTTTTTGAGATTATAATGTAATTACATAATTTTCCCCTTCCTTCTCTTCATCCCATTTGTCCATCTTTGCTCACTTTCAACTTTATGGCCTCCTCTTTCATTAATTGTGTGTGTGGGGGGGGGTGTGTGTGAAACAAGCCTTTCTCTGTTCCACAAGAAGCTCTCAAATAACAAAAGAGAGACTTATTATTGGTTATGTAAGATCTGCCTTAGCTTATGTTTGCCTTACTAGCTCTTATAACTTAAGTTAACCTGCTTTTATCAATCTACATTTTACTGTGTGGATTTTTACCTGTCTTTCATTCCATGGAGGGAGTCAGACATACAGGATCCAGACACGCTGTGTATTTCCCATCCTTATTGACTTATTCTTTTAATATTACTTCATTGTCTCTTTAAAGACTTATTTTTCTCAGATTTTTTAAATTTGAATTAGAAACAAGATTGTTTTACATGACAATCCCAGTTCCCTTCTCCCTCCCATCATCCCCTACCACCCCCACCAACCCTACCTATCACATGCCCTTTCTGCTCCCCAGGGAAGGTAAGGCCTTACATAGGGTGTCATCAGAGTATGTCATGTCATGTGGGATAGGGCCTAGGCCCACCCCTGTGTGTCTATGCTCAGGGAGTATTCCTCTATGTGGAATGGGCTCCCAAAGTCCACACCTATGCTAGGGATAAGTACTGAACTACTACAGCAGGTCCCATAGATTTCCGAGGTTTCCTCACTGAAACACATGTTCCTGGGGTCTGGATCAGTTCCATGCTGGTATCCCCGCTATCAGTCTGGGGAGCAAAGAGTTCTCCAATGTTCAGGTCAGCTGTTTCTGTGGTTTCACCAGTGTGGTCTGGAGACCTTTGCTCTTCGCTTGTCCTTCTCTGCATCTGGATTCCAGTTCAGTTCAGTGATTAGTTGTGGGTGTCAGCTTCTACTTCCACCAGCTGCTGGATGAAGGCATATAAGTCAGTCATCAATCTCATAATCAGGGGAGGGCATTTAAGGTAGCCTCTCCTCTGTTGCTGAGATAGTTAGCAGGTATCATCTTTGTAGATCTCCAGACATTTCCCTAGTGTCTGATTTCTCTGTAAACCTAAAATGTTTCCCTCTATTACGGCATCTCCATTCTTGTTATCTTCTATTCTTCACCTGATTCAAACTTTCTGCTCCCTCATGTCCTCGGCATCCCTCCTCTTCTCCCCTTCTCATTCTCCTAACTCCCTCCCCCCTCTTCCTGTGCTCCCAATTTACTCAGGGGATCTTGACCCTTTACCTTCTTCAGGGGACAATGTATGTCTCCCTTATGGTCCTCCTTGTTTCCTAGCTTCTCTGGCAGTGTGGATGATTGTAGGCTGGTAATCCTTTACTCTATGTCTAAAATCCACATATGAGTGAGTACATACCATGTTTGTGTTTTTGTGATTGGGTTACCTTGCTCAGAATAGTTTCTACAAGTTCCATATATTTTCCTGCAAATTTCAGGATTCCATTGCTTCCCCCACACACTGTGTAGTACTCCATTGTGAAAATATACCACATTTTCTCTATCCATTCTTCAGTTGAGGGGCATCTAGGCTGCTTCCAGTTTCTGGCTATTACAAATAGTGCTGCTATAAACATCGTTGAACAGAAGTCTGTTTTGTTGAATAAATGTGCTTCTTTTGGGTATATGCCTAAGAGTGAAATTGCTGGATCTTGTGGTAGACTGATTCCCATTTTCTTGAGGATTCACCATTAGGATTTGCAGAGTGGCTGTACAAGTTGGCATTCCCACCAGCAGTGGAGAAGTGTTCCCCTTTCTCCACATCCTCTCCAGCATAAACTGTCATCAGTGTTTTTTATTTTAGCCATTCTGACAGGAGTAAGATGGTATATCAGAATTGTTTTGATTTGCATGGCCCTGATGGCTAAGGATGTTGAACACTTTATGTGTCTTTCAGCCGTTTTAGATTCCTCTGTTGAGAATTGTCTATTTAGTTCTGTACCCCACTTTTCAGTTGGGTTGTTTGGTGTTTTAGAGACTAGCTTCTTGAGTTCCTTGTATATTTTGGAGATCAGCCCTCTATCAGATATGGAGTTGGTGAATATCTTTTCCCAGTCTGTAGGCTGCAGTTTTGTCTTGCTGACTATGTCCTTTGCCTTACAGAAGCTTCTCAGTTTCAGGAGGTCCCATTTATCAATTGTTGATCTCAGTGTCTGTGCTACTAGTGTAATGTTCAGGAATCTGTCTCATGTACCAACTAATTCAAGGGTATTTCCCAATTTGTCTTCTAATAATTTCAGTGTGGCTGGGTTTATGTTGAGCTCTTTGATCCATTTTGACTCACGTTTTTGCATGGCAAAAGGCTTGGGACTGTCTGCAGTCTTCTACATGTCCACATCCAGTTATGACAGCACCATTTGTTGAAGATGTTCTCTTTTTTCCAGCGTATACACTTGGATTGTTTGTCAAAAATCAGGTGTACATAGGTGTGTGGGTTACTATCAGGGTTTTCAACTGTATTCCATTGGTCTACCTATCTATTTTTGAGGCAATACCAAGCTGTTTTCAGGACTAAAGCTCTGTAATAGAGCTTGAAGGCAGGGATGGTGATGCCTCCAGAAGTCCCTCTATTGTACAGGGATGTTTTGGCTATCCTGGGTCTTTTGTTTCTCCATATAAAGTTGAGAATTGTTCTTTCAAGGTCTGTGAAGAATTGTGTTGGGATTTTGATGGGGATTGCATTGAATCTGTAGATTGCTTTTGGCAAGATTGCCATTTTTACTATGTTGATCCTACCTATCCAAGAGCATGGGAGATCTTTCAATTTTCTGTTATCTTCTTTAAGTTCTTTCTTTATAGACTCAAAATTCTTACAGTACAGGTCTTTCGCATTTTTGGTTAGTGTTACCCCAAGGTATTTTATGCTGTTTGTGGCAATTGTAAAGGGTGATGTTTCTCTGATTCCTTTCTCCACCAATGTGTCATCGGTATATATTAGGGCTACGGATTTTTTTGAGTTAATCTTGTATCCTGCCACTTGGATGACAGTGTTTATCAACTGTAGGAGTTCCCTGGTAAGAGTTTTTCAGGTCACTAATGTAGACTATCATATTGTCTGCAAATAGTGAGAGTTTGACTTCTTCCTTTCTGATTTTTATTCCCTTTATCTCCTTTTATTGTTTTATTGCTCTAGCTAGAACTTCAAGGACAATATTAAAGAGGTATGGAGAGAGTGGACAGCCATGTCTTGTCCCCGATTTTAGAGGAATTGCCTTGAGTTTCTCTCCATTTAATTTGATGTTGGCTGTTGGCTTGTTGTATATTTTGCCTTTATTATGTTGAGGTATGTTCCTGTTATCCCTGATTTTTCCAAGACCTTTATCATGAAGGGGTGTTGGATTTTGTCAAAGGCTTTTTCGGCATCTAGTGAGATAATCATTTGTTTTTTTTTTTTTTCCTCAGTTTGTTTATATGGTGGATTACATTGATGGTCTTTATTACTTTTTAAATATTTATTTTTACTATGATCATCTATACCCATTTTTTTCTTTATTTAGTATCTGATTACATTTTTAAACACACTGTAATATGTTCAGAGGTTTTGTTGGCCCCAGACCATGACTGTGTGTCTGTGTGTGTGTGCATCTCTAGCCTCCTCTGACTGCATGAGCCAAATCTAGGCTTCAGACTCAAGGCTCTGCTCAGCATATGGTGCACTGGCATCTGGCCCCATGCCTTGGTTGCTTGATTGCCTAGTCTCATGTTGATGGGTACCTCCCTGGAGCTGCATTTACTGACACCTTCTCTGGGAATTTGTTGTGTCTGTCAGAAGCAGGAGTTTATATCAAATGCATCTGCTCAAATGTTCAGCTGTACAGCAGGGCCTCTTCAAAGATGCATGCCAGTACACACTGAGCCTACCCCAAAGGCCACTTTCTCAAGCCCTGTGTAGATATTCGAGCCTCTATGTTGGATGCCTTATGTAAAAAGTCTTTCTCTGTCCCACCCACCAACATTCAAATAACAACACAGAGAATCATTATTAATTATAAAAGCTTGACCTTAGCTTAGGTCTGTCCTACTAGCTCTCATAACTTAAGTTAACCTGCTTCTATTAATCTATTTTACCATGTAGGTTTTTTCCTTTCTTTCATTCTGTATGTCTGAGTCTCTTCATGTATCACTGACATCTCTTCTTTGCTGATTCCTTCTCCTGTTCCTTTCTCTTCCCAGAAATCCAGCCTCTATCTCCTGCCTAGCTATAAGCCATTCAGCCAATTAAGCCAATTATAGCAGCATATCTACAAACAGTATAAAATATCCCACAACATATATTCCTAACTATAACCTTCTTTGTATAGTTTGTGTGTGTGTGTGTGTGTGTGTGTGTGTGTGTGTGTGTGTGTGTGTTCTTCAGCTCATGTTTATGCAGTTATGTTTGTGGGACTTTCTGTGTGTACTTTCTGACATTAAAAAGAGACACAAGTATAATACCTAACTACATTCTAAACATTTCTCCTTACACCCACAGATAAGTAGAGTACTCACCCCTCAGCAAACAAAGTTCTCTTTGCCAGAGTTGAAAACCATAACCAATCTAAATGCAAAGTAGTAGAGGCCAGTACAAGTAGATACATCTACAAAATATTCCTGCACCTAAATCTCAGGGAACATGGCATAAGAAGGGGCAAAGAGTCCATAAGAGCCAGAGAATCAGGAAGTTTTCTGTAATGTTGTGTCTCCTACTTTTTATGCCAACATGTTTGAGGTGAAGATGCAAGGATTCAGACTCAGGCACTTTTTCAGATGAAGATATGGTCTTGGTTACTCTTCTGGCAAAAGAGAGAGTTTTACACAGTTTCAAAGCTGATTGGATGGACTGACTAAATATTGGTCTATAGTTCCTATAGAAGATAAATTAATGGAAGATAATTCTTCATACTGGCATAATCCCTACTGTTTAGCTAGGGATTTCATCTCATGAAATGTTTCTGAATATTTAATAAAAACAAATGCGTATTTACCAAGTATTAACTCTAGCATATAAATGTTCTTCTTCAATAGGAAAGGTGCAAAGTACCAATCTCTTATTTTTTAATCAATGAAGTAAGACCTTCAAACTCAAGCTATATTCTTTATGATTAGATATTACATAAAATTACATTGACTTCTTAGACTTTCCTATTCATATGACCTACTAAATACATTGTATATAATATATATAAGTAAATAATAGGAACCATTACAGCATATGAATATTTCTGTCTTATAGTTTTATTCACCAAAAGCACTACTGTCCCTATTTTACAAACTGGAAGCTACAACACACACCTGTGAACAGTGGAATGAAGATATATTGTTAAACATTGATGATTCATCAAATTATTTCCTTCTCAACACAACAACAGATTGTTCCTTAACATTACTTTAAATCATGTTTAGGTTATAATTTCTTTCTGTAGCTATGAGCAGGTAATTAGCCTGTGCCTTATTTTTTCATCTGGAAAACAGTGATATTACTAGACTTTCTTACGAATTAGGAGTGCTGTGTGCAGAGATACTAGTGAATATGAACAATTTTTGAATTCTTGTAATTTAATTTCTTTAAGATGATATTGATCTTGGTTGGTAAGAGTCCTGACCCTAGTTTGAAAGCTGAGATTGCTGTCAATGTAAGTCACTCATTAATGTATTTCTATTAGCATATATTAATTATACAAGATATTGGATTCCATTGTAACTTTTCATGCACTCATTTAACATACTTTTATAATGCAAATAAACTACTGTTATCTTCCCTTGTAAGAAGAAACAGGAGCTGACATGCAATATGAACCCTAACTCTTTTTCTTTGATCTTCATCCTCTTTTCCAACACGAATGTTGATAATTACATTTGGTTTTATAATTTTTATATTTTGGTGCAATATATTCTGATCACAGTGTTTCTGATGATAAGTGAATGCATAATCATTATAAAAATCTTGGAGAATGCATACTTCCAAATTGCCTTTCTTTCTCTTCTCACTGACTCCACTTAGGTAAACCTGAGCTTTTCAGTATGTTTGGATGTCTATTAGTAACATGAAATATCAATGGTGAGCTTGGAAAAAATAAAAATAGACATATACAGAAAATAATGCCATGCACATGTGTTAAATTACCATTTGGGAAAATACAGAGTTATCATGTTGGTCTATTTCCTTTGTGTAGATCATTATATTTAATGTTTATATTCTTCTGAAACTTATCTTTTTTGAAGATTAATGTGAACTAAATCATTTCCCATGTTATTTAAATATAGAACAATTTTGGATTATTGCCAAATTTGTATAATTATAAATAAATATCTTCATATACAAGAGCTTGTATTCATTATGACTTATTTCTTTCTGATTTTGTTTTTTGAGGAAGCCTTATGCCACATGGAGCCCAAGATGGGCTGTTATTTTTCCTATGTATTCCAGGATGATATTAAACAAGAAATCTTTCTGCCTCAGCCTTCTGAATTGTGTGATTACAGATGAGAGCCACTATGCAATCTTGACCTATTTTCTTAAAAATTAAATTTAGTAATTACAATTTTGGACCTAATTGTGTAGAGTTAATAATACATGACAATTCTATACCTCCAGCAATATTTCAACTGCATGCTTAATGTGTTCTTTTTCACTAACAATCTACAAGTGAAACTAGGCTTCCTATAAGTATATGTATATGGTTATATGAGATGCAGCTTCATTTAAAGTAGATGAATGGTAAGTATTTTCAATACTTGGTAATAAAACCTCAAACACCAGCCAGTTCCACAAACTAAGTAAAATGTGTGTAATGGATATTTGGAATATGGATTAGGTGGACTTTGAGTTAAGGTTAGGGTTATGGTTAGGGTTAAGGTTATGGTTAGGGTTAGGGTGTGAATATATGAAGGCTGCTAGATTGTAAACATGGCCATTGGCAGAGATAAACATTTATAAATGAGTAAGGAAGAAATGACAATGGTATTGATTTCCTCTATCTATGTCTGGTGCAATGTAGAGGAACCCTGAACTTAGTTCCACTCTCTGTTCCCACCATTGTGTAATTGGTAATACTTTTGGAGAGAGGGGCTTCATTTTTCCACTTTGCACTTGGTCCTATTCGGGAAAGTATTTAACCATAAGAATAACCCATGATTTGGAAATCAAATGAGAAGTTCTGATATTTTATGAACATTGGTACTGTTTTAGTTACTTTTCTGTTGCTATGATAAAGCACCATGAGGAAATGAACTTAGATAAGGATGGGTTTATTTGGGGCTCACAGTTCCAGATGAATAGAAGTCCATCACCATCGTGACAGGGGGCATGGCAGGAGGAAGCCAGACATGTCATTGAAGCACAAGCTGAGATCCAGAGCCACAAGAAGGTAAGCAAATAGTGAGTACTACTGGTGGTAGCAGGAGTCCAGGCATGTGGGGCATCTTGTAAATCTTAAGTCTATTCCCAGTAATAGGATTAACACCTCTTCCAACAAGGCCACATCTTCCAACCCTTCCCAAAAGGCCCTAAATGACAATTAAGTTTTCAGATACCTGAGACTTACGGTATGACATCTCATTCGAATGACAACAGGTAGCATGTAAATTTGTAAAATTAAAAACCATATAAAAACAGCTGTTTGGATAAAAACCAGGATAGTTCTGTCTTTTCATTATACTGTTTTAAATGAGCCAGCCCTATCATGAATTCTGTAAAGATCCCCATTATTTCTAATAAGTGTATACCAAGCATTTTCCACTATCCTATTATGATTATCCACTATTTGAATTAGCCAGCATTCAATTATTATAACACAAATATCTGAGAAACTTAATTTAAAGGAGCAAGGAATTATTTTGCTTAATGTTTCAATAGATATGAGCCCATGGTTAGTTGTATCCATTAGATAAAAACTGTAGCATGTTAGAGAATGATGGCAAGGCTTGTAATAAAGTAAAGCTACTCACCTAATAGCAGACAGGCAGCCAAGAGGTAGAGAATGTTCTACCCCCTAAACTAATTAGGTTATGAATTCATGAATGAACTAATAAATTATTAATATCAGAGACCCCATAATTAAATCACGATAAAATCCTCCTTTTGCACATGTTGCACTGAGTATAAGAATTTCAACACATGAGAACTTGACCGACAGTCTAGATACAAACATCACTGCTTCTCACATTTGGTTTGTCTTGATCTTATTATATCTCTTTCTTGTACCTGATTTCTAGGAGTGGTCTTTATAATGTTATTAACTTCCATATGAAGAATTTGTTGTCTGTAAATACAGCTTGTTGGAAAAGATGCGGCAGTAGTTCCCTTTATTATGATAGCTTGTTTTAGTATGCTGTATTCATTTCAATTCATAACACCATATCATTACATTACTGTTAGCTATAGACCAAAATATTCATTCTCAAGGTACTGCTTTCAGTGGGTTTCAACAAATATCAAGGGACATGGAAAAACAAGTTACCATTTGGAATAATGTCATTGTTCTCAAAGTGTCTTCTATTCCTCCTGTTCAGTTATATTCACCATCTCTCCTAAATGCTCCATACTTATCTGGATATATCAGTGAGACTTGTTAGTTGCATAGCCTTGTACTTGGGATAATGCCACATAATTCATTGTTATGATAAATCTTTCTGCCAAAAGCCACCTGAGCCGCACTGCCACGTGCGAGCTTTATACCAGCCGCCCGCCTGAGTTAGGGCCCAAATGAATACATAGAAACTTGTATTAGGTTCAAAGCTGCTTGGCCAATGACTAGGATTCTCATCTGTTAGCTAAGTCTCAATTATCATAAACCTATATATTTTATAAGACTTATCTTATCAGATGCCTTATTGGCATCCCTCCTTGTTGGTGGATCACATTGTGCCGCTGGAGCAGGAGCGGAGGGAAAAAGAGGGCCCTTCCTGTTTCTCCTTCACTTAAACATGAGTCTCCTTGCTATGTCACTTCCTGCCTGGATCAGCACGTCTCTACTACATTTCCCAGAATCCTCTTTGACTTCTAGTCCCGTCTCCTTGCTGTCTCATTGGCCAAACAGTATTTTAATCAATAATCAATAAGATAAACATACACAGTACATTCCCCATCAATTCATTGTAACTTTTCAAACTGACTTTTGAAACTTAGAAACAGGCTTTTAACAATGTTCCATGTCTGTTCCTGGATAGCTTATTTCTTTTTGCTCTCATTAATATGTGATTGCATGGATGTGCTATGGATGGTTTATCATTAATCTACTGAAGAATATCTTGGATGCATTGTAACTATTGACAATTGTGGACAAAGTTATTATAAATACCTGTGTACAGATTTTGGCTGAACCTTCATTTTCATCTTACTAAGAAAATATAAAGGATTGTATTGTTTGCGAAGAAAGATGTAAAACAGGACAGATTGCATATCCTCCTCTCATTCTTTTCCCTATGGATTTTCTAATATGACAATTGGCCATTTATGGGTTAGTTTTTCCAAGTCAAAGTCTTTCATTTTAACTTCCCCATTTGAAATTTATTCCATCAGCACAATAATATAAATAGCAGAAACAATATGCTATTATTGTTAAGGATATCCTCTTGATATACCAGCTTTTATATTCAAAAGGAAATTTTGTATCTCAGTTCTCTTCCACACAATTTTCCTTCCTTATATAGATAATAGCATTAAGAACTATATAATAAGATGCATATCAAAAATTATTCAAGAGCTATTATTTTTACAGAAGGAATGTTTTAAGACATGGGGAGTGATAGATAATTTGAACAGGTCCTTTTGTGTGGGGAATTAAAGTAAAACCACACTTAACTAATATCTAGGAATCTGATTTTCCTCAAGCATTTAGCCAACTAACTAATAAAATTTATTCCTCTGTAAATGATAAAGATAGAAACAATGAACATTTTGAGCTTATTTTGAGCTTATGTAATTAAGGAAAACCAATCCTGAACTTTTCTGTTCTATTAGTCATGGATTCCTGGCCTTCACAATGATATTTCAATCTGGTTTCATGGCCCTTTAATCCAGGGGATGGTGGTAATGTAGTAGCAAACAACTGACTAATAATCTATTTTTCCAATGTAATATATCTGTAAAATCTATATTTTCAAATTTAATATATATTATATTTCTTAATGTATATATAATGTATATATACTCTTTACCAAATATAAGGAGTTTCAGAATGTGGAAAAGGTTTGAGAATTTAAAAAAAATGTCTGAATGATATTGCGTCCTTTTTATCACTCTAAATATCTATGATGGAAAGCTATGTAATTCATCCATGTCGATTTTTAAAATTCACCTCACAGCATTATTACTTTAGATAATCTAGAAAAGATGCATATTCTACTCTCCTATTACTCACAAACTGAGATATTTGAAAGTATTCTTGCCACCAATGACTGAAACTCTAATTCCAATGACAATTTCCCGACAAGTGTCATCTTGAGTTCTTGACACTGTAATTTATCTTTTTCTCAGTACTCTTTCTTTCCTTGTCATCTCTAACTTATTCTCACATTTTCTTCTTACCTTTCAGGTGTTCTTTCACAATTTCCTGCTGACACATCTTCAGAGAATGAGAAAACTTAATCTTCACTTGCTTCATGCTCTGGTGTCTGAGTTGAGAAATGATAATAATCCTAGAAATAAATATCCTGATGTCTGATATTGTATGAGACATCTGGATGAAACTTATACCTGTACAGCAGAATACACACACACACACACACACACACACACACACACACACACACACACACCACACACACACACACACACACACACACACACACACACACACACACACACACACACACACACACACACACACACACACACTCACACTCACACACACACACACACACACACACACACACATGCACACACACATTTACAAGTAGTCTAGACTTACTTGTATGTTAAGAATCCAAAAGTTTGAGTGATAGTGATTATAGCCATAATAATATGGTCAGGAAATATATCACCGAATAATAAAATGACTTGTATTGAGCCTTTTCATAACATCAAAATACTTTCAAAAATTTAAAACACCCTGGCTAAACATGTTCATAAAACTGAAGACTTCTTTCATATAAAATTATAGCATTAATTATAAATTACAAAGTCCCTCAAAATTTTCTAAGGCATTGCTTCATAAAACACTTATTGATTTAACCCCCAGCTATAAATCTTAAGACATGTCAGGAGATGCAGCGTGTGACTGCAAAAATCTATACAATAAGGGAAAACTAAAAAGCATTCACCAAGTCATACTTTGGCAATGTATTTCAAATTTTTAAGGTACCACATAATCCTGTGGCAGATTTCCATTTTGTGATTTTGCTATAGTGTTTGTTTTTGTTTGTTTCTGAAATCTTTTATAAGATATTACTATGATGTAGATAGTTCAAATTATTTTGATACCCTACATTTCTGCTACAGGCAAATGTCTCAAGTAGGATAATGAATAAAGTAAGTCAAGTTTGTAAAGCTACAATAATCACTCAGAGACTTAATGTTAATTACAAACTGTTGGATTAGTGCTCAGGCTTTTTACTAACTAGTTCTTACAACTTAAATTAACCCATTTCTTTTCATCTATATTTTGACACATGGCTTCGTGGCTTACCTGTTCTCTAGTATATCTTGCTGATCCAGTGGCTTGCTGGCATCTGCCCTGACTCTGCTCTTCTTCTCTCTGTATCTCTGCATGGATTTCCCACCTCTATCCTCTCTTGCTATAGGCCAAAGCAGTTTCTTTATGAACCAATGATAACAAAACATGTTCACAGCATACAGAAGGGTTATCCCATAGCAGACAATTATGTTTTCAACCTTGCTTTGAATCTTGGCTGCTGTCTTGGGAATATGATCTTTGACTTAAATTTTTGGACAAAGAATAGTGAAAGTTACCTCAAGGCTTATGATAATCCCTGTAGAATATTCATAGAGATTCATACAAGATTGCACATTCAATTATACTGACAGAAACATTAATAGCTGTAGAGGTTTGCTGATTAAAGCCTACCTTGGAGTACCCTTAATAGCGCCTGATTAAAAATTGCTGATCAATTAATGAAATCAGTGTGATGCTTAGTGTTGTCAGTGTGGTGAGATACATAATCACCTGGGAGGTGGGAACCTGGGTATGCCTGTGACAGGTTATCCTGATTGCACTAATTGATGTGGAAAGACTTGCACATTGTGGGTGGCACCATTCCCTGACTAGGATCAGGGACTATATTTAAAATAGAAAAACTAAGCTGAGCATGAGAAAGCATGTATTCAGCATATCTCTCTGCTCCTGATTATGGAGGTTTAGTAACCAGCTCCCCTGAACCCCTGCTGTGATTCCCCACTATGGAGTATAACCAGGAACCATAAACCAAAATTGAAGTTCTCTCCCTTAAGCTTATTTTGTCAGAATAATTTATCACAGCAAAATATACATTAATCAAACTGACCACTGTGATAGTGAATATGCTTAGTCTCAAAGGGTCCACACTACTAGATAAATCCAGCTCTAAAACTCATATCTATATTTGCCATTCCTTGGGACAGAAAGTTAAATATTTGATGAGTGAGAAATGCTTATTGCTTAGGAATTTAAGCAACCTGTTTAAGTTGTGTATTCTGCTATGAAAACACACTTAAATACATAATGTAGATTATATATTCATATATGATATATGTAATAATGTTTATTGTTTGTCTCTCACTTGAAAATGAGCAATTTTGTCTAATTCTAAGAATAAGGACAGATGATTGAGAAAAAATTCTCATCATCACTACCTACTGAATAAAGTTATCAATTAGAAGATCTCATGTGTGTTAAATGGCTTTACAAAATAGTACCGGTAAATGAGCACTTTATTGAAACAAATAACAGATCTGCCTAACACAGCACTCCTACAGATGAACCTGTACCTGGGGTACCACTTCTTCAATTGTGGATAAAAAGAGGAGAAAATAATCTGGTGGGCTTCATTATCAAATATTGGACCTTTGTTTTGTGGTACTTGAATTATATTCTTTCACCTGTGCTTAAAATCTCATCCCTGCCTTTTGACTTTTTCAATTTTGTCATATTATTTTTTGCTATTTTTATTAAAAATAGATTTTTCATGCTATACATTTTCATTATGTTATTCCCTCACCAAACACTTCCTGGATCCTTTCATCCTCCCCTCTCATCCAAATTCCACTAGCTCTTAATTCCCATTCTAAAAATTATTCTCTGATTCTCAGAAAACTGAAAACAAAGAATGAATTTAAAGCGTTTCAAGGCTGGTTTCTGCTAAAAAAAATATTTAGTATTGCAGTATGTGATGGAACAAGCCTTTAATTTCAGCACTTGTGAGGCAATTACAAGCATATTCTGTGACTTGATGTTGAGGCCAGCCTTGTCTATATAGAGAGTTTAAGGCCATTTGGGTCAACATAATGAGATGATCATTTCTCTGAAAAAATAATTCTTGTGTGCAGTGGGTGATAGGAGTCTAGGCCTTTGAAATATACATAGTAAGTTAATGTGAATCATTTACTAATATACTTTTCTCTCTATAAAAATTTCTTCAATATATTTGTCAAATTCAGTTTGGTGGGGACATATTTCAATGATTTCTATTCTGTTCCATTGTTCATTCTCTTGTTTAATGTAGATTTACAACTAGGCATAAACTTCAACAGTATTTCTCAAGATTCTTGATTCACCCTATAAATATGTTGGATATTGTAAATGCTTTGAATTTTAATATGAATTTTGGAATGGTATTTTCAACTGTATTTTTTAAATGACTAGAAGCTACATCAGTGTAGTCTTTAGGAAGAATCTATTAAATACTATCTATCATGATATTCAACACTATATGTATGTGTGTGTGTATACATATGTATATATATGCTCTATGTGACTGAGATAAGTCCCATTTATTTTTAATTTATTGAGTATTTTTCTTCTAAGCAGACATAATTTTTTCCATTTTAGGTTAAGAAAATATATTAATTTAGGCCTTCATTATATTAATAAACAGGATTATATTCATCAATCTTCATAAATTGACAACTCGTATTTTTTGTGTAAAACTCCATTTCACATAAAAGTGGTGTGCTTTGTATATTTGGACGAATAATTTTCCAGTATTTAGTTAAACATTTTACATGTGTATTCTTTCCAAAACTAATAAATCATTAGTTTTATCATTATGTATATTTGTACATGATATTTGTGATGAGCATATTTGTGTAAATCACAGGATAAATTTGAGTACTCAATTCTCTCCTGTAGGTTCCAGGGATCACACTCAGATCTTCAGCACTGGTGGTAATTATGGATACTTCTGAGGCATCCTGCAGGCACACATCTAGACCCTTAGTCTCTAACCATATTTTTTAAATTTTAGACACATATCTAGAATTAATGACATATAGGAACTTTTCAATATATAGTGTGTGGGTTTTGCTTATATTTTACTATATTTTCTGCCTTCAATATCGAGTTTACATTATAAAACCTTTGGAGACTACTCCCTGTTCTACCTCCTGGATGAGTTTGTACATAACTGTTATTAAGTTTTCCTTAAGTGCTGCAGAACACTGACTAATAATGACTTCTTAGAAGTTTTCCTTGTGGGATGATTTTTAATTACAAAGCCCAATGTTTTCTATTTACAGCTCAATCATGCTTCCTGTCCTTTGTTTTCTTAATTGTAATTTAATACTGAACTAACTTCAAGAAATACTCTATTTTATAGCTTTACTAAGATACAATTTACACATCATTAAATATATACAATTAAAGTACAGAATTCAGTTGTTTCTAGTGTATTCAGAGTTGTACAACAAAGGGCGCAATCTCATGTGCAGACATTTTGAATACCCTTGAATGAAATGCCAAAACACCATTAACCAATATAACTACCATTCCTACACTCTGTGTCCTCTACTTAACCCCAGAAGACAGAAGCCTACTGTTGCTCTGTTGCAGATTTTGCATCCCTATGAAAATCAAATTAGACAATTTGTGGCTTCTTTCTGTGTCTCTGTTCACCTAGCATAATATAAAATGTTATCTATGCTCTAAAATGTGTCAGAACTTAATTAATTTTATGAATGAAAGTGCCCTAATTCATATATATATTGGTTTACTCAGCAATACATCAATTCACAGAAATAAGAATTAGTCCCAATCAGAATATAATAAATAATACTGCTGTGAACAATTGTATACAAGGTTCAGTGCAAATATTTCCAAATCAATCAGTATTATACCTACTTCCTCTAATATCAATATTATAGTAAGCATCCAAATTTTATTTGCCATCAACATCATTATTTATCACCTTTATTAATTTTTTCTAGAGTAGAGATAATGATGACTCTGCAGTGGAACTTTACTGTAGTTTGCATTTGCATATCTTAGTAGTTTTGTACATTATTAAAAAGAGATGTCCACTCTAATATATTACCAACATTTCAGTTAGATTGTCTGTCTTGTGTTTTTGAGCTGGAAGAGGTCTTCACATACTCTACAGTTCGACTTTGTCTGATATATGATTTGCAAGTAATTCATCCAATTTTATATTTCTTCCTTTGCTGATTTGATAGTGTATTTCTTTTCCTTTATTTTTGTTTCTGTTTTTTGTTTGTTTGTTTGTTTTTGGTATTTCGAGACAGGGTTTCTCTGTATTGCTTTGGAGGTTGTCCTGGAACTTGCCCTGTAGACCAGACTGGACTTGATAGTGTTTTTCTTGATACATTAAAAAGGTTAATTTTTCTGTAATCCAATTTGTTTGTATTGTCATCAAGATTAACACAGTTCCACTCCTTTGCAACTCCAGTAACTGTCATCATATGTAATGTATAATTGTATTTTCCTACTATAGAGAGTCTAGATATATTGTCTTCTTTTGAAAAATTTTATTATTTATTTTCTCTCTCTCTCTCTCTCTCTCTCTCTCTGTGTGTGTGTGTGTGTGTGTGTGTGTGTGTGTGTGTGTGTGTCTGTGTCTGTGTGTGTGTCTCTGTGTGTGTGTGTGTGTGTGTGTCTGTGTGT
Source organism: Cricetulus griseus (assembly GCF_003668045.3). Classification (NCBI taxonomy): domain Eukaryota; kingdom Metazoa; phylum Chordata; class Mammalia; order Rodentia; family Cricetidae; genus Cricetulus; species Cricetulus griseus. Next base: position 10,936,539 of record NC_048604.1, read on the forward strand.
GTGTGTGTGTGTGTTTGTGTGTGTATGATCGAATATGTGTACAACCAATTGGATGTCCATGGAGGCCAGAAGAGAACATCAGACACTCCTGAAACTAGATTTACAAAGGGTTTAAGAGGGTATCTGGTATGGATCCTGAGAACTAACTAGGATCCTCCAGAAGAGCAAAAAGCAACTTGTGAGAGTTCTTCAGCCCCTGTTGTCTTCTTTGAAGAATGTTTTATTATTGTTTTTGTTTTTTTGGGGGTTATTTAATGCAATAAACTGATGCATGATCACATATATTGAGAAACATTATTTCATGGTTTGTTATAATTAGTCTGTGAAATATTGATGCTTGAAATCAAGTTTTGTAATTGTTGAAATGAAAACAAGTTATACAAACCATGAAGAAAAAATGTGGAGTATTCCCTAATACACTATTTAGATTCTAAAACTTAAACAAATGAGTGTTTGACACAATGCTACCTTTGGCTTCTTTAGGGGCTAGACTTCCTTGACTTTCGCTTCATGAATGAGATTAATGCTTGTTAATATTTCTTACCAAGTAGACGGTGACTTTCTCTTTAAGAATGTTGTGATAACTCAGGATTGTCACAATAGAAAAGTTATATAATCATGAATCTTACCCTGTGAACCCTCCTTTCACCAAAACTTGAATCACCTCCAATTTCTGTTTGTTTTCATTCCTACTCTAATACCTCAAAATCAATTCATTTTAAAATTGGCCATAATGACAAAGTCATTCTCTCATGAAATAAGCTGTATTTCCATTGTTATATTCCATAGCAACATATTTGTTTAAATGAAAACACTAGAAGGCTTTGTTCTTGTGAAGCTATAATTTTAAAAGCCTAACTGAGCCCCAGAGTCCTTTTTATAATGTTCCCACATACCCAGGCCTGCTTCAGAGTGTGCACCAGCTGGGTAGTGAGTGTGCACCAGCTGGGTGATTCCCACACACTGACTTCATGCCGATATTATGTGTCCAAGACCATTTGTAGTCCCACCTGAGTATGAATTACATAAATGAGTCTCTAAGACTCCCACCTGCACTGCCTCTGTTTGCTTAGACCAATCCAGGCCTGCACCAGTATGGCTACCATCTGAGTCAATCACCCCAGACCTCCTCTCCTTTCAGGCCTCTCCTGGGGTCAGACCCACTTATGCTCTCTAAGTGCATCCACTTCAATCTCTAGCCTTGCTCTAACCCTCCATGTCCATACACAGCCATGAGTCACATTCAACACTCTTTAGGTGAATATGCCCAAAGCTCATTTTTTCTTTTTTTTTTTATAATTGCCATTGGACCAATTTTAAATTAGAAACAAGCTTCTTTTACATATCAATCCCAGTTCCCTCCCCGATTCTCCCCTACCCCTACCCCCTATCCCAACCCCTTTCTGCTCAGGGAGACTGAGGCCTTCAAAGGGGAATCTTCAGAGTTTGTCATATCATTTGGAGCAGGGCCTAGACTCACCTTCACCCCTGTGTGTCGAGGCTGAGGGATGGGATGGGGGTCGGTTTGGGGCATGGGAGGATGAGAGGGAGAGAGAACTGGGACTGATATGTAAAATAAGATTGTTTCTAATTTAAATTAAAAAAGAAAAAGAAAAAAGAAATTCAACAAGAAGATAGAAATACTGAAGAAAACAGAATTGAAATAAAAATGTAATTGAAGTTCAGTACCTGCTGTAGAAAACTCAGGGCAAATCCTTGCCATTATAAATTATCAAGTAAATGACCGAATATTAGGACATTATAAAGATGATAATTGCATAGCCTGCATCCTCCTAAATAGAGAAAAAAAATGAAGCAATCCTATTAAAATAAGGAATTAGTCAGGGCTGTTAAGCATCCACACGCCCTTTAAATATAGTAATCAAATCCCTACTTAGAACAAGAAGATAATATGAGGAAAAGAAGTCAAACTATTCCTTTTTGAATAAGACATCCTCAAAATCCCACCAGTAAACTTCTGAAATAATCAACAATTTGAACAAAGGGTTAAGATACAAAATTGACTTATAAAAATCAGTAGCTTGTTTAAGTACCAATAAGAAACATGCTGAGAAAAAGAGCTTGAACACACTGTCACTCACAATAGCTCCAAGTAAGTATCTAGGTATAAACATAACTAAGAATGTTAAATATCTGCACAATGAAAAACTTAAATCACTGAAGAAATTAAGGATATGGCACAAGATGGAAAATTTTCCCATGCTCATTGATTGGTAGAATCAATAGTGTGAATATTGTCATCCTGTGAAAAGCAATTTACAGACTCAGTGCAGTTTTATTCGGAAGCTCCATGACATTCTTCACAGAAACAGACAAATAATTCTGAAACTCAAATGGAATAACACAGGCCCCTGGAAAACCAAAACAATCCTAAGCAAAAAGAATGATGTTGGAAGAATCACCATGCCAGATGTAAATTTATAATACAGAGTCATAGTAATAAAAACAGCACTGGTCCTGGTATAAAAACTAACAGGTAGGTCAAAGAAACAGAAAAGAAAAAAACAAACATTAGTGCACTTAATTACAGCTATTTAGCATTTGACAATGATGTCAAAAATACACTATAGCAGTGGTTTTCAACCTGTGGGTTGTAACCCCTTTGGCCAGACTCTGTCTCCAAAAATATTTCCATTACAATACATAATGGTAGCAAAATTACAATTATGAAGTAGCAAAGAAAATGATATGGTTGAGGGCCATCACATGAGGAACTGGAGAAAAGGGTCACAGTATTAGGAAGACCCACTGAAATAGAGAAAAGATAGCAGCTTGAACAAATGGTGTTGGAAAAATTGGTGGTTCACATGTAGAAAAATAAAATTATACTCCTATCTATCACTCTCCACAAAAGTCAACTTCAAATCGATTAAAGACCACAATGTAAATTCTGAAATGCAGTAACTTAAAAGGAACTATGGGCAGTGCCTTACAAGGTAGAGAGGTAGGAAAGAACTTTCTGAATAGGATTCCATTTGTTCAGAAATTATGAACAATAGCTAACAAATGGTACCTCACAAAACTAAAAAGCTTTACAACAAAAGAAACAACTGAGTTAAAAGGAAGCTCACGTAGTGGGAGAGAATCTTTCCTAATCGCATATGCAATAGAAAATTAATATCCAGAATACACATATAACTGAAAAAACCAAGAATCATGGAAACAAGTGACCCATTTGAAAAATGGGCCATGGATCTGAACAGAATAATTTAAAATTTTCAAAAGAACAATTTAAAATGGCTAATGTATTAGTTGCTTTTCTATTATTGTGATAAAACAACACATCTAAGACAATTTATAAAAGAAAACATTTACTTGGGTTTATGGAGCCAGAGGTTAAGAGTCCATGATTGTGGAGCTAAGGCATGGCAGGAGGAAAAGGTGCGCACTCGCAGCTCAGACCACAAACAGGAAGCACAGAAATGAAAATGGCCCCTATAGGCTTGAAAACTTGGTTTTGAGATAGTGAAAGTTTTGAGATAGTGGATACGATTAGCAGGTGTGACCTTACTAGAGAAAGCATAACACTAGGAATGGGCTTGAGGTGTCCAAAGACTTCTGCCATTTCCCATTTTCATTAACCATATCAAACCACTGCAGCAAAGAAATATCTTTTAAAATTGTTCTACCTCCTTAGCAGTCAGGAATATGCAAATTAAAACTGCTTTGAGATGTCATCTTATTCCAGTCAGAATGACTGAGATAAAAAAGAAAAACTGACAGCAAATGCTGGTGAGAAAGTGGGGGGAGGGGGCTTTTCATTCACTGTTCATGGGATTACAAATTGGACATCTACCATGGAAATCAGTGTGGATAATTTTCAAAAAAGCTTCAAATTGATGTAATGCATGACAAGTTATACCATTCCTGGGTATATATGAAATATTCAGGAAAATGGATGGAGCTAGAAATAGCTAATGTTAGTGTAGTAACCCCATCTCAGAACTACAAGTACCACATGGTATCTCTTATTTGTAGTTCTTGACTCCAAATCTATAGATTCGACTATATTACCTTTTGTAGTGCCAGAATCCTAGAGAGTATTAGGGAACTATGGAGGGATAAGGAGCTCTAACCAGGGGTGTGATAGGTTATAGTTGTGGTTTAAAGGAAAGGGGGAATGTGGGGATGGAGACTTAACTCTTCAAGGAAAAGAGAGTAATGGAGAAGGGAGAATGAGAGATAAATAACAAGGATGCTTGAAAACCACAAAAAGTGTATTTTTATAAGCTTACTTGAAAACCATGCATACATACACACACACACACACACACACACACACACACACACACACACACACACACACACACACACTAGCATTTCAGCATACTGGATGACAATGCTCCTCACTAGAGCCATAGACTATGTAATAAAATCTTCACTGTCAGACAAGGGACATTTCCCTTTGAGCTGTTGGTCAGGAGGATCTCAAAAACCTCCCCAAACAATATAGGATATTGTCACTAACCTTGGTTTCCTCCCAGACTTAAGGTAAGGCCTTCTTACTGAAGACACTTTTCTTTGTGCACAAGACTTGGAGCAGTCTAGGTGGAACTGACTTGGAAGTCTCTTCCTGAGTACCAACTCTCACAGCACCTGAATGGGCTATTCATTCTTCCAAGGAAGAAAACAAGAGTAGCCCCATTTAGCTGTAAAGCTTACAAAAAACAATGACCAACACAGAAAGATGATTTCAGTGTTCGCAGTATTGGCATTTTGATCAGGGGGATAACAAACACCTGTCAATTGTATTAAAGGCCTGCACAATAGAAGGGAACTAACTTATATCTGATATTATGAACCTGACCAACTAGACCCTAGAAGAGAAACAACTACCATCAATTTTCTAAATTAATACAGGTTCTAACCATATTCTAAATACATATCCTTTATATTGGAGAAAGGCTTTCCTTATTAGATTTCAGATGAGTGGGACTGGATGTGAGAATCCCATGGGTGATGTGGAAAAAAACATAGAAGAAATAGACACACATGTAGGTAAGGAGGCACAAGAGACTGCATATCTATGTATGTATAGAGTCATTTCAGCATGATACCATTATCAGAAAATGAAACAATCTCTACAATCTCTCCACAAAGCATTTCTCTTTGGTGCTTGCTCTCCTATGGTCTTGGACTCTAGGCCCTTTGGTTTCTTGTCACAAGTTTTATTTACTCCCTTGTGAGTGGAATCTTGAGGGGAAAACAAGGCATAGACAGCATAGCTTCTGATCCTGAAAATCCCAAAAGGGAGGCTCTTCGTCCTCAAATTATGGCACTAGCAAGTCACCAGTCTGTGTATGCAAAAACTGAGAGGCATAAAATCATCCAGAAACTTTAGAAAAGATGGTGACAAGGGACTAAAATAAACCCAGCCAAGATCACCTTTTCCGATATTGGCTGTATTTAATTTTCAATTTAAAATAATCTCTATCACATGACTGTAACTCCAAAAGCGGGCTCCTCTCTAGACTTCAAGAAACTGAGATGTGGAAGGAAGCCTGAATTTTGCTGATTGGAGGTGGGTGGAGGGCAGTCAGTCTCTCTTCAGTTTTTCCTGGCCCATTTATCACCCTGGCTTAATACAGGTCTCTTAGATAAGTAGGATTGGATGTAACAAGCTGGCTCTATCCTCCAACTCCAGGTGCCCAAGTGACCCTAGTTCCACGCAGGGCACTCCACTGTTCCTGATACATTGTTATTGTTTCTAAAAGCAGCTTCTGCCTTAAGGACAGCGGGCCAGCAGACCCCTCTGGAGAAAGGGCTTCCATCTGGAGCTAGTAGACCCTAGAAGCAAAGTTGCCAACTTCACAGTTGCTATTGTTAAGCAGTGGCCACTTACCTAATTGTGAACAGTAGCACGGCTCTACCCTTGCTAGTGAGAGCAGGACACCCAGAGGAAGTGCGAAGAACTAGGTAGTATTCTGAATTATACCCTCTTGCTACAACTTGGGCACACAGCAGTGTTGCTGGAGTAGTTCTCTGGAAATACTTTGAGTTCTTTTGAGCCAGCTCTCTGAGCCCAATCTTTAAGGGATACTTGACATTTGGCCCAATTCCTTAATACAGAAGTGACATTTGCCTTGAATCAAAGACAAGGAGATACACAGAGAGCTATGGCAGGAACATGGATGCCTTGGCATCCACTCATGCAGTGACTCTGAGATGAAATTCTTCATAGGCAAAAGGGAAGGGAGGGGATCTCCTGAAAAGCTTGATATTATCTATGGGAACTTAGCAACCTCTTACTCTAGAGTCCCTGCAGTTGCTTGGTATGCCAAGCATGGGAAGCAGGGCAGAAAGCGGCCACTGCTTTCAGAATGCCTGAAAGATTTCCCCTTGATTTCTAGGTAGAGGTCAGCTCTGCTTCTCTCTCTTGGTCAATGGAAGATTAGGTGTGGCCTGGGGTATTTTCCAGATTAGTGGTCTCTTGTGAATTGGCATGTCCATTTTCCAAACCCAACTTCCTCATCTCCAGAAGATCCTGGCAGGTCATAAACACATAAGTGCTCAAGACAGCACCTTGAGTGGACAAAATGGTGAGGCAATCCACGTTCATGTGTTCAGGGTTAAGGGGAGGAGAAAAGGCTCCCAGAAAGAGTTGGATGGGTTGGTGGATCACTCTATACAACAATCAGACTGTAGGACCTTGTCAAGAGCTGGCCCATGGGATCTACTTCAAACAATGCTGGCGTAAGGTTGGCAGGAAACAGCCCTCCTATAGCAATAAGCTTCACATTTTGTGAAGCAGGGGAGGGGTCAAAAAAGAAATTTATGTCCTTTTCCTTTCAACTACATCTCTCTGCTGCTGGGCATCCTCCCATCCTAAACCTCAAGAAAGGCTGCTGAGCTTGAGTGAAGATACCCAAGTGTCCTCTGCTGGATCCAGGCCATGAATTTTCCAAAAATCTCAAGAGGAGGAAGAAAAGGAAGAGGAGCTGGAAGGGGCTGTGAGACCTGGACCTAGATCTTTCAAGCCAGTGGGTTCCCATACTGATGCCCTGGAGTTTCCTAGGTTGGCTGACGTAGGGAAAATGAACAGGGGAAATACTTCTTGGAAGGGGGTGGCCAGCCACTAATGGGCTTTCTGAAATACCAAGTGAGATCTGAGTGTGCTGGGGCAAGAGAAAAGTAGGATGGGGGGGGATCCAAGTAGACTGAGAAGGCAAGGAACCTCAGGAGCAGCCATGGGAACTTCCGTAAGCAGGGTGTCTGGAAATACCCCTTCTAACCTCTGTGATGCCAACACCTCCAGGAGCCCCCAATCTAAGGCTTTTCAGTCCTGGTCACTAAGTAATGCTCACCTAGGTACACCAAGGTCCTGAAGATGTGGAGACTGCAAATGAATGTGTTGCCTTTTCATGAATGAGGAAGGATGCTTCCTCTGGTGGTCTCTAGCCCTAAGGGATGTCAGCCCCAGCCCAAGTCTTAGCATTGTTCCATGGAGAATTAAAAATACCAAAGGAAATGTGGTGAAAGATCTCTCCCTCCTGCTCTCTCATCACCACCTCCCCATGTGCTGACCCTCCCCAATCCACCAGCCTGCACATGGCCAGGAAGCAGGAAACCCCCTTATCGCAGACCTCTCAGAGCTCCAGTGAGGAAGAAGATGAGAAAAGTTGAGGCTGATGGTTGTGGAGTTCTCTGTGTGCTGGGCTGTCATACCCTAGCCTCCAGCATCTTCTCAGAGTTTTTGTGTGGGCACTTTGACCTGCCATTTTTCAGTATAAAACTTGCACACCCTTGGTTGCTGTCTGCTGCAGCAAGGTCAGTGTCAGCAGCAGCCAGCCTGTTCTCAGCAGGACCTCAAGGTGCTGACTCAGCTTGTAATTCTGCAGTGCCCCATGTGGCAGGTTATGCAGTCTCTGCACAGCCTCTAGAATCTCAATAATCATGGAATTTAAGTTGGCAAGGACCAGGGCCTTGAGTGTCACAAACTCCTAATTTTTCTCCTCAAGCTTCTTGTACTGCCTCACAAGCTCCAGGATGGTTTGATAAAACTCTATCAACCTGGCCAGGCAAAATTCCACCTTATCCATGATGTAGTCTTTCAATTACACCAGCTTGTCATCATAGGGCAGTGAGAAGTACAGGATACCCAGGATGAGACTTTCCATGCAGGCACTCTGCATAAGGCTCCTCTTTTTCCCCAGAGACAGATTTAAGAAGCCAAGGGCATGTGCTTAGCTTAGCTAATGATGACCACAAACTCTGAATCTGCTAGGTTAAAAAGATTGGCATACCAGGGATGGGAGGCTTAGCAAACAGCTTGTCTGGCTCAGCCACCAGTAGATAGGAGACATTTTTTTTTTTAGCAGGTGGAGAAATCTGTTAGATTGGATATGGGCTCTTCTCTGAGTCACTTTTACTTCTAGTGGCCTCCATGCCCTCAGACAGGGTACACATCTTCTTTAGCATTCCCACTTTGAAGAAATACACTAAGCTGCAGGTCTAACAGGACTTCACCTTTGTTTGGTGACCTCACACTATTTGGTGGCCTGTTGGATGTTTCCTTGAATGGTTCTATTTCTTAAAGCCTTGTAAACCTCATAGAAGGCCATACAATCATTGTGGACAGAAGTAATGATCCCACATGTGAGGCACAGGCTCTAGGGCATAGCTGTGAGCATGTGCTTGCATTTAGTGGTCTAGTTCTCCACAATATCAATAATAAAGTTCTCATAGCTCTTGTGCCATGGTGTGTCTCTCAGCCCTTCACCTGTGAACACAGGTGGCAAGTCCAGACCATTGGCATGGGTACCCAGGGCCATGTCAAAACTACCACTGACATCCAACTGGGGCTCTGGTGACTGATAGAATCAATGCCTGAGAACTGGCTGGATGATTCTGTCTTGATGAAAGAGTTGCAACTGGAGCCCAGGTTCCAGTCTATTGAGGACAAAAGGCTTGGCATAAATACTGATTCTTATAACCTGTGATAAGTGAAGTTCCGACACCTCATGAAATAAGCTTTTGAAGCAGAAAGATACTTGAGAGATCCGCAGCTTGTCCAGATTCAGAGACTAAATGACCATTTGGGGGTATCAGTGACAGTTGATATATTTACTATATAAACTAAGTCCCAGGAGACATTTCAGGAGAGGAGTTAGCAAGACTGTAAGAACCAAAACCAGTATGAATGTCTTCTAGACATGATAAGGGTGTTGCTCCCATGAAATGTAAACAATATGATTTGCTAAACAGTACATACATAATCACCACACAAGTCTACAGGCAGATATGAATGGGGAAATTTTTCTGTTCTCCAAGCTCCAAATGAAGAGCTAATAGTCAATGGCTGCTGGAAAAAGGAAGAATTCGTTTTCTCCAGGGATGAACCCACAGATAGACTATCCATTCTCCAGTGGCAAACTCTAAGCACATGTGCATATATACAATGCTAAGTGGATTAAGTAGGTTATATATGTGCGTATATTTTATTTATATTTTGACAATATACTTTTACTTGACAATCGTATTTATATTCTAACAATAATAACTCGAGAAAAGGAGTTCCTGAATTCAAGAAGCAGCTGGTGAGGACATGGGAGGAAGTAGATAGGAGAGGAAAAGTGGAAATGGTATTCATACTGCTTATTCATATGTGAAATTCTCAAAACAAAATAGAAAAGCATAACTGAACTTAGATCAAAATGCATAGCACACTATTAGAAAAATGAATAATCTTTATAAAATGTATAAATTTATTTTGGCAACATAGTTTCAGGAAGTTAATTATACATATACATCAAACAGAATTATTATGAAAAAAATCCAATAAAACTTCAATTAAGCATCTAAATTATACAGTTAATCGTAGTTTTAAACTGCACAAAACTGATTAGCATATATTTTCATTTGAAAAATGCTTAATGTGAGATGAATATTGCACTTATGTGCAGTTGCAGATCTATTAGTTATTTCTACTGCAAATGGCAATGCGTTAATTTATCAAGTTTATTTTTGCTTCATCTGCAATTTATTGTTAACCTAAGACTTTTTCTTTCTTAAATCCTCAGTGCTGAAATTCAGAAAGTTCATTACTTTTACATTTAAATGCTACATTCATGCAATGGGCACTTAAAGCCCTAGTGTTCCTTGTATTGATGCATGCCTTGGTTGAGAGTGCTGCTCAATGGGTCAAATAGTCATCAAGGACTTTAATGTTCTGTGTTTGGAAAATCTTATGTGAATTAACAGCTCTGGATTTTCTCTGCTCCCATTAAAGTCAGAGTAACACAATACTCCTAACATCCCGAGGAAGTGAATTTTAAGTGAAAATTGTTCTAAGTTCCTTACAACCAAGAATACTAGATTTAAATTCATTCTTTTCCCTCAAATTAAGTTACAGTATGAAGATAATGGACACCGTTATTGTTCAGGATGCACATTACTATACTACACATAAATTTATGGTAGTTCTCATTTAAATATTGATGGCATCAGGAACCAGTGTTTTGTTAAAAGAAAGATTCAATTATGTGTAAATACATGACAAAATTGTTTGTGCTCTAATTCTAATATCTCCTGAAAGGAACTGGTGATTTAAAAAAATAGAATATATTCACAGAAAACTAAAAGCAAAAACAAGAAAAGAAAGTTTGAGGGCTCACAGGTAACTTCTATGTTCACACAGTCTAAGAAACACAAGACATTCCTTAAACTATACTGGTCTTGTTGAATATTACTCTTAGAAAGAGTCCAGTGTTGAGTCTAGTTAGAAGCTACATCTCTTGCCTTTTGTATTGTTTTGACTGAAAGGCACATTTCTAAACTGAAGTTACTCATCAACTTCTTTTGTTCAGTCAAAGTGAAGAGTTAAATGGATTGATCATTTTTCTTTCCCTTCGTATGTTCCTTGGAAACAGCACTAGAGGTCAAGATTAGTGGCATTCACTTCTGTCAATGTCAGCAAACATATTGAAATATATAATAGTAGTCCAAAAACACATGGGAGGTGAAAAGAGAACTCTTATCTCATAATGGATTCATGAATTGTGCATGTTTTGTACATATTACTTTAATATTCACTCATTTGCAATATATACTAAACTTTTGGTAGCATAAAATCAGAGCTGACACTTGTTTATGAATTCAGATTTAGAGTAAGAGTAGCTACTATGTAGTGATATATTATTTGATTTATTAAATCTTGCCTGAAGATTCAGAAAGCAAAGTCAGCCACAAGACATAGAAGCCCGGCACAGGCTTTAATCCCAGCAGCCTGAAGCTAGGAGGTAATGGTACACACCTTTAATCCTAGGACTCAGCATTAAGAGGTAGAGGGATCTCTGTAAATCCAAGGCCACCAAGATCTATACAAGAGTGAATCAGTCTAAAAGAATTGTAGCTCACACTTTAACCCCAACATTAGTAAATTATGTAAGGCAGAAGCAAGGTCTCATCATGAGGTACTTCTTCTCCAGCAACACTGAGGAGAGGCAGCAGTTTGAGACTTGGTGAAGAGCTCCAGTGTGGATCAGCCCTTTCAGCCTAAAGTAGAAGTGAGAACCAGTGGCTGGCTGCTTTGCTTCCCTGATCTTAAGGAAAGCTTTATAAATAAATAAATAAATAATAAATAAATAAATAAATAAATCATAAATAATTATCAGTATACTACTACTCTATTAAATGAACTTTGATTTAGATAAATATTGCTTTAATTTTAAATTACTTTTAGTAAATAATTCACATAATATAAAATGTGTTCTTTGAATTTACAATAAATTACTTTAGATACTGTCAGAGGATAGTACAGTCATCATCAGACGTATATTAGTTACTTTTCTATTGCTCTGATACAACACCATAACCAAGATAAAATCTTCTTTTTGCTTGTGATTCCAGAGTGTTAAGAGTCCATAATCACAGGCAAGCATGGTAGCAGGAACGGGAAGCTGAAACAAATGCAAAGATGAAGCAGACACAGCCAAGTGGAACTAGGTGAGGATTTTTATTATTGTTACTGTTATTGAAAGTGGATTCTTGGCCTGGCGTTGGTGGCACATGCCTTTAATCCCAGCACTTGGGAGGCAGAGGCAGGCAGATCTCTGTGAGTTTGAGGTCAGCCTGGTCTCCAGAGAGAGTGCCAGGATAGGCTCCAAAGCCACAGAGAAACCCTGTCTCGAAAAACCAAAAAAAAAAAAAAGAAAGGAAGAAAGAGAGAGAGAGAGAGAGAGAGAGAGAGAGAAAGAAAGAAAGAAAGAAAGAAAGAAAGAAAGAAAGAAAGAAAGAAAGAAAGAAAGAAAGAAAGAAAGTGGAATCTTCTCTCATCCAATATATCCTGATTATAGTTTCTCCTCTCTGTGTTGCTCCCAGTTCCTCCCAACCTCCCCTATTCCCTTGGTCCACTCCCTTTCTGTTTCTCATTAGATAAGAAGAGGCTTCTAAGAGATAACAATCAAACATGACAAAATAAAATGTAATAAGATCAAGCAAAACTGAGAGACCCTGGCCCTTCTAGTATCCATAGGCACCTTTATTCAAGTGAAAATATCCTTCATAGACATAAACACACACAAATAAATCCTTCAATTTTTAAAAAGTTTTACTGCTCCCAAGGAACATGCCAAATTATCCTATAGTCTCCACCTAAAAATGCAAAAACATACATGCATACATATGATCAAACTTGCAGATGTGTATGTTTGCACACATACACACAGATATAGAGTCTTCAGTGTTCAGTAGGAGGCATTCAGTCTCCAGCCACACTGAAGATGAGGAATTTGTTCCCCAGTCACGCTGAGGAGAAGCAGCAGTTTGATGAGCTCATGTGTGGATCAGCTCTTTTAGCCTGAGGTAGAGGTACTAATCCAGTGGCCAGCTGCTTTGCTTTTCTGATATCTAGTTTGAAGACTGAACCCCAATATCAGTCTCTGGGTCCTTTCATTTCTCAAATTACATGATACGGATTAATAGACAGACAAAATTAACTTTACACTTATATCACTATACCAATGCAAAGTATATGAGATCAATAGATGTATTTAATCCTATATTCCTATATTCCTCTAAATATAACAAATGTCCATAACCTATCAAATAACCAAAGATGATCCAACCCAGGCCCCCAAATTTATGTCATTTTCTTCAGACTGCTTCCTGCTATCTATGGACAAAGAATCGATATGGTCCCTGATAAAATTTTGAGATAATGATGAAGTCCTAGGAGGACCAGTGGTGACCTTCATTGATAGATATCACCTGTCAAGATTCAGGAGATCTCCATTGATCAAAGCTGGTCTTTCTTAACCTGGAACAAATCCATAGCCTCCTGTTTCCTGTGGAAACAAAAGCAAAACCGCTTCTCTAAAGCAATGCATCTTTTAAGTTCCATTTTACAAACATATTTTTTGTCTTCTGCTTTGAAGTTAAGTCACATTAAAAATATTAAGATTGGTATATTTTGTCAGTCTCTTTCAACCCCACATCTCCCAGCAGCTGTCCGTTGCTTTCCAGCAACAAAAAATAAAATAAAATAAATAAGTAAATCAAAATCAACAAAAAACATACAGGATCCAAATTACCTGTGTATTTCCCATCTTATGTGGCTTTTTTTCTTTTATTTGTATTTGCTCTCAAATGACTTTACTATATTTTAAAACTATTTCTTTCTTTCTATAACTGCCTATACCCATATTTTTATGCCAACACTCATTTTAAAACACACTGGAACCTGTTTAGAGGATTTTATGTTTGGACCTCTTCTTCCTGTGTATCTTTTAGCCTTTTTTGTCTGTATGAGCAAAAGCTAAATTTACCACATTGCATGTGGTTTGGATGCTTAGCCTGTCTGTACAGAGGCCTGTGTGATTGTGAAAAGCCACCATGCCACTTAGCTCATGGTGACTGGTAACCAGCTCCACCTTGCAGGTAGCTGAGAGGAGACACCTCTCTCTGTGCTGCTTCTGGAATGAGACTGTAAGACTAGAAAGCTGGGTGCAGTTCAGTTTCTGTGCATTCAGAACCTTTTTAAAAAGCATTCTCAGGTCCTGTGGAAATTCAAAAGTGTCACCATGATAAACCATGATACATCATTTGTAACTGAACATTTCTCTCCTGTCCACCAAGTCCTGAATAACCGCTCAGAGTGGTTAATAGTAATTACAAACTGTTTGGCCTATTAGCATAGCCTTGTTATTAACTAGATCTTGCAATTAAATTACCTCATTTCTATTAGTTTATATTTTACCACAAGGCTCATGCTTGTTACCTTTCATCTTGCTTCCCTAGCAACTACATGGTTAACTGCACTGAATCTGTCTTGTTTCTCCCTGTGTCTCTGCTTGGATTTCCCGCCTGACTCTATCTGCCTGGTTATTGGAAAAATCAGCTTCTTTATTAACCAATGGTAATAAAACGTATCTACAGTATAAAGAAAGACATCCAACACCAACTGTTAGTTGCAAAGACTAGCCTTTCTCCATTCAATGGTCCTGACATCCTTACTAAAAATGTGACTGATCTAAAATAATGGTTATTTCTTTACTTACAGATACACAGCTCATATTATTGATTATTTTAGTTTCTTTAAAAATTGAAAAGAGAATTAGATTTTTCCTATGTATCAAAATGATCTTGATACTTCTAAGCCAAATTTATGTAAATATAAATATTAGGATTAGCATTCCAGTTTCTATTACTGAAGATTGCATTGATTTATAGAACAATTTGCAAGTATTAATTACCTTATAAGCAGTGCTAATTATTCTGTCATATATATATATATATAAACTTAAATATATATATATATATATATATATATATATATATATATACCTTAAACTTAAATATATATATATATATATATTTATGACTTTTATTTTCTTTTTGGTTTTTCAAGACAGGGTTTTCTATGAAACAACCCTGGTTGCCCTGGAACTTGCTTTGTAGACTTGGCTGGCATCTAACTCATAGTGATCCATCTGCCTCTACTTCCTGAGTGCTGGGATTAAAAGCATGTGCCACCATGTCCAACCTTGATATTTATGACTTCTTACCACCAAATTAAAAATAGTAAACAGCTGTGTAGGTGTTCATTAATAATTTGTGTGCATATTATATAAAATTCAATCCTGAATATTGTATTGTTCATAAAATTATTTTATTGATTTTGTCTTTGTGTCATTTGCTCTTAGTTTGTAGATGGCAATTCCATCATTGAAGTATCATTCTATATTGTCTACTCTTTCAATATTACTGACTTTTTTATCCATTTTGCTGATGTTTTCTGTTACACTGCTGACTTTCCTCATCAAAGTCAGCATCGGATTTATGTATTTGTAGTCTCTGAAATTACTGCTTATTTTCACTAATGATTTTTTTTAAAATATTTATCCACATTTTTTATATTACACCTTTGATCTCCATAGGTGAGGATCTAGGGTTGCTTTGTTTAGGAGAATTGGTTTGTTTATTTGCTTGTTTTTTGTCTTATTGGAGGAGTCATGCTGCCTATTTTTTCCATACATTTATTTAGCTCATAAATAAAGTCATGCACAATTATGATACATAATACAGTATGTTCAAAATGGCATGGCTAAATTAAACCAGTTAACATGTTATATCACACTTATTCATCATATTTGTTTTGAGAACACTTAAAGTATACTATCTCACAACTTTTAAAATATAGCAAATTGTTATCAACCGTATTTCTCATGCTCCCAGTAGACCTCAAGACATCACAGAGTCCATGCCTCTTATACAACTGCAGTTTTATATCCTTAAACCAATCATTTCCCCATTGTTAAAAACCCACATTGAAGCCTAATAGCCACAATTCTGCTCTCTGTTCCCATAAGCTCATCATTTCTAGGTTACACATAAAATTGAAATTGTGTGACATTTGTCTTCCAGTGTGTCAATTATTATTTTTGGCAAGCATATAACTTTACTACTTACTAAAGATGAAATCAAATTTGCATGCACAGGTGAGCACTCACTGAAACACCTTGGATTCATCACATATTTGAGTTTCAATTATATATATATATATATATATAAATCAATAATGGCAATTGTTATGCATCAATAGCAACAGCTTTTCCAGGGTCTGCAGTCATTTGAACAAAATTGTAGAAACATCCAGCACACTCCATTTAAAAAAAACAAAAACAAACAACAACAACAAAAAAAGTAAAAAACAAAATCACAGAAAACAGCACAGTTCTATTACTCTTGTGGTACTTGGCACCATTTTTTTAATTAGCTTCTCAGTCATCATCTGGGAGGAAACCATTCTGAGCAACATCATTAAAAACAGCTCTGATAAAGCATGGTCACTACTATGTATCATAAAGCAGGTCCACATATGAGTACATATCATGTTTGTCTTTTTGTGATTGGGTTACCTCGCTCAAAATGGTTTCTTCGAGTCCCATCCATTTTCCTTCAAATTTCAAGATTCCATTGTTTTTCTCTGCTGAGTAGTACTCCATTGTGTAAATGTACCACATTTTCTCTATCCATTCTTCAGTTGAGGGGCATCTAGGATGCTTCCAGTTTCTGGCTATTACAAACAATGCTACTATGAACATGGTTGAGCATATGTCCTTGTTATATGAATGTGCTTCTTTCGGTATATGCCTAGGAGTGGAATTGCTGGATCTTGTGGTAGACTGATTCCCATTTTCTTGAGGAGTCGCCATACTGATTTCCACAGTGGCTGTACAAGTTGTCACTCCCACCAGCAGTGGAGGAGTGTTCCCCTTTCTCCACATCCTCTCCAGCATAAACTGTCATTGGTGTTTTTGATTTTAGCCATTCTGACAGGAGTAAGATGGTATATCAGAGTTGTTTTGATCTGCATTTCCCTGATGATTAAGGATGTTGAACACTTTCTCATGTGTCTTTCAGCCATTTTAGATTCCTCTATTGAGAATTGTCTATTTAGTTCTGTACCCCATTTTTTAATTGGATTGTTTGGTGTTTTTAAGAATAGCTTCTAGAGTTCTTTGCATATTTTGGAGATCAGCCCTCTGTCAGATGTGGGGTTGGTGAATATCCTTCCCAGTCTATGGGCTGTCGTTTTGTCTTGCTGACTGTTTCCTTTGTCTTACAGAAGCTTCTCAGTTTCAGGAGGTCCCATTTATTAATTGTTGATCTCAGAGTCTGTGCTACTGGTGTTATGTTCAGGAAGCAGTCTCCTATACCGATTAATTCAAGGGTATGTCCCACTTTATCTTCTAGTAGGTTCAGTGTGGCTGGGTTTATGTTGAGCTCTTTGATCCATTCTGACTTAAGTTTTGTGCAGGGTGAAAGGCTTGGGCCTATCTGTATTCTTCTACATGTCTGAATCCAGTTATGCCAGCACCATTTGTTGAAGATGCTCTCTTTGTTCCAGCGTATATATTTGGATTGTTTGTCAAAAATCAGGTGTTCATAGGTGTGTGGGTTAATATCAGGGTTTTCAATTCTATTCCATTGGTCTACCTGTCTATTTTTGTGCCAATACCAAGCTGTTTTCAGGACTATAGCTCTGTAATAGAGCTTGAAGTCAGGGATGGTGATGCCTCCAGAAGTTCCTCTATTGTACAGGGTTGTTTTGGCTATCCTGGGTCTTTGTTTCTCCATAAAAAGTTGAGAATTGTTTTTTCAAGGTCAGTGAAGAATTGTGTTGGGATTTCGATGGGGATTGCATTGAATCTGTAGATTTTCGTAAGATTGCCATTTTTACTATGTAGATCCTGCCTATACATGAGCATGGGAAGATGCTCCATTCTTTCCATTTTCTAGTATCTTCTTTAATTTCTTTCTTTAGAGATTCAAAATTCTTACAGTACAGGTCTTTCACTTTTTTGGTTAGTGTTACTCCAAGGTATTTTATGCTGTTTGTGGCAATTGTAAAGGGTGATGCTTCTCTGATTTCATTCTCCACCAATGTGTCATCTGTATATAGTAGGGCTACAGTTTTTTTTTTTTTGAGTTAATCTTGTATCCTGCCAATTTGCTGAAGGTGTTTATCAGCTGTAGGAGTTCCCTTATTGAATTTTTTGGGTCACTTATGTAGACTATCATACCATCTGCAGATAGTGAGAGTTTCACTTCTTCCTTTCCGATTTGTATTCCCTTAATGTCCTTTTGTTGTCTTATTGCTCTAGCTAGAACTTCAAGGATAATATTGAAGAGGTATGGAGAGAGTGGATAGCCTTGCTTGTTCCTGATTTTAGAGGAATTGGATTGAGTTTGACTCCATTTAATTTGATGTTGGCTGTTGGCTTGCTGTATATTGCTTTTATTATGTTGAGGTATGTTCCTGTTATCCCTGATTTCTCCAGGAACTTTATCATGAAGGGGTGTTGGATTTTGTCAAAGGCATTTTCGGCTTCTAGTGAGATGATCATGTGATTTTTTTCCTCAGTCTGTTTATATGGTGGATTACATTGATGGATTTTCGTATGTTGAACCATCCTTGCATCCCTGGGATGAAGCCTACTTGATTGGGATGGATGATTTCTCTGATGTGTTCTTGGATTCGATTTGCCAATATTTTATTGAGAATTTTTGCATCAATGTTCATGAGGGATATTGGTCTGTAGTTCTCTTTCTTAGTTGTGTCTTTGTGTGGCTTAGGTATCAAGGTTATTGTGGCCTCATAAAAAGAGTTTGGTAATGACCCTTCTGCTTCTATTGTGTGGAATACTTTGAGGAGAATTGGTATTACCTGTACTTTGAATTTCTGATAGAATTCTGCACTGAAGCCATCTGGCCCTGGGCTTTTTTTGGTTGGTAGACTTCTAATGACTGCTTCAATTTCATTAGAGGTTATAGGTCTATTTAAATTGCTTATCTCTTCTTGATTTAATTTTGGAAAGTGAAATCTGTCCAGAAAATTGTCCATTTCCTTTAGATTTTCAAATTTTGAGGAATATAGGTTTTTAAAGTGTGGCCTGATGAGTCTCTGGATTTCCTCTGTGTCTGTTGTTATGACCCCCTTTTCATTCCTGATTTTATTAATTTGCATCTTCACTCTTTTTTGTTTCATAAGTTTGGATAACGGTTTGTCTATCTTGTTGATTTTCTCAAAGAACCAACTTTTTGTTATATTGAGTCTTTGTATTGTTCTCCTAGTTTCCATTTTATTGATTTCAGCCCTCAATTTGATTATTTCCTGGTTTCTGCTCCTCTGGGGTGTATTGGCTTCTTTGTTTTCTAAAGCTTTCAGTTGTGCTGTTAATTATCTAGTGTGATTATTCTCCTGTTTCTTCATGTGGGCATTAAGCGCTATGAACTTTCCTCTTAGCACTGCTTTCAAAATATCCCATAGGTTTGGGTATATTGTGTCCACATTCTCCTTGAATTCTAGGAAAATTTCAATTTCTTTTTTTATTTCTTCCTGCACCCATGAATTGTGCAATTGGGTGTTACTTAATTTCCATGAGTTTGTAGGTTTTCTGTAGTTCGTGTTGTTGTTGAAAGCATAGTGGTCTGATAAGACACAGGGGGTTATTTCAAGTTTTTTGAACCTGTTGAGGTTTGCTATGTTGCCAAGTATGTGGTCGATTTTAGAGAAGGTTCCATGTGGTGCTGAGAAGAAGGTAAATTGTTTTGTATTTGGATGGAATATTCTATAGATATCTGTTAAGTCCAATATGCCATAACTTCTATAGATCTTTTGTTTCTTTGTTAAGTTTCTGTCTGGTGTTTCTGTCCAGTGGTGAGAGTGGGGTGTTGAAATCTTCCACTATAAGTGTGTGCAGTTTTATGTGTGGTTTGAGTTTTAGTAATGTTTCTTTTACAAATGTGGATGCCTTTGTATTTGGTGCGTAAATGTTCAGAATTGAGACTTCATCCTGATGGATTTCTCCTGTGATGAGTAGGAAGTGACCTTCTTCATCTCTTTTGACTGATTTTAGTTTAAAGAACAATTTATTGGATATTAGAATTGCTAGTCCTACTTTTTCTTGGGTCCATTTGATGGGAAGATCTTTCCCCAGTCCTTAATTCTTAGGTACCAACTGTCTTTGAGTTTGAGGTGAGTTTCTTGTATGCAGCAGAAGGATGGATTCTGTTTTCTTATCCATTCTGCTAATCTGTGTCTTTTTATAGGGGAGTTGAGACCATTAATGTTGATGGATATTAATGTTCATTGATTAGTGTTCATTCTTGTTTGTTTTTGATTTGGTGATGTTGGTGAGATTATGTGTGGGATTCTGTCCCTTTTTCCTTTTAGCTGTTGGTTAATTGGGATTATCTATTGCCTATGTTTTTTCTGGTTGTAGTTAAATTACCTGGGTTGGAGTTTTCCTTCCAGTACTTTCTGTAGGGCTGGATTG
This sequence comes from Cricetulus griseus, assembly GCF_003668045.3. Lineage (NCBI taxonomy): Eukaryota > Metazoa > Chordata > Mammalia > Rodentia > Cricetidae > Cricetulus > Cricetulus griseus. Next base: position 10,956,839 of record NC_048604.1, read on the forward strand.
GTGGATATGTATTGTTTGAATCTGCTTTTGTTATGGAATTTCTTGTTTTCTCCATCTATAATGATTGAAAGCTTTGCTGGATATAGTAGTCTGGGCTGGCATCCGTGGTCTCTTAGTGTAGGTAGAATATCTATCCAGGATCTTCTGGCTTTCAGGGTTTCCAAGGAAAAGTCAGGCGTGTTTCTGATAGGTTTGCCTTTTTAGGTTACCTCTTAATATTTTCTCTTTGTTGTGTATGTTTGGTGTTTTGATTATTATGTGGTGAGGTGACCTTTTTTTTGATTCAGTCTATTTGGTGTTCTGTAGGCTTCATGTATTTTCATTGGTATGTCTTTCTTTAGGTTGGGAAAGTTTTCTTCTATGATTTTGTTGAATATGTTTTCTGTGCCTTTGAGTTGGATTTCTTCGCCTTCTTCTATACCTATTATTCTTAGGTTTGGTCTTTTCACAGTATCCCATAGTTCCTGGACATTTTGTGATAGGGATTTGTTGGACTTAAGACTTTCTTTGGTTGATGAGTCTATTTCCGCTACTGTGTCTTCAACCCCTGGGATTCTCTCTTCCATCTCTTGTATTCTGTTGGTTATGCTTGCATCTGTATTTCCTGATCGTTTACCCAGCTTTTCTTTTTCCAGCATTCCTTCAGATTGTTCTGTCTTTATTGGCTCTTTTTCAGTTTTTAGTTCATGAACTGTTTCCTTGTGAGATTGATATTTATTGACTTGAAGATTGATACCTTGTATTTTTTGGTTAGTTTTTTCTTCCATTTCTTTAAGGAATTTTCTCATGTCCTCTTTGAGATCCTCTATCATTTTCCTGAAGACGTTTTTAAGGTCATTCCCTTCTGGTTCATCTGCATTGTGATGTTTAGGTTTTACTGGTGTATGGTTCCTAGTCTCCGGTGCTGTCATATTGGGTTTTCTTTTGTTGGATTTGTTTTTACCTTGTCCTCTTCTCATCCTTTCTTCTGGTGGGTGTAGAAAGAGTTTCTTGTTCTCCTGGTGGGTGTGGGAACAAGGTTCTCTTCTGGTAGATGCAAACATATCCAATACTCTGATGTCACTCCTCTTCTCATGAGTGGAGGTGTCACTGTTCCCTGGGTGTCGGCAGTGATCAGGCATGCAGGGTCCTGGGCCGGTGTATGGAGGCCAGTCTGCCTCTGGGTGTTCGGAGTTCGGAACCCACCATCGAACTGGTCCAGCATGCTGGTCACTTGCATCAGGTCCATGCTGCCTATTTTTAACCCCTGTTTTACTTCTTTGATACATTTTGATCATCCGTTACATCAGATAGCTCCCCTTGCTTATCTGTAGTGCCTCCTTTTGAGCAGACTATTCTTGAGGGTTTCATTCCCAATGGCAGCAACATCAAACTACACAAGATGTTGAAACAAACTTAAAATTGAATTAAAAACTATATTCCCAATAATCATAAACCTACAAAGGGGAACATTTTTTTCTTTTCTCAGTTATGTATGCAACTTTATCTAAATCAAAATATGTTATCAATTTCACCTACAAAATTTTTGCATCTGATAGCATTATAATAAATTAAAACCATAGTCAATAATAAAGAAAATTAAAGAAGTTATACAAGTACTTGCAGAATTAAAAATATATTTAGAAAAACAGAGAAGAAATTTTAAAATCTTCTTGTGATAAATTCCAAAATAGTAAGTGAATGTGAAAAAGACCAGAGACAGAGGAAAAGAAAACATGAAAGAAGCAAGTTTAAATAAATGTAAGTGAAGATGGGTTGTGAAGGATGTTATAGAGGGGGAGTAAAAAGATACAGAAATTACAAAAAAAGAAAATGAATGATTAAATAAATGTATAAAGAGAAATGAAAAGCATTGTTGTTGTTATTATTTATTATTATCATTATCATTATCATTATCATTATTGTACTTTTACAAGACAGGGATTCTCTGTAGCTTTGGAGCCTGTCCTGGAACTCACTCTGTAGATCAGGCTGGTCTTGAACTCACAGAGATCCTCCTGCATCTTCCTCCAGAGTGCTGTGATGAAAGGCATGTGCCATCACCACCAGTGAAATAATTTTTAAACAACAACAAAATAATATGAAAATTCTAATAGATAATAAAAATGGGAAAATACAGGGGATATAAGCAAAAAGAACAAACAAGATAGGAAAAAAAGATTGCTGGATAATGACTAAAATTATAAACAAAAATAGATAAATGCATAAAAGAAAATAAGGAGTAAAACATGCTTGTAAAAATAATAAAACATAAAAACATTGGTGATTTAGTAAGCATACCTGAAGGTGCCTCCCAATTTTGTTGGAACACTAAAAAGTTGCCATAAGCAGTGAAATCCATATAGGTGGAAAATCTGTCCTTATAATTCTGTGATCTCCTAATACTGGATGTGTGTGTGTGTGTGTGTGTGTGTGTGTGTGTGTGTGTGTGTGTGTGTGTGTTGAGTGTGGTTCAAAAGTTTCAGAGTTTTCAGGCTCAATACCAGAAGCATCTTCAAAAATTGGTGCTGACATAACTGGATGCTGGCGTGTAGAAGACTGCAGATAGATTCATACCTATCACCATAAACAAAACTTAAGTCAAAATGGATCAAAGACCTCAACATAAATCCAGTCTAACTTAACCTCTTAGAAGAGAAGGTAGGTGGTACCCTCAAGTGAATTGGTACAGGAAACCACTTCCTGAACATAACACCAGTAGCACAGACACTGATATCTACAATTAATAAATGGGACCTCCTGAAACTGAGAAGCTTTTGTAAGGCAAAGGACACAGTCAGCAAGACAAAAGGGCAGCCCACACAATGGGAAAAGATAAACACCAACCCTACATCTGACAGAGGGCTCATTTACAAAACATACAAAGAACTCAAGAAGGTAGTCTCCAAAACACCAAATAATCCAATTAAAAAGTAGGGTACAGAAACAGAAAATTCTCAATAGAGGAATCTAAAATGGCTGAAAGACACAAAGGAAAGTGCTCAACATCCTTAGCCATCAGGGAAATGCAAATCAAAACAACTCTGAGATACCATCTTATTTCTGTCAGAATGGCTAAAATCAAAAACACCAAGGAGTTTATGTTGGAGAGGATGTGAAGAAAGGGGAACACTCCTCCACTGCTGGTGGGAGTGCCACCTTGTACAGCCACTATGGAAATCAGTATGGTGGTTCCTCAGGAAAGTTGGAATCAGTCTACCATGAGATCCAGCCATTCCACTCCTGGGCATATACACAAAAGATGCACATTCATACAACAAGGACATCTGTTCAATGATGTTCATTGCAGCATTATTTGTAATAGCCATAACCTGGAAGCAACCTAGATGCCCCTCTACTGAAGATTGGGTGGAGAAAATGTGGTACATTTACACAATGGAGTACTACTCAGCAGAAAAAACAATCGATGGAATCCTGAAATTCACAAGCAAATGGATGGAACTAGAAGAAGCCATCCTGAGTGAGGTAACCCACTCACAAAAAGACAATAATGATATGTGCTCACTCATATTAGGATTTTAGACCTAGTGCAAATAAGTAGCAGCCTATAATCCACACCGCCAGAGAAGCTAGGAAACAAAGAGGACTGACCCTAAGAAAGACATGCATGATCCCCAGGAGAAGGGGAAAATGGACAAGATCTCCTGAGCTAATTGGGAGCATGGGGGAGCAGAGAGGGAGCTAGAAGAAGGAGAAGGGGAGAAGAGGAGGGGAGAGGCAGACATGAGAGAGCAGGAAGATCTAGTCAGGGGAAGAATAGAGGAGAGGAAGAAAAGAGATACCATAATAGAGGGAGCCATTATGGGCTTAAAGAGAATTCTGGCACTAGAGAAATGTCCAGAGATCTACAAGGTTGTCCCCAACTAACAATCTAAGCAATAGTTGACAGGCTACCTTAAATGCCCTTCCCTGATAATGAGATTGATGACTACCTTATAAACCATCCTAGAGCCTTCATCCAGTAGCTGATGAAAGCAGAAGCAGACACCTACAGCTAAATAAACACTGAGCTGAACTCCTGGAATCCAGTTACAGAGAGGGAGGAGTGATGAGCAAAGAGATCAAAACCAGGTTGAAGAAACCCACAGAAACAGCTGACCTGAACAAGGGGGAGCTCATGGACCCCAGACTGATAGCTGGGAAACCAGCATAGGATTGTTCCAGACCCTCTGAAAGAGGATGTCAGTTTGGTGGTCTGGGCAATTTATGGGACCTCTGGTAGTAGATCAGTATTTATCCCTAGTGTACAATTGGACTTTGGGAGCCCATTCCATATAGAGGGATGCTCCCTCAGCCTGGACACCTGGGGGAGGGTCTAGGCCCTGCTCCAAATGATATGACAGACTTTGAAGATCCCCCTTGGAAGGCCTCACCCTCCCTGGGGAGCAGAAATGGTTTGGGATATGGGGAGGGGCAGGGAAGGAGGGGAGTGCAAGGGAATTGGGATTGACATGTAAAACAAGCTTGTTTCTAATTTAAAGAAAAAAGAAAAAATACCAGTGAATGACTATTAGGCTGATCTCAGGGTTAATGTAATCAAACTCCAGTAGTACTCTAATTTGAAATCAGCTTCCAACAACCAAGAATATAGCTGCTTTCCCTAGGCACACTATTTCTAAACTGTGTCTATTTGGCATCTTACAGTTTTGCAAGTGTCTCTTCCCACAGCTGCTTCCCTGTGCTGTCTTTCACCCTAGAGCTGTTTACATATCATCTCCTAATCTTGTAGCTGTTCCTCCTTGAGGCTCCAGTGTAGCTCAATTTCCAAGGATAGGTTATCTCTCCAGTTAGCAAGCTGTCCCTTCTCTCCAAGTTATAGAACTTGATAGAATGAAATTTCTTTCCACTGCTGGCCATCCTGTAGAGGATTACTCTCTCACCTAAACCTCCATCTGCTTTTGAATTTTGTAAGGCTGTGGACTTCTCTTGAAGGTGAGAATGACTGCAAGATCCTTATCCTCAGGACTCCCAGGCTTATCTTTTGGCAGGTTCTTTGGTGTGAATCCAAGAATGTAGAGCGAAGTTCTGTTTGGTTTTTTTTTCTATGAATCACTACTATTTTTCTACACAATTTTCAGGTATGCTGTCAGTGTCTTAGGGAATTTCTGAGACTTTTCTTTTATCTTCTTTCTTTCCTTCTTTCTTTTTTCTTTCTTTTTTTCTTTAGAATGTATCTATTTTTTCATATTCTGACTCTTCTGCTTTACTGGATCACATGGAGGCAGCTTTTAGTCCATTAACAACCCCAACTCAATCATTTAACTATTACACATTATTTTGTATAATGTTAATACATTATTTTGAGATGTTAACATAAATAATACCTAGAGTAAATTTCCCTTATACTGGATCACCCATTATCTATGCTGATAGATAAAGTTTGATAGTATTTTTTAAAGGCCTTGTAACACACCAATGACTCATTTCAATGAACATTTACAAGTAAAGATGCATGGACTAAAAGGTATACTGTGTGACCCACTGTGTCCCACTAAAGCTTCCACATTGATATTTTTTAATTGTTTTGTTGTTGATGATGATGTTTTGATTTTTGTTTTTCTTTCCTTCTCTATATTTTCTTTTTAATTAATCATTATTTAAATTAAAAACAATCTTATTTTATATATCAATCCTAGTTCCCTCTCCTATCCTTCCATCTTCCCATCCTCCCATCTTGCCATCATCTCCCCATCCCACCTCCATCCACTCCTCAAGAAGGGTGAGGCCTCCTATGTGGGATCCTCAAAGTCTGTCACATCATTTGGGGCAGGAATGAGGCCATCTCTCCTGTATCTAGGCTGAGAGAGTTTCTTTCCATAGGGAATGGGCTACAAAAAAGCCAGTTCATGCACTAGGGATAAATACTGGTTCCACTGCCAGCGGCCCCATAGACTGCCCAAGCCCCACAACTGACACCCATGTTCAGGGGGCCCTGTTAGGTCTTATTCAGGTTCCCCATATGTCAGTCTAGAGACTGTAATCTCCCACTTGCTCAGAATAGCTGTTTCTGTGGGTTTTCCAAGCATGTTCTTGACCCCTTTGCTCATTACTCCTCCCTCTCTATAGCTGGATTCCAGGAGTTCCCAGATGTGTTTCCCTCGACATTTCATCCTTATGTATTTCTGTTTCAAGTCTTCATTCCTAAGCTGAATACTTTTATTTATTGAACTTGGATTTCTTTCTTCCCTGTTTAAGTTACAGACCATGTGGCCCTGACCCTATTAACAGATTTGTATCATATCACTTTCAATCATCGAGGAGAACTACATACCACCTGGCGTGCATTAAGTGCATTTGAGAGACAACAGACACTCATTAGAGTGTTCAAGGAAGTGGCTCACTCAGAATAGTACAAAAGACAGAGCTGGCTTTCCCTGGCAGGACCCAGAGGCATTGTACAGCAGCAGATGCTATCTAGAATATCTCTTGCCCACCCCTTGTGCCTGCATCCTCAGACCACACTGAATCTTGAAGCTGGATTTAAAATTCAAGGATACACTAAGCCTAGTCAGATAAGGTATTGTGCACCACAAGCATACTCCTTACCAAGATTCCACACCTCCTCTCCTCTGGACCCTACTTAAGGCTATGTTGAACTCTATAATCATACCTAAGTGGCAGCTATGATCAGTCTCTGGATAGGCTTTGCATTTTTTCCTAAGGACTTCAGGAATTTTTTCTCCTATGGAAATTTCTATGGCCTCTCAGGTCATGTCTGTTTATACACTGACTATCCTGTTTGTCAAGAAGCTTCTGTTGGTATATTGAATTTTTAAATCACATTTATAGCAACCCCAATAATCTTAATGTTATTACATAAACCCAACCATCTATGGATGAAGATTAATTTTCTGATTATTTGAATGATAAAATGCTTCTGGGGACTGGGAATTTCAAGACTGGTAAATTTGACATTTAATAAGAGCTGCTGTTTACTTCCAAGGACACAGCTTTCAAATTTTCTGGTTATAAGGGCAAGATAACCCTAGAAAAGAAATCAAAAAAATTATCCCCATTTATGCTTTGACTATTTGGACAGCATCTTTTTTGTCAACTGAGACATTTTGGAACAGCAAGAAATGAAATAAGAAACCAAAGGCCTGCCTTGGGCAGGGAGATAGGGAACAAAGTGTGCTATAGACAGACTCTTCTACAACCCTGGCATGTACCAGGTGCCTGATATTTGTGCAATTACAAAGAATCAGAAACTTCATTTGCTCTCTCAAAAGTAGTTTGAGAAATGTGGCAGCAGAGTGAAAAATCATTGATCGTGGAACAGCTGGCATCCTGCCTAAATATATTGGAAGTTAGTTTGGATATCAATTTGAGTATAGACCCTTCCATCTTCTTCCCTGGGTTTTGTTGTTGTTATTAACTAGAGTATGTCAAAAATGCAACTCAAGGAGGAAAAGAACACCAAATCAGAAAAAAATGCTTTACAACTAAAACGGATATATTCCCTTATAGATGGTATATTATTTGGGGGGTAAGAACACTGTTCTTAGCTGATAAAATGAGAATCTATCCTAGATTAAGTAAAAAGATAGCTCTTCCTCTTCTCTGTTTACTGTTAATTCTATGTATACTTTGTACAGTAACGTCACTGCCACGAGATCCTTGATCTTGCTTGAATTTGGACAGGTGGCAGTCAAGAACACCCACTTTAATGTGTTGTAAGAGAGAGGGCCCTGACTCACAGGTTAGGGGAAAGAGTGATGCACTGATAATTTGTAGACACACTCAAAAGGTGAATCTCTTTCTTCCTAGGAAATCAATCCCTGGACTTTTGAGCATAGAACACTTAGTTTTGATCTACCAAACCTGTGTCCTGTGATACCTTTCAAGGCTTAATATAAAATATATTCCAAAATATTTAATTTCCCAAATCCCCAAATTTCACTGGATCTGAATATTTGCACTTGACTTCTTCTAACCAAAACTGCTCCTCCTCATTTGTTCCTTCTTTCCGCATCTTCTTTACATCTTAACACACGTCTCCCCCTGCTCATTATATGAAAGCTGTTCTCAGAATCTGCCATTCCTTCAGTAGGGAAGTGTCTTATTTTTCTGTGCACTTCACGCCAATATCATATTATTTTCTAAAAAGAAAAGATTCACTCATATTTGGTAAATGAGTCAGTGAGCAGTCTTTATTAAGATTTATTTATATGCCCGATTTTCTTACATGAGCCTGGTAAATATATACTGCATTTTAATTTTACAGAATAAACTAAAAGTATTAAACCAATTCAAAAGTTAACTACATTACACCATTTTCCACTACATTTTTTTGAAAAAAACTAATAATAAGTGTGTTACCAGTTTCAATCTTGGATTCTAAAGTTAATCAACTTTTGCTTACAAGGAATAACATTTGAAATTAACCCCAAACTAAACAGCTAAGCAAACCCCAAATTAGCATAGTGATTTTTCTTACATTTTCTAACTTAAACTTTTGGCTGCTCTTTTCAAAATTATAGTGAACCCATGAAAAACAGGTCCCTCACACTGGGTAAGAGAAACTGATAATCAGCGCTCTACAAGCCATGAAGTTGGGCTTCCATTTGCAGAGTCATTCATGGCCCAGGCCCTCTCTTCCTCCTCTCTCAAAGCCTCTTCATACCAGACTGAGAAATCAGTTGGATCACACCCATTCATCTTTGCCAAGAACTCCAAAACTTTCATCTTGGTAGTTTCAGCATAGGCTCTTGGACCCCACAGGAACTCAAAGCATGGAGGCTGGCTATCAGGCACCTGCCGATACTCCAGGTAATTTTGCTGCACTAGGTCTATGGTGAGGAACTCCCTGGGATCCCCACAAATGAAGTGCTCCTCTCCGTCATGCACTCCCACCAGCTTCAAGAATTCCCAGATTCTTTCTTCAGAAGCACAATTCCCTTCTATGAATATTACACCCAGAATAACTATCAGAAAAGCATTTCTAGGCAGTCTATCATTGTCACTCAGCATGTCCTCATAGGTGAGGTTCAGTGAGTTGACAAAGACATAAGCACTGCTTAGAAGTTCACTTTCCTTTATATCAATACCAAAGGTCATCTCCAAGCATTTAGAAGCTTCCATGAAGATGACAGGAAAATGGTTCTCATAATCTTTTGTGACAACCTCATAAATTTCTGACAATGTGATGGGTTCCTTCATTCTATACTTGTAAATGAAAAGAAACACCAAATCAGTAGCCTTTTCTTGTATCACAATATTCAGCAAGGCTTCAGGGTTTTCTGGAGACTGGATGGCACCCACACTCTCATCCTGGTAGCTGGTTCCTTCATCTAAATTCCCCCCTATGGCAGATGATGGGAAGAAGCTTTGAGCATTCTGAAAAATACTCAGCATCCCAGGGGAATAGCCCTCACTTCCGCCTAGGTTGCTCTGAAGCAGAGAAAAGAAGGAAGAAGAGGAGGATGAGGAGGAAGGGGAAGGAGGGGTGAAACTAGGTAAAGAGACATTAGATGAAAAAAAGATGGAAGCTATGTCTGATTCTTCCTCTCCTGTCTCAATTTCTTCCTCTCCTGCATCATTTTCTTCCTCTCCTGTCTCATTCTCTTCCTCTCCTGTCTTATTTTCTTCCTCTCCTGCCTCATTTTCTTCCTCTCCTGCCTCATTCTCTTCCTCTCCTGCCTCATTTTCTTCCTCTCCTGCCTCATTTTCTTCCTCTCCTGTCTCATTTTCTTCCTCTCCTGTCTCATTTTCTTCCTCTCCTGTCTCATTTTCTTCCTCTGCTGTCTCAATTTCTTCCTCTCCTGTCTCATTTTTTTCCTCATCCACTTCATCGCAACCCTGTTCTTCTCCATCTTTTTCCCCCTTTGATTCATCATCTTCTTGCTTCTCATTGTTATCTTCCTCATTTTTCAGCTTATTGTTATCTTCTTCTTTAATCTCCTCTTCTCCCTCTCTCTCCTCCTTCTCAGCTGTGGGAACCAGAGGCAACTCGTCTGTTTCAGGTGGGTCCTGGAAGTTTACACCTTCCTCCTCCAAGCTGAGGCGTGGGTGCTTTCCGTAGCGAGACATTATTTTGTTTCCTGGAGACAGAAGACAGAAATGGAAACAGGAATAAGGGTGACAAGATTCTATAGGCATGGGGAGGCAATAGGAGGCATGAAAAAAAAAAGCAGCCTCAAAAGAAAATAGCAGCTCATGAAAGCTCTAACAAAGGTCAACTTACAGGTCTTTTCTAGGTGATATGGTATAGCCTCAGAGTTCCACAGACTTTCTGTTTGGCTTTTCCTTTAACCTACAAAAGAAAATGATAAAGGTTCTTAGGGTTCAGCCAGATGGCAGGGTCTGACTTCAAGACGTACACTAGAATATGTGGGACCAATTGCTTGGGGTACCTGTGTTTTTCAGTATAATGTTTGCGCATCTTCAAGTACACACCTCACTTTTGGACTCTTAACACTTTCTGGATCTCTTTTGCTTTATGATTCTGAGAACATGTAACTGACCACAATTTTCTCACTATAGTTCCTGGAAGCTTTGTAACAGGTGGCATCCCTAGGTTAAGAGTGAATGTAGAGCGTTGGGCTCTCAGTGCTGTCCAGGCTCAACTCTGACAGCTGTAGGGTGAAAGGCCCCCATTTGTGCTTACCCTTACCCTAGAAAGGGATGGATTATACCCATCTGGTAGACTGAGGTCAAATTCGCAGGACAAGACTGAACATTACTAACACAATGAAGTGAAAATGATGGAACACCATTTAGAACCATATCAGGCTAACCTGAATGACAATGAAATGCCAGCCAAACTGCAGTGATCACCGTTCTCCTAATTTAGAGGTTCTTTTATTCTTTTTTTCTGTTTATGAATCTATCTATCATCTATCTATTTATTCACTTATTTTATAGCCTGATTGCAGTTCCCCTATCCTCCACCCCTCCCATTCCCTTCCCTTTGCTCCTCCACTCCACTCCTCTGTTTCTGTTTGGAAAGGGGTAGGCCTCCCATGGGTATCAACAAATCATGGCATATCAAGTTGCCATAAGATCTTTCATTCTTTATCATGATAACTTTCAGAATTTTCCCTTTGATGCCACTGGTCTGCCCCTCAGGAAAAAGTACTCAATATGTGAGCATAGAGATAGGGTATGAACCACAAATAACCATGTACACAGCTCCTCCAAGAGATGGCAAGAGGACATAGTTGAGCCTAGTATGCCTTTTGTCCTTAAAAGGAGGGTAAGGACTGTGTCTTTGTTCCTCATTCAGGAATATTACCTGATCTCCACACAGATTTTTCTCTCTGATGATCTGCTATTCCTCTTTCCCAGATAGCCTTTTCTTCTGATGAAGATGCTTCCTTCCTGAAAATACAGACAACAGTGAAATACTGGTGAAGCTTTGACCCAAGAATTAAATGTTCTTTATCACAATAGAATTACAGGAAGACATCCCTAACTGGCCAGGTAGTTGTCTTAGGATGTTCCAGGTGATTCAGAATTGCTCCAGATTCTTGAGTTCCATGTTGGGACTCTGAAGTTAACGAGGCTCTTTTAGAGGGTGCTGGACTACAGTCCATGGAGGAGGAATTTCAGCATTGGGAAATAAGCAGAAAAGGGCCCCGAATGAGGAATGAGAACACTGGTTAGAATCATTCTCATCCCCAACAGATGTAAAGGAACTCATTTTCCCTTCTGTCTAATTTCCTATGGGGAAGGGGCTCCAGGCAGAGAGGAAGGTATGCTATATCAATGATTTCTTATTTGGGAGGCCTTTTTAGAAGAGGCATGACTATGATTAGCAGCAGAGGTTTGTAGAATATCAGTGATAGGACTCTGTCATATTTCCCCAGTCCTCCATCATTGCGGTAGGCTCTTGGATAATTTCAAAGGCAAAGAATCCTACCCAGCTTTTTGAAATACATTCTCCTTCTGATAGGATGGATCTGAACCCAGAATTGTGGTTAAATTGGTGTTCTTGCTGATGTTTAGTCTCAGCATTCAGGTAAGCAAGATGAACAGTACTGGTTTCTGAATGGAAAGGCAGAGTCTCCCAAAGGACCCTCCCCTTCTCTCATTATTTTCACAGGCCTCTTTCAGGTTATTTTTTTCCTTAGTGAACAGTGCTATTTCCCTACTATGTCTGTGGAAGAAAGGAAAGTTCTGATTCTTCCCTCAGAGTCATATCCCTCAAGACTGTTGGGTGCCTAATACCCTGCTGAAAAGACTCAACTCTCTCAGCCTCTCAGCAAAGAGTCCCATTCATCAGCCTGCCTAGAGTCACACAGGGACAGGAGCTGAGGAAAATAGTGGCAGAGGTCTATTTCTGTGGAAGACTGGCAGACTCTTCTTACCTCAGAGTCTTCCCAGTCCTCCCTAGAGATCTGCCCCTGATTTTTCTCCATGCAGGAATATCAGTGAAAAACCCAAGTCAATATCAGGTGTCAAGTTATTACTTCTCTTATTCCCTGAGCATTTCACAGGTTAGCAAAAATGTTTCCCACTGTGACATGGCCTAGAGCAGTGGTTCTCAACCTGTGGGTAAATGACCCTTTCACATGACTCACATATCAGATATCCTGTATATCATATATTTACATTATGGTTCAGAATAGTAGCGAAAATATCAGTTATAAAGAAGAAAATAAACTTATGGTTGGGGGTCATCACAAAATGAGGAACAGATTTAAAAGGTCACAGCATTAATAAGGTTGATAACTACTGCCCTGTAGCCCAATCAAGAAATTTCCTAGTCAAGCAGCACTGAGATTCTGTCCCAGTTTCTACAGGTTACAGGCACATTCCAGGGGATGGCAAAAAGGTTGCTCTCTCAAGGTCTTCCTTTTCAAGGTTCATATTCTTACATGTGATGACCAGAGTCCTAATCTTTCCACAAGAGCTTCACCTCCCTCACCTTGCAAGATAAAGTTCTAGAAACATTAGACTACTCATAGTGCCTAAAGCTTTCCTGAGATGAATGCTGTTTGAGATAGTGGAACAACCTCTCTAGCTGTGGGAAAGGGGTAGGCCCCAAATCCCTGCATTAGTCCCTTCCGGTTTCCGGAGTTCGGACTGCTCTGACAGCCATAGTCCAGCTACCTGATAAAAAGCCTTATCTCCCTCTAACTCTGGAGGAACAAACAGCATGAACCCATTTTCCTTGGGTCTTCCTGGATCTCCTACATCAACAACTTAGACTACTTATGCCTCCATTCATGGGAAGAAAAGGCTCAAATTATCCTTCAATGAAATAAGTTTATCTCCCTCCCTAAAAGCATCTCATCCAGGGAAGGGTTCATAACCACCTATTACTTTTGCTACAAACCAAGTTTCCCAGTCTTCCATCACTGTCCTTCCAAGGCCATCTATTTCTCCATTTCTTACATTCCTCTAGACGTGGACTTATTCCTTGCTTAGCTAGTTCTGCCCACTCTCTGTATCTTACTGCTTTCAGTATCCCAGATGAAAGCTGAACTAATATAGCACTTACCCTTTCTGGATCATTTCTGAGATGAATACTGGACACACCCAGTATATGTATGGATCCAACCATCCCTCAACTTGTTATTACACTCTCAGAGCTCTCTTATCAATATTCCCTGAGGTTGGAACCTGTGCTCTACTAAACCCAATGCCCTCTCACAAAAGGCCTTACCTCCCTTAGACTTCCGACACGGAGCTCCAGGTAACAAACACCAAGCTCGAATAGACTGGATGCCTCTGTGGCAAAGGTCTGTGCAAGTGGGATTGGCCACACCTTTCTTTGTTCAGAAATAGAAAGCCCCCACTACTGTCTGAGGCTCCTCCCACTCAAGGCCAAGACTGGTCCTGATAAACCAGTTCCAGTCTCATAGGCTCATCTCAAAGACCTCAAGTCCCATAGTCCTGATATTGAGCTGTGGAAACAATGTTTAGACTTCAACATTGCCTAGAGTTTCCCACAGCCACAATCTGGTCATAGAAGACTAAAGCCTTATTATTTCTGTAGGGGTGGGAAGGCTCCCAACCGTCCTTCATGGTCCTCCCCTCCAGATCAGTACTTCTCCTGAGTCCCAGCCTGTTCCAAAGCCTCCGATCCCACAGACTGCTGACATTTGATGTAAGGAAACAATGTTTAGAGCTGCAACCTTGCCTAGTAATTCCCACGACACAGCCTAGATAAAGAGCACATTCCCTTAACTATTTCTGTAGTGGTCAGGGAGGCGTCCTTCCATTCTTTCTTTAAGACCCTAACCCTCAGGGGTAGGATTCTCCCAAGAGGACTGTGGACCACTACCTCCTCCAAATAATGCACTGCCCTCAGCTAACCATATACAAGCTAGAAACAGCATTTTACTCAGCCTTTCTGGATGCTGTCTAATAATAATTCTGGGAAAGATGAGGCCCAAATCGCTATACATGGGAGGGAGTAGGAGATTCCCAAAGCCCCATCAGGATTTTCCATTCATTCTTCATGGGTTCTTCCTCAGTGTTTCCCAATTCCTTTGCTGACCTAAATCAAGCTCACTTATTAAAATATTAATCTTCCTTGGATTCCCCACATAGAATTCAGGAAAGCAAATTATCTCATCCAGAATTTGACAGGCAACCTATAGACTTTAACGAAACTGCTTGAAAGCACAGGATTGGAACCCCTAATATTTCTGGGGAAAGGGAAAATGGATAATCTTCATCTTCAACTGACATCATCTTTGCCTTGATGTTTACCAAGGTTGGAACTATAACAATTCAAAAGCCTCAATTCCCTGAGACTATCAATATGGACTCCAAGAAACAGCACACTGCTTATCCAGCCCATAGTGCACCAGAGATGATGGCTTGTGTATACAGGGTCAGCCCCATTCTTTTTTGGAAAGGGTAGGCCTCTTCATTCCCCCTTGGTGCCATGATAGTCCTCTTTCACTTGAATGTTTGTCTTGTCTGGGAATCCTTTCCAGAAGTTCTAAGTCCAACCACCCCTAAATCCTCTCCTCCTATGGACTCTGGTCAGGACACACCTGGAAAGAAGGAATTTGAGCCATGACCTAAAGCAGAGCACCCTGCTAGGCAAAAGATGGTGATCCCAACTATTTCTGTGGGGAAAAGAAGGTTCCATTCTAAGTCTGTTGTTTACACAGAAGGAAAATCCCTTATATTCCAGACATGGAACACAGGGAAAATATTTAAAACTGTAATGTAGCCAAGAGCCCCCACCCTCAGGAAGAAGTATCCTGGCAAGAGGGGCTGGCATTCTGTAAAGTCTGTGGATGAGGGAATGTTCACATTCGTCACCCAAGTTCCACCTCCTCAGGACTCAAATTTCAGTTGCCTCTTCCAAGTCTCAATTCCCTTGAGCAATCAGGATAGAACCCAGAAAATCATACATTGTTTCTCCTTCTTTCATCCAGGCAAGGATGGCTTCCTGGGAGGGCACAGGCAGAATAATTTTATCTGTGGGAGCAAAGAACACAGAAACTCTCCCAAGGCTCCTTTATGGTAAGGCCTTCACAATGGTGCTGGGAAGGCAAAGGTTTTGATAAGAATTAACTGCCGAAAGCTGCAGCAGGACCCTGCTAATTGTGTCTTCTGAAGGAATGTACCTTTGTGGTTAACCATTCCCGAAGTGAAGCTGAGTTTAGTGCTGCTTTATCACAAGCTAAGACGCCAGAACAATCGCCCCCACGTGTAAAGTAACATCCTTAAAACACCCTAACTTCATTATATTACATATTATTGTTTTGACCCTTTCGTACTTTTCTAGAGGATTAGGAAAGAAACTCCCTAAAAGGGGAGACCTTTTCCACCATTATTTGTAAGGGGACATTGTTGCTTATCTTTTCCTAGGAATGTGCCACATATCCCATGAAAACTCATACAACTTTTTTTTTTTTTAATTCTTACATAGACTCATCAGTGCAGCTCTTTCCTTTGGGGCAGGCCAGTCCATTTTGTCTTTGTAATGTTTGCTTTGTTTACCTTTGTTAAATAAACTTCTATTTAAACTGTATATATTTCTTGAGTCATTGAATTAATTCCTTCAAGAAGAGAAGAAGAACCAAGACACCTCTATAAAACCCACACTATTTGCTCAGGTTAGAAATTTTCCCTTAGCAACATGAGGACAGAACCCTCTGCAGAGAAGTTTCACTTCCATGATTTCCAGACCTGAAACTCTGGGAAACAAATTAGTGTGAGTCATGGTCAGGAATGGAGATTCTGTCAGAAACTTTCTTTGCATGTGGGACCAACACCCTCATGTCAATGTAGGGAAAGGCTCCTACTCATTCATCATGGTTTGTTAGAACTCCTCACCTGCCAACCCAAGTCCAGCCCTACATCCAAAAGCTTCACATCCCTCCAGCTTCCAACACAGAACTTTAAAAACTATCAAATTTTCATCTTTTCTGTCAAATACTTTATAACGAACCTTGAACTCTCTACTTTCCCCACTGTTGAGCACACATGCTCTCAGACTTCTTTCTTTCTTTCTTTCTTTCTTTCTTTCTTTCTTTCTTTCTTTCTTTCTTTTTTTTTTGATTTCCCAAGATGACAGGGTTTCTCTGTGTAGCTTTGGAGCCTATTCTGGCGCTCGCTCTGGAGACCAGGCTGGACTCGAACTCACAGAGATCTGTCTGCCTCTGCCTCCCGAGTACTGGGATTAAAGGTGTGCGCCACCACTGCCTGGCTTCAGTCTTGCTTTCTTCATCCCAAGATAGATGCCTTCTGAGAGAAGTCTAAGCTCCCTTTTCTATGCTTATTGCCCTTTGTGCTCCAGGAATATTTCACCAGCCAGTGGAACCAACTTTCCTTTTTTGTTAAAAAGGAATATTGGAGTAGAGACACGGCACAGCAATTAAGAGCACAGGCTGCTCTTCCAGAGGACCCAGAGTGAATTCCCAGCACCTTCATGGCAGTTCATAAGTATCTGTAACTCCAGTCCCAGGGCATCTAAATCCCTCTTCTGACCTCCATGGGTATGAGGCACATACACAATCCATATACATGTATGCAGGCAAAACACCCATTCACATGAAATATGAAATAAAATAAGGAATAAAAGAGAGGAATGTCTATTTACCCATAAACATCCCTCACCCCCTCTCCTTTCTTTTCCCTGCAGCTTTCCAAAACTAGCTAAGCAGGACTAGACTGTGAGGTTAGACCTGTGCAAATGACGGACAGCTGAGCCCCCTCTTGTGTTAGGTATAGAAAGAACGTGAAGGCCTTAGCTGCTGGATGTGCTTGCTCCACCATTTCTGTGCAAATTCATCATGCTTATGTTCTGAAGTAAAGTTGTCTTATCCAGACACTTTGTTCAGGTTAAGGATTTCTTTCTTTGTGACCCTAAGACTACCTCTAACAAAATTTAGGGAAATGCATTGTTCAATGTGTTTCCCTAAATGTACCTGGCCTAGAGGCTCCCAAGCCATCTCCTTGGACAGGCAGAACTTGGGTCCTATTCCTATGAGTGAAAGGACAAGTTCTATCTCCTCCCTCCCCATCATCATATGCCCCTCAGAAAAAGTCTTACCTTGGGATCCAGGCATGTAACACTTGATAAAAAACGGTTAAAGCAAGGGGAACTGCCTGACCGGGTGGAACTGATTTACCTGTATGTATTCCTCTGGTCCCTCCCAGCACTTTCTTAAAGACTTCCTCTCAATGGCTATCTAAGCAGGGTAACTTCTGACCCAAATCCAGTTAGCTTTCAAGTAGCCTAACACCTTTCAAATTGTGCACACAAAATCAGACAGGGAAATGGTTTTATCCCAAACCTGTACTAGACCCAATCTAGCTCAGTCACCTTCTGAAAAATCTAATTTCCCTCAGACTCTAGACGTAGAACTCAGTACCTGAGTTTAGGCCAAAAATTAGCCGAGAGATTCATGGAGCAACTACTTTGGCAAATAGTGTGGGAACCATGATATTTCTGTGAGAAAATTTCATACTCCAGCTCCTTTTTCAGTATCTTCCCACCCCTCTGATAACTAGAGTCTATCTCTACTAGAAAAAGTTACACTTCCATCCAACTCCCAAACTGGAACTCTGGAAACAGTACCTTACTGGAGCTGTTTGGAGACTTTCTGTGTTATCTGTTTCACAGGAGAACGTGAGCCCTTCTGTAGCTTTGGAGAAGACCAACAATTCTACTCTTCTTTAAGAGTCCTCTCAGTCTCATAAGCACCTCTTGTAGAGATTTCTGAGGCTTGGATTCATCTCCCTGCTGTCGAAATGTCAGCCCAGTCCCCCAAAGATGGCTTCATCTCCCTTAGGCTTCCCTGGTGGCACTCC
Source organism: Cricetulus griseus (assembly GCF_003668045.3). Classification (NCBI taxonomy): domain Eukaryota; kingdom Metazoa; phylum Chordata; class Mammalia; order Rodentia; family Cricetidae; genus Cricetulus; species Cricetulus griseus. The sequence goes on from NC_048604.1 coordinate 10,975,064, forward strand.
CAATACTTATAGGAGCTGTGACGGAAAATTGAAGATCAAGGGTTAAAGCTCTAAGAAGGGAGGATTAGTAGCTCTATTTCTTCAGGAGAGGGGAGATTGCTCAGTCCTCCCGCAAGGTCCTTCCTTTAATATTTCACAAACCTAGGGCTGTTTCACTGCTGACAGAGTCCTGCGCTGTCACAAAGTCCCACATCCCCAGACCCTAAACACTGAACTCTGCAAAGATTACAACCCTTATCATGTTTGGTGGCTCCGGCAAAACTCCACTGACCTAGGGAATTCAGTGCTTTCTACATCGGTGATGAGAGGTTTCCAGTCCAAATTTGGAACATTCTGTTCATGATTGGCCAGGTCTAGATAACCTCCTTCACCTTCTGTGAACCATAAACCTTGGAATTTCCTAATGGAATTCAGAAAACAGTGTAGGTGGGGACCTTGAGCCTTCTTGATAGCAGCCAGAGCCCAGTGGGACTCTCATGCTCTGACTGAAGGGAGATCCCTCTCTCCTTTTGTTTCATGCTTACCTAGTCTAAGACTCCACTCTCAGCTTACCTGAGTTTGACTGTATAAGATGAAAATCTGTCTCCCTTGGACTCCCATAACAGAAGTCAGAATATTACCAAATCCAGGATCCCTGCCCTCATTCCTCAGCAAGAACATTGCTAAGGATGGGTGGAATGGAAAAGCTTGCTTCTAACTTAGAATTTTCTCCTTGTTTGAGGCACTTACTGACCTCGTTGGGCCTGAGGTTTTTGTGTTGAGGACACCCACCTCCATGCTAAGAAGAGCAAATTAGAAGTGAGAGAATGGACTTTGATCCCTCCATTTCTGGGGACTTAGCACAGATGGCAGCTAATCGAGTCTGTCTGAGATGGTAAGCATGTAGTCAATTCTCCACAGGATAGTGATAGTTATATATAAATCTCCTAAGACTTAGAGCCCCTCTGTTTTTCTTTTTAGTTAGCTTTTCTTTCTCCTGTGATTGTTCTGTCAGGCAAAGGTACTCTTTGATTTTAGGACTTTCCTCACTCAAAGCCTCACCTCTTCTTTTCTACTGCCAGCATGCATTACAGGGAAACATAAGATGGAGCTTTCCAGAGTAACTGTCTGGATAATCAGAGCTGCCAAGCCCATTTTTCTCCGGTGGAGAAAAGAATATACTCCTGTGACAGGTTTCTCACTCAAGGATGGAATGCTTCCTTCAGATGACCAGAGTCGAGGCCCTTCCCCCAAGCACTTACTTCCTTCACTGTCCATGAATGAACCCTGGTACCAGCATATTGCTCACCCTGCTCAGAGCCTATGGGGATGCCAGTATGGGATTCATGGCCAACACCTCTCTGTAAATAGGGATATAAGGGGAAGAATGAATGTTTCCCTCAGAGTCCTCCTAGTGCTAAGCTCACACTTCTGTGCCTACTGGACACCAGCTGGCCAAGCCTCCCATGACACTGCCCTGGAAACCACACACCAATCAGCTTGACTGACTGTAATATTGCAGGCAGGAGATTTGGGTAAGGTAGAGACAGATCACTAAATGCAAATCAGATAAAGGCTACCATATCTTCCTCATTTTCCCCAGTGGCTTCCCTCAGGATCCCTCCTTAGTATTTGCCAAGGTCCAACATGCTCCAGAGCTACCTGCAGTCTAAGCCTTATTCTGAAACAGCTTATGTCCCTGGAACTCTGGATATGCAATTCATATAAACAAATATTTCAATACAACACCTAGTCAGGAGCCTCCAAGGGCAACTTTCTGGTCAAATAAGGCTGGTCCCTCCCATAAGAATTCCTGTGTAACATAAGACTGCTCCAGTCCTCACACAGTGACCTTTGACTTAGCTGGAGGACTTTACTCCTGATGGCTTCAGGCTATTCTCCTCACAAAGAATCAAGGGGAAAAAAGAAAGGAAGAAAAAAAGAAAGAAAGAAAAAAAGGAATGAGGAAGAAAGAAGGAAGGAAGGAAGGAAGGAAAGAAAGAAAAAAGAAAGAAAGAAAGAAAGAAAGAAAGAAAGAAAGAAAGAAAGAAAGAGAAGACTCTCACCTTCCATGGGCCACCAGATTGAATCCAGGAAACTAGACAAGACTCACATCCTGCTTCTAGGAAGAAACAGTTAAGGAAGTTGCTACCCTCCTATATCTGTTGTGAGAAATGTCCCCAGTTATTAGCTAGTGTCCTTTCATTCTTCATTCAGAATCCCTCCCTCCACACTGCCACCCTTGATATTTCCCAAGGCTATAAGATCTTCCCCATGGCCTGAGGCTTGACACCTAGCAAAAGCATCACCATCTTCAGGCAGCCACAATGGCACTAGAAAGCCACTACAAGTCTTGAAAGTCACTTTACACTCACTGGATTAATGGTCTGGAAAGCTGGGACTCAAATACCTCCTGTTTATATGGTGAAATTGAAGGCTCTTTCTCCTTGCTTTTGGTCCCTCAGTGCCCTTGCCCTGTAAGAAATGAAAAGGCAGAAATTCCAGAACTTACTTGCTGACTGACCTTTTTCCTCACTCACAGAAAGCCTCACCATCTCAAGACTGACAGAATGGCACTGAGCAGCCAGTACAATCCAAGACTATCACTGACCCCCTCCCCCAACCACCATCACAAACACCCCCCAACCCCACTACTGGCTTAAAAGTCTAGGCAGCCCTCTAGCACTGGCTATTTCTGCAGAAAAGTGGAAGGATCTTTCTCTGTCCTCAGGATTCCCTGGCAGCCTTTCCCCACTCCCTAGTAAGTATTCCACAAGGCAGAACTTGCATAACTGGCATCCAGCTCCACTCACAAAAAACATCGAGACCCTCACACTTGCACTTTGAACCTAATCACTTCTGCCAGTAGCAAATATCGCTGGAGCAACAATTTTCCCGCTTCCCCCCAACCCCCACTCCCAGGCCATTGGGATGACTGTCCGCTATTCCTGTGGTAGAAGAAATCTCTCTCTTCCCTCCACTGGGCCAAACCCCTTGACAGTTCAAAGTCACAACCCCTGCCACCCAAGCTATGTTTTAGACCCCCCAGAAACCCACCCCCCAAAACACACTTGCCTGAGGAAGGAGATGGGGCTCAGGAAAGACAGGAAGCTGTAACAGTGCCGGAGGTTCTGGGCCAGAAACATGGTGGAAGCCAAGCTCTAGCGCCCCCTATTTGTTGTGAGAAAGACTTGAGCATACTTTCCTTGATGATTGGTCAGGTCTAGGACCACGCCTTCTGCTAATGTGAAGCCACACCCCTCTGAATACCCGGATTGAGTCTGGACAAAGACTATCCAGTAATGCTCTGACATCCACGGGGTGGGCACAGACAGGACTCAAACTCCTTTCCACCTCCTTATTTCTGAGCTGTTTCTGGACAAGGTCTGGTAATCTGGCAGTATAATTTGGTTGTATTCTTTCCTCCTCTGACAACATGACTGACATCTTCCTACCCACAAAGCTTCATGCTATTTCCCCAGCACCTCTCAACAAAATTAAAAAATAAAATAAAAATTGAAACAAGCAACAACAAAAAACAGTAAGACAAAAAATACCAAAACAAAAGCACACAAGAAAAGCGGATTCTGTTTTGTGTTGGCCAACTATTCCTGTAATAGAGCCTGTCTTGGAGTGTGGTTCATTAACCCAGTGACACTCCATTGAGGAAAACAGATTTTTTCCTTTCCCAGCATATATCAATTGCAAATAGAATCTTTGTTAGTAGTGGAAAGTTGTGAACTTTGGTTGGAATGTAAAATGAAATTAAATAAATAAATGAAATATTTTTTATTGCTACATACCAATGTTGGCCACTTAAATGGATAACCATTTGGGGTGGGAAAGCCCTTCTTGGAGAAGACCATTTCTCCCATTCTCAACATTACTTAGTTTTCCATAGTTCTTAAGACCCTTTGGGTGTTCATCCTTCCATAAGCATTAGTGTCATCCTTGTTCCGTTCTTGTTTAGGCAACCATGTTGATGATACTTCATAGTTATAGCCTCCGAATCATTTCTAGGTGACAAAATCTCGCAGGAAATTTCCTCTTCCTCTGGCTTTGATAATCTTTGTACCCAATTCTGAAATGATACTTGAGCCATAGGTACAGGAATTACATTGTAGATACATCAGTTGGGACTAAGAACCATAGAATCTCATTCTCTGTGTTTTTATTAGCTTTGGTTTTCTGTAATGGTCTCTGTCAGTTACAAACAGAAGTTTTTTTGATGTGGGATGACAAATATTTCTGAGTAGAAAGAGAAATATTTCAAATGTAGTTAGGAATTATGTTGGTTTAGTAAAGTGGTAGCTGTAAGTTCTTCTCCAAGAGCAATGACTACATTAGCCCCAGGTAGTTGCCATGGTTTCTAGAACTAGGCACAGTTTCATTGCAGTTAAATATGCCTTAAGTCCAATTAGAGATCTGATGGTTACTGCAAAGGTGTATGTGCCAATATTGTACACTTAGGCTTAATTCTCCATGTTAGTTGTCAATATGGTTCATGGGCATCATAGCTGGGTTGAACTATTGTTTGGTTCCATCCCTTGCAAACTTGCATTGTGCCTTTTGGTACAGGAAAGCTAGTTTTTGGGGAGGAGGCCTTCAGGACAGATACAAATCAGGTCCTGTCATTCCTGCATCTGAAGTTCATGGTGTCATCAGCATTATGGAATTTACCTTCTAACTCTGTGAGATAATTAAAGGCACCAGAAATAGTCTATAATGTTTTAGGAGTCTTCGAACTACCTTGACTGACAACTCAAAAGTGGGCATCTCATGCCTGGTGTTGGGATTTTCATTAGATAGTTTGTTGATGTTTGGGATAAGCATTGCCATACCAAATTGGAAATTTTCATTTGAACTATATATATGTATATGCACATGCGTGTCTATGTATACGTGTATGTGTATACACAGGCTTATATATGCATATGTAATTTATGTAGTTAGATAATTTGATGCCTTATACTTTTACAGATATCCTTACTATTATTTTACCCAATCTCTCCTTCTATTTTACTTATCTATGTTCCTTCCTAATTAAAGCACCCCCTGTTTTTCCCATTTCTTGTCAAATCATTTATACCCTGTTATTCCATGTTCTATTGCATCCCACCCCCATGGTTCCCTTTTATTTTCCTCATTTCTGCAGTCACTCCAGGTTATACATTCACATATGAAACTCTGGAGCTAAGAACCACAGAAAGAGATAACATATGATATTTATCTTTCTTGGTCTGGGTTATGATTTTTACATATCTCACCCATTTGCCTTAATTTATCATGATTTTATTTTTCTTTACAACTGAATAGAATTCCATAGTGTACATTTCCATTAACCATTCATCAGTTGTGAAATTTTGTTTTGTTTTTATTTAAATCTATTTTGAATAGAGTGGCCATGAACATGGATTAACAAGTATCTGTTGAGCAAGTTGTGTCCTTTGTGCATTTGATAACTCTCTATAGGCAATGAGGGTTCTCCTAAATCCATCGTTGTTATACTAATTTTGTTCTCTTACCAGACATGGGACATCTTTATAAATTGAGCCTGAACCCTGAAAATAAGATCCTTAGTTCTCTGACAGAGCCCAGGGGGAAGTTATAAACAATTATATATTTCATAATTAGCTCACCCTACCTGAACCTCCATATCTTTCCTGATGTTTACTTTCTACCCCTACCACCTCTCAAGGACTAAGTTCCTCCTCTTATTGTGAACAAGGAATCCCTCAAACTAGGGATTCTTTCTCTATTAGATATATAATGAGTTAACAAATGAGTTTATTTTTGGTATACTTGACAAAAATTCTGTGGTGACGTTGTGTTTTGTTTTGTTTGAACTTCACTTTTAATCCTGGCTTCATGTGGGCCTGCTCAGTTTTGCTGCTTTTGGTTTTTCATCCTGAAATAAATATGTACTTTCCTTGGTTACTCCAAATGGAGAAGCAATACATGTAGTCACCCTTGCCTTCGGTATAGCAAGGCTGGGAAATGGGCAAGGGGGAACTAAGTCTTTCTTTTTCTGGACTTGGGCAGCCTCTCATAATTCTTTCAATGCCTTCAGCTTAATGATTAACCCATCTTGATTTTCCATTCACTCTTGACTAGAGGATATATCCCTTGTCACCTTATGACTTATGAATTGGAAATCATGAAACAAAATTCCCCATTCTCTGCTTATTGACACAGCAATTTGGGTTCAATCATGTGTGCATCACTTTTGTTTTGAATTAATAGCTCCATTGATGTCCTGGTAACAGAGTAGGTGAATCTTGAGGTAGATCTGTTTTCAGCCATTTGAAAAACCTCCATCCTGATTTCCACAGGGACCACGCCAGTTTGCACTCCCATCTGCAATGAGTATGTTTCCCATATCTTCATCAGCATCTATGCTCATTTGTTTTATTGATAGTGGCCTTTTTTACTGGATAAAATGAAATCTCAGTGGAATTTTAAGTTTTATTTTCTGCTAGCTAAGGTTGTTAAACAATTTTTAAAGTGTTTCTTATTGTGTTTCATACTTTTAGAACTCTCTGTTCAGTTCTGTGCTCCAATTTTGATTTTTTTTATTTTTGTTTTTTTTGTTTTTGTTTTTGTTTTTGTTTTGTTTTGGTTTGGTTTTGGTTTTGCGAGACAGGGTTTCTCTGTGTAGCTTTGGAGCCTATCCTGGCACTTGCTCTGGAGACCAGGCTGGCCTCGAACTCACAGGGATCTGCCTGCCTCTGCCTCCCGAGTGCTGGGATTAAAGGCATGCACCACCAACGCCCGGCTTTGGTTTTTATGTTATAATATATATATAGCAATCATACATGATAATGATTTTTGAATCATTTGTAGGCTCCTACACTGCTCAAATGATAGTGTCCTTAACAGTAAAGAAGCTATTTAGCTTCTTGAAGTCAGTCTTATTTAATTTCCTATTGCTATGAAGAAACACCAACACAGCTTATATTAGAAAGATTTTATTTGGTGTTTACAGTTCCCAGGAGGTCAAAGTCTAGAACCATTATGTCAAGGACCATGGCTTGCAGGGATGGTGCCAGAGCAGTATTTGAGAGCTTATACTTATATCCATCAATAGGACATAGAGAGCTAATGAGAATGGTGTGGATTTTGAAACCTCAAAGCTCATGCCCAGCGACACACTTACTCCAACAAAGCCACAGCTCCTAATTGTTCAAAACCGTTCCACTAAGTAGGAATGTTGTATGCAAATACTTGAGCCTATGGTGACCATTGTCATTCAAACCACCACAAGATCCTATTTATTAATTGTTGGCCTGTGCTGCTAGCATCTTGTTCAGAAAGTCCTTTCCTGTGTAAATGAGTTCAAGCCTATTTCCAACTTCTTCTGTCAAATTCAGGGTATTTGATCTTACATTGAGGCCCTTAATTCCTTTGAAATTAAGTTCTGTAAAGCATGACAAAGATTTATTTGCATTTCTCTGCATGCAGTTATCTAATTTGATAAGCATAATTTATAGATGCTGTCTTTTCTCCAGTATGTATTTTGCCTTCTTTGGAAAGATCTGGGTGTCTGAAATTATGCTTGGATCTTCAGTTCATTTCCACTGATCAATGTGCCTTTTTGTTTTATTTTGATCATAATTGCAGTATGTTTGTTTCATTATTACTCCCATATGATCTTGTCACCCTTTTATTTCTTTGATGCACATTTTGAACACTGTAACATTTGACACATAAGTTATTTACAAAATAGCTAGGTTTGGAGGTATAACCCTGGAGGCACTGCCTGAGACTGCTATAAGTTTGAGGCCAGCATGGGCTACAGAGACATGAGTTTATCCTTAAAAATGATGCTCCCCTCAAATCTGCCTCTATTCACACAGCCATCTGTCTTTCAATATTTAAGTTATTTGAACTGGGATTCAAATAGTGTCCACACTATGTGACAGATGCCCTTTGAATATCTTTTACTTCTAAGTTTCTTCTGTATCTCCATTTCTTTTCACAAGGACTGTTCTCTCAATTTCTTTCAAATAAGCTATTTTTTATAACTTAGGATAGCCAATGGGTCTATTTTAATGTAAATCGCATGCTGTTTTCATTTCCATAGTTCTTTAATACAACATAAAATATGGATTGGTGATAATTCCAGAAGTTCTTTTCTTATTATTCAGAATTGTTTTTACCTATCTTGAATTTGAGGAGTTTTTTCAATTTCTTTGAAGAATTGTGTTTCAATGTTGATGAGGATTGCATGGCACCTGTAAATTGCTTTTGTTAGGATGGTTATTTTCACAGAATCAATCCTGATCCATGAGTGTGGATAATATTTCCTTCTTCTGGTGTCTTCTTCAATTTCTTTATTTAAAGACAGAATTGTCATTACGCAAGTCTTTCATTTACTTAGTTAGAGTTAACCCAAAATATTTTTGAGGCTATTGTGAAAGATACTGTTTTATGATACCTATTGTGAAAAGTATTATTTGTTGCATGATTTCTTTCTCAGTCTATTTGTCATTTATATATAGGAAGGCTACTGATTTTTTAGATTAACTTTGCATTGTGCTGCTTTGTTGAAAGTGTTTATCAATGTTCAAAGATTTCTGGTAGAGTTTTTTGGATATATATAATATGTATTATATCACTTGCAAATAAAGATACTTTGATTTTCCCTTTCCTATTGGTATCCCCATGATCTCCCTCCATTGTCTTATTGCATTAGATAATACTTCAAGTGCTATAGTAAATAGATATGGAAAGAGTGGCAATCTTTGCCTTGTTCCTTATTTCAGTGGAATGCCTTTGAATCTCTCTGTATTTAGACTGATGTTTTTCATCAGTTGGCTGTGAACTGTTATTATTATATTGAGGTATATATCATGTATTCTTAAATTCTCCATGATATTTTTTCTGTTATTCTTAAAGATTTTTAAATATATAATTTATTTTATGTTCATTGGTGTTTTGCTTGCATGTATGTCTATTTATGGTGCCAGAAATCCTACAACTGACAATATAGACAGGTGTGAGCTGCCATACATGCCTACAGGTGCTGGGAACTCAGTCTGTGTCCTCTATAAACACAATCAGTGCACTTAACCACTGAGCCATTTATCCCACCAACTCCAGGATATGTATCATGAAGGGATGTTATAATTTTTCGAAAGCTTTTTCTTCATCGCGTGGCATGACAAAGTATTTTTTTTGTCTATCAGTCTGTTTATTTAGTGTTGGCTAATGTTTATTGATTTACACATGATGAACCATTCCTGCATCCGTGGGATGTGATCAATTTATTCATGGAGCATAATTTCTTGATATGTTCATGAATTCAGTTTTCTAGAATTTTATTGAAAATTTTTGCATCTATTTTCATAAAAGATATTGGTATATAATCTTATTTTCGTTGTTTTGTATTTTGTGGTTTCTTTTATATGGGGGCTAATGTTTAAGCTTTCAGTGTATGTTTCATTGCAAACAACCACAAAGTTCAGGTAACTGGAAAGGGACTAGGGATGGGGTCTTCCAAGGAGGAAGAAATGAGATACAGTGTTACAGAAGACAAAGGAGAAAGCTAGAATAGGATAATTAGATGGAAAATGAGTCTGGGAGAGGGTAAAGGGGGAAATGTGGGTGAAGGTAACGAACACTAAAGCCTTTGGAAAATCCATATAAAACACTACCAGTGTAGAAGTTTCCTAAAATATGTACATATGTAAAGGGGAATTGAATGTGGCCAGCAGTCCCCAACTGAGCATGTTATGCTACCCTGGAAAAACCTCCAGTGTCAGGAATAGTTTGCATCTTGTTGATTATTCACCAAAGGAGTTTCATAGAACTATCTTCCCTCAACAACTTCACAGACTATTGCCACAGCTATTGATTACTCTTCACCACCTTATAGTAAAGCTGTGCTACAGAAGACACCACTCACATGTCACTGAACATGGAGAAATAGAATAGAGCTAGATCCTAACCAGAAGCTTAACCCCTGCTGACAAGCATTCATAACATTAAAAGGTAATCTGCATGCTACTAGAGCAGAAAAATTAATCATCAATATTATCCAGATACATAAGCTGAAGCCTACAATAGTGACCTGCTTGCATGGTATTCTGGTGAAAAAGTGGCACAAATGTTATGTGAGTAACCAACTATGTTTTAGTGGACTTAAGTTCAACTCAATGAGAAGGAACAATACCTGACACTGCTAAAGTAGCCAAGAGCTTGAGAATAGAAAAGTCATACGCCTGGGGGAAACCCTACTACTATTGTTCTCTTAGAGGGACATATCAATAAAGTGACTCTTAATTAGATATTGCTACACCCGTAGATCAGTGCATAACCCAAACCCCAACACAGAAGCTGTTTCTTACATCAGTTCATAATTCAAAGGAACCTACAACTGGACAATATGTAGGTGAAAGAATTTGGAGCACACAGTCCTCAATGCAGTATCTTTATCAAACCCCTCCCATCAAGGCTTGGGGACTTACAAAGAAGAAGAATTGGAAAGACTGTAAGATCCAGAGATTGTATTTAGTTTCAAGGAAATGGCACATTCTAGATATAACAGGACTGGTACACTTATTAACTCACTGAGAATAGGAAAGCATGCACACAACCTGCACAGATTCAAAGTGGACACTAATCCTTACATGGATAGTGGCAAGTAGAAAAAATCCCATCCCTAATCAAGAAGCTTTTTGCAAGTCATAACCTACTAGGAAAAGTAAAAGCCATTTTTGAGAAAGAAGTTCCATTGTTCCCATACTCAGTAACACTTTGCCAAAACATGGTGGACTATATTTTATTGTGGGGGGGTTGTTTAGTTTATTTCTGCCTCATTTTATTTTCCTTGTCTTGTTTTTATTTCAGTTTTTTGCTTTGTTTTTGTCTGAGAGAGCGAGAGAAAGACACAGACAAACACATACCTACAAATACAGAGAGACACAGAGACAGAGACAGAGACAGAGACAGAGACAGAGACAGAGACAGAGAAAATGAATTTCAGTGAGTAGGAAGGTAAGGAGGTTTGGGAAAGAGTTGGAGGAGGAGAAAGATTATGAACAAAACATATTTAATGGAAAATATTTTTAATAAAAATATTAATTATTCTTTCTAATTTTCTAAAACATAAAATATAAAAGTGTGTATCTACATACTTATCTGTCATATCCTCATTATTAAGATTTTGCAACAAGATTTTTTAAGACTTTAGCAGAATAAGTCTAAAATCATGTCAATTGATTTTATGTCTAGTCTCCAAATTATCTTAGGCATAACAAAATCTGAAAGCACACTTCACAGCAGAGTCCTAACTAAGCCAGCTTTGAAAAAATCAAGTTCAGTGTCATCACTAAAGCAGAAAAGGATCAGCTCACAAGGAGTATTTACTTTGACAGAAGAGTAAAATCAGAGCCCTTCCTAAATCAGCCAATTGGTGGGTAAACTATCACTCCTATCAGTCTCCTTACACTACCATATGAAGAAATTGTCTCTAGGCATGGGATGGAGGATTCACTTCTTACCTTAACAAGGAAATATGATCCTCACCAGCTTCAGCCAGGCATAGAATGGGAGATCAAATTTCCAATTCTCTTTTTCATTTCACTTTTGAGATTATAATTGCATCATTTATCCCTTCCCTATGCTCCATCTAAAACTTCCCATATATCCCATATATATGTTTTACTGTCTTTCAAATTCATGGCCACTTTTTGCATTAATTATTACATGCAAGCTCATGTACATACAAATACATTTCTACATATAGACTGACCAGTCTGTATAATGTTACTTGTGTACACCTTCCAATACTTTTGACAAAACTAAGTGGGAGGAGAGAGTCCTCCCATATGGCTTTTTTGAATTTGGCTAGTGTAGGACAAGTGAAGCAAAAGTCTTTTTTTTCTCAACTGCTAGACTAATATTTTCTTTTTATATGTGTTCTTTTTATACATTTTTACTTAATTTAGAAACAAAGTGGCAGAATACAAGATTAACTCAAAAAATTTGTAGCCCTACTATAGATAGACTTTTATTTATAATTCTATTTATGCCACAGCAAACAAGTGGTCTCTGAATTAGTATAAGCTAAGATGTTTACCCTGAAATACTATGTAGCCTTCCTTTGCTGAAGAAAATTGGAATTTTTCAACAATAGTATTTATTGCTATTTTTACTGTTTTCACTTCTAATGAACTATGCAGACTAATGATTTACCCCGCAAGGCTAACATAGTTAATTGAACAAAACATAACTAACATTCAGAATGTATAATTAATACATTAGTTAGAATTAATCGATTCATATTAATAGTGCTCTCATGATAGTAACCAATGTGCATGCCTTCATTACCCAATCATTTATTTTCAGAATGTGTATGTTTAAAACTAATGTCTTTAGCAAAAACTGATGAAACCCCTTAACTACCCTTCTAAGTTATGTATTACAAAAAAGCATGAGACATTTATCCAGTCATCACAGTATTAAAATGAAAACCATAAAAAATTAGTGGCAGAGTGAATCGGTGGCATTGGAACAGGGACTTAAAGTATCGTAGAGCAAAGAGCACTTGTAGGCTGAAGGAAGAGGTATAGTAAAGACCAGAGCTGTAGGAAGTGTTTGTGACTATAGCAAAAGAGAAAAGACATGAGTCCAATATTGAGACCCTAAGTTGAAAAAGGCAAGCAGGGGCTTTCAGAGTAGAAACGATCCATATTGTACTCCACAGATGAAAGGAAGTTGCCACAATGCCAGAGAAAGAAAATGCACTAGAGAAATTTATTTTTACAAAAGACAACGTATGCCAAAGACAGGATTGACAAATTTGTTACAATTTTTTCACATTAAATCATGGATCACAATCATGAATTCCTAAAAATACTTTTAAATATTTTGAAGGTGGGTAGTATTTTGTGGAAACATGCTAAATCAAATGCCCAGGTTTTGGATATTTGTTTATCTCTGAATCTGGAAGAGGAATGAAGTCCAGAAATTAATTAAAATGACAGTTTTCCATACTATGTAAATGTCAGAAGTAATTTACATTGTAAAGTCAAAACTATATATATATATATATATATATATATATTATATATATCAAAACTATATATATCAAATACACACACACACACACACACACACACACACACACACACACACACACATATATATATATATATATATATATATAATATATATACAGTTATACATCTTATGAATGGTACCCTGCAGAATGTACATCACTTTCTGTTTTGTAAGGAAGGTGGCATTATAGGAGACCTTCACAAAGAAGCCTAGGAAATACTTGAGTCACCACTATGAGGATTTTTGTTATGGTCTACACAGGTCCAGTAAAGTATTAGGCCAGTGACCCAATTCTGTATCTAGTCATAAGGAGGACAACTATTTTAAATAACCTTTATGATTGATTCAGCTCAACATGGTTTCTAGGCCAGATCTATTCCCTGACAATCTAACTCTGGATCCCATGTGCCTACTGAACACTTTCACAAAGCAATCCTCTAATTTCACTATTTCCATATTCCATGTCAACCTTCAAGTACACCCTTTTCCATCTTTACTCCTCATTCAAATCACAACAAAACCTCTTCCACTGAACCCCAATTTCAACTAAGAGGAATGTATTTGTACTGGTGAGATTTTTTGAAAACTTTCCTTATGCAAGGGTCATTTGGGAATACAGAACCTCAAATGAGAAAATGCTCCCATGTGATCAGCCTGAGGCAATTTATGGACCATTTTTAAAATAAACAATTGATGGGGCAAGCTTAGTCCATTAAGGACTGTGCTACCCATTGGTAGGTGATTTGGGGTATATGAAAATGCAAATTGTGAAAGCTATGGGAGCAAGCATTATTGCTTCTTGGCCTGTGTTGCAATTCCTGCTTCCAGGTTCCCGCCTTGAGTTCTTGACCTAACTTCTCTAATCAATGGACTAAGATATGGAAGTGTAAGCAAAGTAAACCCTTTCATCCCCAAGTTGCTTTTGGTCATAACCTGTATAACAGTAATGTAAAGCAAACTAGGATAATATTGCATCTTATCAGCAACTTTCAAAACTCAGAATGTGTATGTACTGCTCTACCATTTCATAAAGGTTTCCTAAAGTTTCCAGAATCTTTTCTCCCCCTGTACTCTCTCACATACTACCCAAATTAAAAGCCTTATAATTTAGTTCTGCTTTGCTTATTTACTGTTCTAATAATAACACTATCAAAACAGTGGATAGTTACATTCAGGGACTTGAAATGTAGAACATGTACTTTGCCTGGGATATCTATCTACATGGAAGAATTCTAAAGGACAAAATTGTTCATGCAAATTCAGAATTCCAATGGGAAATACCATGGCTAACATTATCACAGACATCTTGTTTTTAGGCACAAGCATCATGTTCAAGGCAACAGTGTTCTCAATCACATGATGTATCACGCTTCCATTTTGAATCCATCAGTCCCCATTAGTTTAAGAGAGAAGTATGCCATCTTCATATTCTTGCAAAATTTTGTGTCCTGGGACTAACACCTACCCCAGATAGAATATAGTGTAAATGAAGGCCAGCTGTTACAGCATTATGGAATTCACTTCTTCTTAGTGTGCTAATACCTTAAAGTCCAAAATAAATATCTGAGTTGGACACACCCATATGCATCTATATTTTGTTTTAGAAATTCATTAATTTCTTTATGTGCAATGACATTTTCATACCAAGCCCCAAGAAATTCCTACTTCTGTTTAACCCCACTTGGCTTCATACTACCCTCATTGCACCCTGTGTGACTGTCTCACCTGAAATCATCTCATAGACACTAACACAATTCTAGTCTGTGGAGGAATTCCATCAGTGAAGAAAAAGAAACACCCTTCAGTAGATTTCAAGGATGTTCCAGGTCCAGGGCACATGGCAAGGTACACTGGACCACTAACATGATCAAAAGAAATGGATCATTCAAATGGATGCAGGAAACATTGTGTCCTTATGAATGAACATAGGGGTGGCTCACTGTCCCAACCCATTATTAGAGCTGATCAGACCACACTTAAATGTCTGACTGGTGGTGATGACTCAGTATCCTATGTCAATTTACAAAGGTTTTCATTCCCAGAACCATTCTTACCTACATTCTCCACTTTTTAAATTTCCATTTGAATCCTTTCCCACCCTGTATTGAATTTGGTGTTCAGGGCTGAGGAGCAGCTGCCATACAGCTCTCTCAATTGCATTCCCATTTAGTCTTTTCATGGTTTCTGTAAACTTACTTTCCTTTGGTTCTACTCATGTGACAATAATGTCCTGATTGGAATTCCCCCTAGCTCCTAAAAACCTTACCAAGTCATTGATTCTCCCAGTAAAGTGAAAATGTTTTATCAGTGTTTCAATATCTTAAGTCATGTCCACAGGACATGATCTCTATAGAGATGGTTATTGATATTTTGCTTAAGACAATATGAAAATTATTTTATAGTTTGACTAGTCCAAGACTAAGAAACTGGGCAGGATGGGTGTCATGTGTGAGCTGCACTCTGCTTCTAAGCCCCAAAGCTGTAGTCATTCTCAAGGGAGAACGAATGGTGTTTGGTTACATTCCATGTGGGAACTGGCTTTTTTGGAGACACAGAAGCAGCTGGCTTGCCCCCGGTTCCTACCTGAGAGGAATTTGGCTGGTTCTGACTGTGTCCCCACAAAGCCAGGTTCCCACATATGGCACAGCAACATGGGTCTACTACAGAGGGTGACCACATAATGGTCCCGGCTGCAGCCCTGCAAACACGGGCTCCCATAATTCCACAAAGGACAGAAGAACTAAAATGTCTTTCGAGTGTCATGCCTTTTATAAAAGTGCTAATCTAGCTATGAGTGAGGGCCCCTCATAAAAATCTTGCATTCCGTTAAGCTTTCAGTGAAGTTTTGAAGGGAAAAATTTGTAAAACTAAAGCAGAGGGAATCTGGAATTATAGATAGCATAGTTTGGGAACTTGTACATGGAATTGGAATGTTCTATGTTAAGGGAAGGACAGAGACTGCTGTAACAAATAATGTCATTAGAAGAGAGACATAGCTTGGAGAGGAGGATGTAGTATTAATCTGGTCAAAACATTAGATTTCTGCTTTAGGGAGTAGTAAACAATGGAAAAAAAACAGAGGAAGGTTGCTTTGATTCAAGAAAATGAGATAATAGTAATGTACTTCTAGCATCTAGGGAAAGGCAGCAATGAAATTTCCTAAGGGACAGAGCAAGTCAATCTTCATACAATGAAGGTTAATCTAACACGGCATTTTATTTTCATCTATCATTCCTTCTGCTTCCAATATGTGGACACAGTGTTCTTTTGTTCAGCTAAGGCAGTTTGGAATAGTAGAAAATGAATTAAGAAACCGAAGGTGCCTCAGGCTGAGAAGAGCTGGAACAATGTGTACTCTAGATAAACTCTTGTTGAGTGCTGGCATGTACCAGCTACGTGACCTTGGGGGTAATTCTCAAGCACTAGGAACCTCAGATTGCTCCTCTCAGAATCAGGTTTGAGATATGTGGCAGCACAGTGAAAATTCATTGACTCTGAATAAAACACCTGGGACATTCCCCAAATATATTGATAGTTTAATGAATTGTAGGGTGAATGGTATTAGACCCTGGACCCTGCCATCCTCTACCTCAGGTTTTGATATTGTTGTCTACAACATCTCAGAAAAGAAGCAGCTCAACATGGTAAAGAATATCAAAAGAACCTTAAATGCCATCCTAGAGTCTTCACCCAGTAGCTGATGGAAGTAGTACAAGAGATTCACAGCCAAGCACTGAGCGGAACTCCTGGAGTCCAGTTGTAGAGAGGGAGGAGGGATGAGCAAAGAGGTCAAGACCATGCTGGGAAAAATCACAGGAGCAGCTGACCTGAATAAGTGGGAGCACTCGGATGCAAGTCTGACAGCTAGGGAACCAGCATAGTACCGAACCAGGCCCCCTGGACAAGTTTGGAGGCCAGGGCAGTCTATGGTGCCTCTGGCAGTGGAACCAGTATTTATCCCTAGTGCATGGGCTTTGGGAGCCCATTCCCTATGGAAGTATACTTTTTCAGCCTAGATACATGGGTGAGTGCCTAGGCCCTGACCCAAATGATGTGACAGACTTTGATGATCCCCCATGGAAGGCTTCACCCTCCCTGGGGAGTTGATGGGGAGTGGGATGGTGGGTTGGTGGGGGCTAAGGGTGGACCAGAGGGAGAGGGAACTGGGAGTGATATGTAAAATAAGATTGTTTTAATTTAAATAAAAAGAGAAAAAGGAACAAAAAATTCAGTGTTCTAAATAAAAATTATGATATTTTCCCTCTTAGATGACATATTATTTTAGAGTTGAAGCTTAACTTCTAGGCTAAAATAATTCAAGGTTCTTAGAATTCCCTCAAAGACCAACTTTTTCCTCCATTCTAGCTGCTCAATTTCTGAATATACTTTTAAATTAAATCCACTACCACCAAATCCTTGACCTGGATTAGATTAGACAAATAGAAATCAAGATGCAATAATAATAGAATGGGTTCTGTATCTTATGGACCAGGAGAAAGAATGCCAGCCTGATGGTATCTGGGCAGTAACCCAAGAGGTTCCCATATTTCTCCTCAGAAACTTCTTTCAGCACTTGTGAGTACAATACTTACTGCAAACACTGAGTCCATCTGGATAAGAATAGGATACCAGAGCACCCACCACTAGGGACCAGATGGAGAACCCTCTTTGGTTTAGCACAAATTCCAAGAGAACTGCTCAGAGCAATTTCCTTTCAAGGGTTTCCACTCTCCTACAAGAATCGTTGTGTGAATGGTCCCTGAAAGTTTGCATGACTTAATATAAAATTAACCCCAAAGGAGAGTTTCCCAAGTCCCTAATCAAATTTCACTGACACCAGGCTTTTGCTTCTCATGGGTAGCTCCTTTTTGTTTTCATTTGTTCTTATGTTTTCCTTGTTATCATATGTCCTATAAGACATTTCACCTTGTTCTTCATACAGCAGCTCTCCCTAGATTCTATAATTGTCTGAGCAGGGGTTTGTCTAACCTATCCACATTTCCTGTGCCAATATGATAGTATCTTCCAAAGATAAAACATTCAACTAATATTTGGTAAATAAATGAGTCAGTAAGCAGAAGCTTTGTACTGGTATTTTCTTGTTTTGTTTTTTAGTGAGCTACACAAATATGGAAACACAGCACTTAATTTTACAGAATAGAACTGTGTATCAATCTAAAAATAAAATATCACATTGTTTTTTCTCTGTATTTTCTAAAAACATAATAAATAGCAAGAAATGTATGAATCAAGGTCATTCATAACTTTGATTTCAAAGCTAGTAAATCTTTTACTATAAGCAATAACATTTGATGGTCTATCCCAAATGAAAAATAATAACCCCCAAATAGCATATCAACAATGTTGTGCTCCACTGTTTTCTACTCAAGCTAACTTTCACCTTCCATTACTTAGAATTTTGGCTGCTCTTTGCAAAGCCAGAGTGCATACATTAAAAAAACAATTCTTTCAGTCTGGGTACAAGCTGGAAATGCATGCTCTGCCATCAGGGTGAATGAACTTCTATTTGGAGAGATACTTTGGGCACAGGCCCTCTCTTCCTCATCTCTTAAAGCCTCTTCATACAAAAATAAAAAAGAAAGTGGATCACACTCATTGATCCTTGCCAAAAATTCCAGACCTTTCATCTTGGTCATTTCAGCATGGGCTTTTGGACCCCACAAGAACTCAAAGGATGGAGGATGACTGGTAGGCACCTGTTGATATGCCAAATATTTTTGTTGCACCAAAGCTCTGGTCAGAAATGTTCCAGGCTCTCTATAGATGGGGTGGTCATCCCCATCATATACTCCCACTGTATTCAGGAATTCCCAGACACTTTCTTCAGAAGCACAGTTTCCTTTCATGAATATCAAGCCCAGAATAACTATTAGGAAGCCATTTCTAGGCATTCTTCACCCTCTACTCAGCTTTTCTTCATAGGTGAGGTTCAGTGAATTGACAAGGACATAGGAGTTTCTTATGGCACAGTCTTCCTTTACATCAATGCCAAAAAGCATGTACAAGCACTTAGAAGCATCCATAAAGATCACATGGAATTGTTTCTTGTATTCTTTGCTGACAATCTTTAACATTTCTACTTTTGTGATAGGTTCCTTCACTTGATACTTGAAGATCAGAACATACACTAAATCAGTCATCTTTCCCTTTAGTTGACAATTCAACAAAGATTGAGTGTCTTTCAAATACTGGATAATGCTTGAACTATTCTCTTCTTCCATGTGGTTGATTCCTTTATCAAAACTTCTTTGAAATGTGGCTGTGAAGGAGCTCTGGATTTTCTGAGGAGTCAGTATTCCTGAAGCTCACCTCTCTTCCTCAGTCCCCTGAAAAATAAGACAGCTGGAGAATAGGGTAGAGAAGGTAGGACTCAAAGTAGGTAAGGAGACATTTAAACAAGAAAAAGGTGTGGAATATGTGTAACAATAATCTCTTGTTTCCTCTTCACTTTCTCCTTCCTCCTCCTATTCTTCATATTCTTCCCGCTCTTCCATTTCATCTTCCCCCTTTCATTATCTTCCTCATTATCTTCTTCCTCTACCTCTTCATTTTCTTCATCTTCTTCCTCTCCCTCCTATTCTCCTTCATCTCCCTCCTCTTCTTCCTCTTCATCCTGCTTCTCCTCTTCTTTGGGTATGGCAACCAATACAAAATCAAGTCCTCCATTTCCTTTGGATCCTTGAAGTCACCCTCTAGCCGGAGACAAACATACTTTTGGTAAGGATGCATGATGACTCTTACAGGAAGCAGTGGGTATGAGCAGTTGTATGGGTGATGAGCCTGAAAAGGAAGAAATAGTAAATGGTCTCAGCTAAAATTCTCAGCCCTGTGACTCTGAAAAGAATAGCCAACTTACAGATCTTCTTGGAAGGACATATCCCAGAGATTCAATGGTCAGCTTTCTTTCTAGTTAACCTTCCATCTAGGAACTGGCAGAAACATGAGAGAGAGAAAAGTACTCAAAGCACTGAGAGTTGGCAAGGCCTATGGTCCCAGGACCCTCAATGGGATATGTAGAATGGCATGCATTGTGGTCCCTTCTATTCTACTTGGCTTATGCCACTGGGGCCCATTCATTATTTGTACCTCATCATGACTCCTGGCATTTACATAGAATTTTCTGCACTGCTATCTGACAGCATTTGCCTGACATCAATACACAAACCACAGTTCCTGACAGTTCTATAAGAGCAAATAAGAGGTGGATTGAGCTGAGGAATTCCAGCAGAGATCTGGGCTCCTTAGACCTGACAGGTAAGACCAGGTTCTGGAATTGTCATAGTCTGTGGACAGTCCTCTTTTGACCACCTTCTACTAGCATGATGTGGATTTAATGCATCTGGTGGGCTGAGGCCAAATTCTCTAGAGAATACCCGATACTCTGAAGATGAAGAAGATGAAGATGTCATGGAACGTCATATTTAAACATATCTGCTCATGGATTCCTGGGTAATGAGAAATATTGCCATAGCTTTGTAAGGAATACAGCTCTTCTCAGGGAAAAGTACCCTCATTGTTCACACTAATGCCTATCAGATTTGAGACTCAGTTCTTATAGTGGGAAGACTGATAGGAGAGACCAAGAAACTGGTAATTCTCATCTCATTAGAGTGGAAAGTGAATTTCTTAAATCAGCTTCCTTACTTTGGGAGGAAGTGAGCATGGAGGATGTCAGGGTTCTCTACAGCCATAGAATTTATGGAGAGTGTGCGTGTGTGTGTGTGTGTGTGTGTGTGTGTGTGTGTGTGTGTGTGTGTGTGTGTGTTTGTGTGTGTGTGGTGTGTGTGTGTGTGTGTGTGTGTGTGGTGTGTGTGTGTGTGTGTGTGTGTGTGTGTGTGTGTGTGTGTGTGTGTGTGTGTGTAATTTCTTGGAATGACTTACAAGCTGCAGTCCAACAATGGCTAGCTGTGAATGGAAATTCCAAGAATCTAGTAGTCATTCAGTCCTACAAGGCTGGGTGTCACAGCTGCTCTTCTGTATATGGTGGAATGCCAAAAAAGTAGGCTCCAATGCCAGTAAAACAAAGGATGTGCTGACAAGGTGAAGTTAAGTAGGTGAAGAAAGAATGAAGGACCCTTCCTTCTTTCATTGTCCTTATATAGGCTTCCAGCAGAAGGTATGGCCCAGATTAATGGTGTGCCTTCCAGTATCCCGCATATAATCACAAACTCATTATATATTTAACCAGGTCATAATTATGCCTGGCATGATATAACTATCCCTTGTACAACTACAAATGCATTACAAATTTAGAATAAGTGGCAATGCCCTTTTGGTGACATCATTCTAGCATTTCAGATTCATATGATAACCATTGATGTTACAACATATGATAAGGAAATTGGAAGAAAACACAAATATCTGTACCAATATATTCTTAGCAAAATACAACAGAAACACTCATGTTAGTTATATTCCTCATCTTTGTAACTGGTCATGTGAACTTAAATGCTATTCAGAACTACCCCCCCCAAAAAAAATCCGGCATTGGTGGTGCATGCCTTTAATCTCAGAACTCGGGAAGGGAAAGGCAGGCAGATCTCTGTGATTTTGAAACTAAGCCTGGTCTACAAAGCTAGTTCCAGGACCACTAGGGCTGTTATACCAAGAAACCCTGTCTCAAAAAAACCTATCTTCCTCTACTACCCAGTCTGTATTTCTTCCACCCTCTACAAGCACATTAGCAGGCCTTGGCTCTTTCCCTGGCAAAGTGACCCACACCTTCCTTCCTGATGGGCCTATGCCATTTGTCAGCCTGTCTGGATTAGGCTGTTGTAGTTTCCCATTAACATTAATCACAGGGTACAGTAGTACCTAAAAGATCTCCTGCCCTCCAGACATAATCCTTCTTACCTACATTGTGGGGAGGCAATCTAACTTCCCCAAGGTAATCTGGATCTATCATCCTTCATCACACATTCATTTCTTTCTTAGCCTGTTGATTTAAGGGCATTAGAATCCCAAAGTGACCAGAAAGATGTGAGTTTCCAGTTCAATGGAAGGTTTGTTGTGGCTCCTAGCAAGAACATTCGGCCCTCTTGAACCAAAACTTCTAGGACAGCAGAACTTAGAGTTGTGGGAACAGGAAGCAAAAGCTTTACTAGTTGGTTACTAGAGGTAATATTGAGTGGAACTATTCTCTTTTCCACCCTTGATTCCTACAACAGTAGATCCTGGCTTTGGGAGAAATAATACAGTATTTTTGAAGGCTGATTCAAAGCATATACTGCTTTCTGGAGAGCCCTGCCCCAGCTGTGTATATGGCTGTCACCTAATTGGCACTGTAGCTTCATCTTCAAAAGGCCATGCCATTTTCTATCAGGCCAGCTCTCTCAGGATGGAGGGGATATGGTAAGACCAGTGCATTCCATAATTCTGTGCCCACTGTCACATTTCTCTGGCTGTGAAGTGAGTTCCCTGGTCAGAAGCAATACTGTGTAGAATACATGTCCATGGATAAGTAACTCCACGGATTGTGAGTGTGGCAGAAGCTTTATGTAAAGGAAAGACAAATCCATAACCAGAATAAGTATCTACTCCTGTAAGAACAGGTGGTCCAATATAGTCAACCTGCTACCAGATTGCTGACTAGTCACCCCAGGGAATGGAGCCATATCTGTGGCTCAGTGTTGGTCTCTGCTGTTGGCAGATCTGGCACTCAGCAGCAGCTATGTCCAGGTCAGCCTTGATGAATGGAATTCCATGTTTTTGATACAATCTATAATCCTCATCACTGCCACCAAGGCTACTTTGTTCATGGGCCCATTGGGCAACAACAGGAATGTCTGGAGAAACAGGCTGAATATCCACAGAACAAGTCATTCTGTGTATTTGATTATTGAACTTCCCATCACTTGAAGTCATCTTTAGTGAACATTTCCATGGCACACAAGTATCTTCACACCCTTGGCACATTTGTAGAGATCTATCTACATACTTCTTTCCCAGATGACTTTCTCACTAATTTTCCAATCATGTTCTTTCCAAGTTCCTAACCATCCAGGCAATCCATTTGTTACAGCCAATGAACAATTGTACATCTGGCCATATCTCCTTCCAAACAAACTGTATGACCCTTTGTACTGCCCAAAGTTCTGCCCACCATGAAGATTTCCTTCACCAGTAACTTTCACAAATGTCCCACAAAGGATTTTTAATGCTGCAGCTGTCCACTTCTGGGTGGTGCCTATATAGCATACAGAACTGTCAGAAAACCAGGACCTAGTCAGCTGATCATAGGGCACACCCCATGAGGCTATAGGTGAATACTTGGCAGCAGATGGCATTATTAACAGGAGTGGAAACCATAGGCATTTGGGCAACTTCTTTGTGTAGCTTGTTTATGCCTTCAAGACCTGCTTGGCCTGATCTCCTTATACCACTTCCATTTGATAGAATACTGCAATGCACATCCTACTTTATGACTCAGTGGGTCTGGTAACAACCAGCTTGGGATGATTAATTCAAATCTTATGGTAATTTGGTGATGAAATGTCAAATATTCAGTTTCTACTTGTTGGGTGCCAAATCTCAGGTCTGGGAATGAGACCCTAGGCCATTCTTGGTTGGCCACATAGTTGTATATTAACCTTTACATAGGAGCTCCTTAGAACCTCAGCTCAAGAAAAGACCCAGTCCTCCACCCACAGGCTCAGTCACCTATGCAACCCTTCCTGGACCTCTTACTCCTAAACTCTTTAGCCTGCCAAACATCCTCTTTGTGGCTTCCCAATATCCTGCCTACACTAACATCTGGCTCACAAACAACCCATTCTACCCCTCACCATATCCTGCTCTGCCAACTATATAAGCTAGTCTAAGAACAAAATAGTTTGCCACTTGATCAGAATCCTGTCTTTTGGTCATTCTTTTGTCCCCATCTCCTATCCCGGACTCTCTTGCCCCAGATTGATGTCCTGCAGGTTGGGACATCTACTAAGACCCAATAGGAGGCCAAGAGCTGTCTTTCAAAGGGAGAACAATTATCTGCAGGTGATGGTAGAGCCTTGCTCCAAAACTACAAAGTTCTCTTCTCTGATTCACCTATAGATCCTGCCAAAGGCTCCAAACAGCATCCCTATCTGCCACTGAGACCTCAAGTACCACAGTGTTGGCTGGATCATATGGTCCAAGTGGTAGAACAGCCTGCATAGCAGCCTGAACCCTGCTGAAGAGCCTTCTCCTGCTCCAGACTCCCCACACAAAGCTACCAAATTTCTGAGTTACTTCGTATATTAGCTGGAATAACACACCCAAGTGAGGAATGTGTTCTCTCCAGAACCCAAAAAGGTCCACTAAACATTGTGCTTCTTTCTTGGAGATGGGATGGGCCATGTGCCATAACTTATTCTTCACCTTAGAAGAAATATTTCTCCATGAACCCATACCACTGGATTCCGAAGACTTTCACTGAGGTAGAAGGTTCTTCAATTTTTGTTGTATTTATTTCACATCCTCTGATACACATATGTTACCAACGCTACCTCCTGCTCACCTGGTCCAATCAGTGAAATGTCATCAATTTATTGCACCAGTGTGATATTTTGTGGGAGATAAATATGATCAAGTTTCCTTCTAAGTTATCACACAGGACAGGAGAATTAACATACCCCTGAAGCAAAACAGTGAAGGAACACTGCTGGCCTTCCCATCTGAAATCAAATTGTTTCTGGTGGTCCTTATGGACAGGCACTGAGAAAAGGTATTTACTAAATCAATAGTGGCATACTGTATACCTGGAGATGTGTTAATTTGCTCAAGTAAGGACACTACATCTGGTACAGCAGCTGCAGCTGGAGTTACCTCCTGAAATTTCCATAGTCAACTGTCAACCTCCACAATCCATCTTTCTTGTGCACTGGCCAGATAGTAAGGTTTATAGGAGATGTTGTAGGAACCATCATCCTGCATCTTTCAAGTCCTTGATGGTGGGTCTAATTTATTACTGCAATTCCTCCAGGGGTGCAATACTATATTTGACTCACTGTTTTCTTTAGCAGAGGCAACTCTAATGGCTTCCATTTAGCCTTTGCAACCATAATAACCCTCACTCCAGAGCTCAGGGAACCAACGTGACAATTCTGCCAACTTCCAAGTATATATGTCCCAATTATACAATCTGGAACTAGGGAAATAACCACAGGTTGAGAGCAGGAACCTACTTTGCCTACTGTGAGTCAGACATCAGCCAAAACTCTATTAATCACCTAGCCTCCATAAGCTCCTACTTTTACTGGGGTGCCACAATGTTCCTTGGGATCTCCCAGAATCAGTGTCAGTTCAGAACAGTATCCCACAGACCACAGAAAGTCTGATTGTTTTCTCCCACTGTAACCTACCCATGTAAAAGGCCTCAACTCCCTCTGAGGAAGAACTGGAGAATGGGTAACCATAAATTTTTAGGTGTCTCATCAAGATCCTTCCTCAGGGAAACCTGGCCATCACTTCATTCAAGAGGTTCTGGGTCTGCAAACTGGCTCAAGTCTGGAAATTGATTCACTAGCCAAGATTGCCTTTTGTCCCTATTCAATGCAGTCTTTCTTTCATTTTTTGAGAACTTTTCTGCCTATACAAATCAAACATAAATGCAGTGAGCTTCTTATTTGTTTCATGCCTAGAAATACCCATGATTGATTAGCCAGTACCATAGGTTCATATGACTTATTCCACTATAAAATCCACTTGGCCTGTGCTGACCATTATGGGTTACACCACTGTGAACATTTATTTTGTCTATGTTGCCCATTGTGACAACTACAATCACCTTGCCTCTGGCGATTCAATGTTGCCACATGGCCCCTACTACTCCTGGCATAATTAAACCCATGATGTTGAATTCATCCAGCTGAGCACCAGCATCTCCAACCCTAAGGTCTGGCACAAGAAAAACTCTTCCAATGTGTTGGTGTCCCTCTCACCATTTTGTGTCTTATAGGATTCACGAAGGGCATGTTTTCTGGGCCTTCTCAATGTGGAGAATTAGGTTTTATACAGCATATCCACTCTAGCATTGCAATTTCCCTGAGCCTTAAAAATCCTTATCAACACTAAACCAAGGGAGATCAGGCATCTCCAACTTCTTTTTTAGTAGGCCATACTTGACAAATGCTTCAGGCAACCATTCCAACAAACTTTTAGTACCTTTTATAACCATGTGAGCTTCCATATTAAATCTAGAATCTCTACTCAGAGGGCCTATACCAATAAACTCAGCCTAATCTAGTTTTATGTTTTTCCGCCATTATCCCACACCTTGAAAATCCATTTCCCCACATATTCTACACACTTCTGCTTAAAAAATTAGCGAAATCATGAAGCTCCTCAGTAGTGTAGCACATGTCCTCATGAACTACTCTTTCTATCTCCCCTCTAGCCGCCTGCTTTGCCCTGGGTCTAGTTGCAGGTCTATTGGTGGGCCTTGAGGGACAACATTGTTTTCTTACATGGTATTTTCTTCAGAAAAGTCACTGCTGGTTTAGCAGGCACTGAAGGACTAATTCTTCAGTGGAGGGTGAAAAGGGCAATGTTTCAAGGGTCGGGGCTAAATGTACCACTTCCTTGGGTGAAATAAACCCTTGAGAATGTGAGGGTTCAAAGTTCTCAGCTTCAACAGGGTCCTCCCACACAACCCCATCCCAGGCTATAAGTTCCTGTACTTTACCAATTAATGCCCTTCCTTTAACCACTGACATCCTCTGACATTGAGACTTGAATTTGCACTATAATTCAGCCCACCTTATAATGAGGACTTTGATTTGATTTTCTGCAACTCAAGCTCTCTGCCTGCTGGAGAGAAGATTCTCTTCCAAGGCACACTTAGAAACCTTTACATTCCTTATTCAAATCTAGAGCCATTCAACTTTATCAGTTCATTGTTGTCCTTTACCATATTCTAAAGTTGTTAATTTTATCATGGAGCTCATCTATCTCCTTTATCAGTTTATCTAGAGATATTAAGAGCAACCAACCAGTAGCATCATTTTCCTTCTTTTTCACAAACTGTTATGTTTCACATATAGGGTCATTAAACTCACTGCCCCTTAATATTAATGAACCAAGATAATCAAAGGCATTTATCTCTTTAAAGTACAACTTGCACCATGGACTTTCAGTACTCCCTGAGCTCCCAGGAGAGAGAGTTACTGGAAAGGCTTCAGTAGCTGAAGGTGCTGGATAATTAAAAAGTCTATTAGAGATACTTAAAAGATTGATCCTTATACTTCTGTTTCTCTAGAATCACTGCAACCAAAATCTGTATTAGCCAGGGTGCTCTAGAGACACAGAACATGTGGAATATATATATCCATGATGGCTGTAGATACCCCCTCTGAAATTACATATATATATATATATATATATATATATATATATATGTGTGTGTGTGTGTGTGTGTGTGTGTGTGTGTGTGTGTGTGTGTGTGTGTGTTTATAATTTATAATTTATTGGAATGACTTACAGGCTGAAGTCCAACAATGGCTAGCTATGACTAGAAAGTCCAAGTATCTAGTAGTTGATAAGTCCCATGAAGCTGAGTGTCTCATCTAGTCTTCTGTGTGTGTAGGAATGCCAAAGAAGTAGCCCCCAATGCCAGTGAAGGAATGGATTCACTAATAATTCAAGAACAAGCAGGTGAAGAAAGAATGAAGGGCCCTTCCTTCTTCCATTGTCCTTATATAGGCTTCCAGCAGAAAATGTGGCTCAGATTAAAGGTGTGTCTTCCAGCCTCAAGATCTGGATCACAAAGTGCATCCTCTATGTCTGGATTGTAGTTCATTCCAGACATAGTCAACTTGAAAACCAAGAATAGCTATCACAGACAATATCCTTTTAGTTCTTGTGAGAGTTCATGGCTGTAGAGAGAGCTTGTCCCATCTGGATACCTCAACCAATAACCCAGGTCTCTGTGGTGACTTTTTTGAACAAGATCCTCTCTTCCTTGACCTCCCTCTAAATAATAGCTATATTTGACCAGCTGTGTTAGTCTCTCAGGGTGACCAACAGAGGATCAATACATCTGGGACTTCCTTTCTCAAAACTGAATCATGCTGAAGCTGACCTGGGGATTCATATATCCACAGTGAGGAAATATGTTTAGTCCTTGCTTAGGGTCCAAACCTCGACACTAGTAAGACCTGGTAATGCTTCCTCTGTACACCCTGGAAAGGGGATACATACCTCACAAAAAGAGTCACTGCTCTCTGATTTGAAAAGTAGAATTTAAATACTATATTTTCACATTTGGTTCCCAATGGCTGAAAATAATGCAAAAATTCCCAAAGTTCCTCACAGTATTCACAATCCTCCCTTAAATCTCTCTTCAGTATTTCCAAATTCTAGGAATAATCTTCTGTTTGCCCTGCAAATATCTTGCCTTCCTTGGATTCTGACATAATTGAGGGTGCATATAATAATGTTATGACCTTCCCTGGATCTTCTCAGAAGAGAGTATGAAAGCAGAACCGTCACCCCAGTATTCTGTGGGCAAGGACAAGGATCAGGCTTTAAGCTGTGTCCTGCTTGTCAATGATGGACCTCAATCTTGCTAACCAAAGAGGTCCATCTCCCTCTTAAGCGGTCTTGCCTCCCTCTGATTCCAAGATAGAACCTTTGAAGCTGCCCATCCTTCAGCCCAACTGAATTCTATCAAAGTAGCTGCTGCAGCAGCCAGTGCATCCCTCTCCACTCCAAAGCCGAATACCAGTGAGACAAAGAAAACTTCACCACTTTCCATCATATTCCTCAGACCTCATCAAGGATATCTTCTGAATATTTTTTCCAGGCTGGTAAACTTTTACTACTGTTTGGAATGCAGTCAAATCTGCAAAAGATTCTCCTTACTCAGACTAAGGACACAGAGAAAAACTAGTTATAACTGATATCTGAAAGAGAGGGGGAAGAGTGGTCTAGTTCTACTTCATTTTAGTGTTTTGAATGAGAATGCCCCCATGAGCTAATATATGTGCATGTTTGTCCGTAATTGGTAGAGTGGAATTTGGAGTTTCAAAAGCCCATGCCAGGCCCAGTCTATTTCTCTCTCTGCCTCTACCCTGTGGATAAGGATCTAAGCGTTCAGCTACTGCTTCAGCACCATGCCAGCCTGCTGCTGTGCTCCCCACCATGATGGTTGTAGATACACCCTCTGATAATACGAGCAAACCCTCAATTAAGTGGATTTTTAGAAGTTGTCTTGGACATTGTGTCTCCTCTCAGCAGTAGAGCAGTAACCAAGGCACATTAAAAAGCCAGAAATGTAAAAACTGTACCTTATTCTATTTTTTCTTTTTATTATTTTTATTTTTAAAACAACCTTATTTTGCATACCAATCTCAGTTCCCCCACCCCCTCCTGTCCTTCCATTCCCCCACCCCACCCCTCATCCACTCCTTAGAGAGAACTCCCATGGGGAATCATCAAACTTTGTCACATCACTTGAGGCAGGACTAAGGCCCTCCTTGCTTTATCAAGCCTGAGCAAGATATCTATCCATAGGGAATGGGCTACAAAAATGCAGTTCATGCACTAGGGACAAATACTGCTTCCCAGTTGGGTGGCTTAGCCAGTTTGTGTGGCTGAATTCTAATTTTTAAAAAGGGAGCATAAAAAGATCAACAATTCCCAGGCTTTCTTTTACTCAACCATGTATGTTTTTTTAAAAAATAATAGGCATAAAATATGCAAAGGCTTACAAACTCTCCATCATTCCTCCTGGACCTCTTCTTGATAAACATATAGACTATGAATCCTCTCTAGCAAACACCAATGCATATCATTTCCCAGTGTCTCAAAAACCTGGTACTCCTGACATGTAACTCTAGGAATTGAAGAAAGCTCTGACTATGAACGGTCCCTCCTGGGGAACTTACATCTATGTGTCAATGGTGCACCTATTTCCATGTGTGAATTACTAGACCTATCTGTCTCCATGGGGATCCAAATCATTAAGATCAAGATTCCTCTCCTCCTGTATGAATTCTAGAACATTTCCCCAAAGCCACAACTCCCTCAGCTTCCCAAAATGGTGAACAAGAAACCACAAACTGTTCAGACTGTGTGCAGCCTCCCAAGAATGACTGCTAGGGATTGCAGTATATGTGGTATATGGGTATAGTACAGGAGAAGTTTTCATATCCTTTCAATGATTCCTTCTTAGCCACTTCCTTCATAACTCTCTATGATTTGAACTCTCCCCTCATTACCTGCATACAGCTCCTTCCTGGAAAACATAACTATCACTCAAAACAGGTAAGTATTTGCTTTATTGGAAGAAATCTGCATCAATAACTTCCCATAATGGTTATCGCTTAATGCATATTCAAACATTATAGACACATTTATTTTTGAATAGCTTTCAAGTTTATTTATTTTATTTTGTGTGTATGAGTGTCTCACCATTTGTCTGTATGTGTCCCTATTAATCACAGATGTTGAAAGAGGTCATCTAACTGCCTATAATTGGATTTATGCACAATTTTGAGCGACCACGAGCTGATGGGACATGAACCTGGGTCCTCTGCAGGAGCCATAAATGTGCTCTTTTTTCTTTTATATATTTAATTTCATTTTGCATTGTAACCACAGTTCTCCCTCCTACCCCTTCTCCTGAACCCCCTTGCCTACCTCCCAGCCCACCCCCTTCAATTTCTCCAAAAGGGTAAGGCCTCCCATGGAGAGTTTACAAACCTGGCACATTAAGTTGAGGCAAGACTAAGTCCCTCCCACCCTGCATTAAGGTTGAGCAAGGCATCCTGCCATAGGGAATGGGGTCCAACAAGCTAGCTCATGCACCAAGGATAGATCGTGGTTGTACTGCCTGCAACACCTCAGATAGACCAAGCTACATATTTTCTTAACTGCTGAGCCTCTCACCAGTACCTAAATAGATTTATTGTGTAGATGTATGTGCTCAAAACCTACTATGTACTCAGCATGCATCAGCAAAAAAAAACACCTGCTTATCCTTTTAAAGTAATATTATAATGAAGAGTGACATGACATAAGAGCTAGATGATTTTTAATGCTGTGATAAGATGAAAAGCAAGACGTGGGAGACAATGACAGAATCTGGCAAAGATGTCAAGGCAAACTTTTCTGAGTTAGTGACATTGCAGCAGACACTTAAGGTCAGTGGAGAAAAGACCACTGTGGAATGGGAAAAGTGGTCCAGGCAGAGAACAGAAACAATGCCAGACAGGAAGAGCTTAACACATTCTAGAAAGTGTAGGGCTTTGTGTGTGTGTGTGTGTGTGTGTGTGTGTGTGTGTGTGTGTGTGTGTGTGTAAGACTAAAGCAAGGAGTGGGTGACAAGGATCCAAGTGCCAGAAAAGAACCAAATCCAAGGAAAGGACTCCCAGGTTACAAAGGGCATTCAGACTGTGTTCTGAGAATAAGGGAAAATTACTCATATTCCATGGAGGGGAAATGCACTTGGAGACATTTATATTACACAAGGTTGTAGATGCCAACATGGACTGAGAATTCCTTATTATGGATTCCATTTAGATTTTACATTATATATATTCAAGAGACAGTCTTGCCATGAACATACTTGTCTCTTAAGATTTGTTCAGAGACTTCCAAAAGAAATTATAGTAAGTGCCTGATTCTTAGGAAGTGCAAATGGTTGTTGCTATTCATTTCCTTCATTGATTGCACCAGAGAAGTCATACCCAGTTGTTACAGGATATCTTCAAACTTACATGAGATGTATATGTATCTTTCAGCTTCATCTGTCCTGTTCCTGAATTCTTAGTAAGAATATAGTATTTTTAAGTAATTGCTTGGGGTAACAGGTTGAAATCTCAGCTGCTCAGAAGATGGAACCAGGAGTTTGAAAAGCCTAGTTTATAGAGTGAGTCCAAGGACAACTTGTGCACTGTAGTGATATCCTGTTTCAACATAAATATAGTAAATGGCCTGGAAGTATATCCTTGCATTTGATTAGCAATGACACAGGTTTAATCTAGTATAGCCGCAAAAGGTTGAAAACTAATTGCTTTACTCCAATCTGTGATGTTGGATAAACATCTTCTTTTTTGATATTCTAGGAAAACACTGCCTAATTTACTATGGCCTCATTTCCCTTGTATATAGAAATATTGTTGAGTTAGGCTCTTGCAATTCTAAGTGTTTTCTAGTTTCCCCATATGCAACAAGAAAGAAGAAAGGTGAGTAAAAGGAGGCAGAGGTGAATTGATGAAGCAGGAAGGGGATTTTTATGAAAAGTTTTAGCACCCCAGGTACTCCAAGGAATAATTGCAAAGTTAATCTGTGTTAAAAAGCAAATACCTTTAGCTCATATACTGTTTCCTGTGGGCGGTCCCTTCAGTAATTGTCCCACTTTTGTAGATGCACAGATCTGCTTCAGGAGTCCAATACCTTCTAAATTCCAAGTCCTCAAAGCATGGGCATTTCGTAGCCACCCTCATTCTAATGATTTCAATATTTCTTTTTTGTTCACGGTTTTTAATCAATGTTCTTAGGAATTTCATTTGTACCATCTTTGTATTATTTTAAATGTTTTCCCCACAATACTAAATTAATTCATTATAACATTTGATGTAGGAACTACCATTATATCCATTTGAAATTTGCTTATAGTCTTTGAAGTTGTAAGCACTATTCATTTAATATATTGTTTACCTAATGCCAGGCATTCTGAGAAGGGAGACTACTGAAGCTTACCATTGAACTTCTGATCCAAAATATTCAAGAATACAAGCCATGACTACTAAAGATTTTTCATAGTCACTGTCTTTATATTTGTAGTCTGCTATCTTCACTCTGACACAGAACTGTCATTTATTGTAACATAATTTGATTTTCAAACTATTTCCACATTGGATCTTGAATCAAGGTATGAAAAGGGCTCCATCTTTTCATCAAATACACTAAAATTTCTAGTCTGCTAAGAAAATAATTTGATGTATCAGTGGGAACACAGAAATATTGTAGAAAGGACTTATGAAATATGAAAGACTGATATTGCCTCATCTGTAGTCACCCTCAGGTTTTTTTCAGGCACTCCACCTCCCTCAAAATATGTTCCAATGTCTAGTAGCATACTGCATATATTTCTTGGGATCGCTTTGTTCCTTTCAATATCTCGAGAACAACTAATAGAAGTGGATCCATCTTGCACTAAGATTACAAGGTAAATCTCTCAGAAAAACCTGAGCTAAGACATATTAGAATACTTGAGCTCCTCGGGAGTGGCTTTTTGAGTAATGTTCAGTACTGTTATTGATGCAGACTGTGTCTTAGGAGTTTGAAAGCTATCAATTGATAATCCAGTAGCTGACATGATGTTTTGTTTGTCTTTTTGAGCTGTAATGGGACACTTGAGAAAAGGATGAGAGTTAAGTTTTCTCTTCCCCACATATGGCGTTCAGAGGATAAAGTAGCCACTTTCAATTTATTTTACTGACCCTGTACATGGTTCATAAAATTAACATTGGACTTAAAAGCAGAAGTTTTGTGTTTATTTCACCCTATGCTTGAATTTTTCAGTTGCAGAGTATATCAGTATTCAAACATTTTATAACTTGCTTATGAGAGATTTTTCAAACTTTTATCAAACTGTGCTGTTTATTTAATGTCAGTTCACAAATATTAGTGATATCCACCCTAATTGCAGTGCCTTGCACATAAGCTTAGTCTGACAAAACACTATTAGATGCCCAGTATGAATAATCTGAATTAATACATCAAACATAAATTTTAGTTGGACTTATCCCTCCTTGCCCCCAAAAGCCATGCTTTCCTATATTCCACAAGAAATGTTTGCTCAAGTTGTGCTGAAGATAGGTTAATTTGTCATTATAGTTAATTCCCTATTTACTTTGTAAGTCATTATGATTACACCATAACTATGAAAGATAAGAAAATCCATAGATAATTCTGAGTAGAACCACAATTTCTAAGTAATATTCACCAATTATATATGTAATTGATATCTGAAGAAATTCATTGATCAATTTATGAATGTATATTTAGATTTAATCATCAGGATGTAATATAAATAATCTCTACTGAGAAGCATTTAAATATCCCACAGGTTGGCCTTTGCGGAGCCCCCATTAAGGGCCCTACCCTGCCTGGGGAGTGGAGGGTGGATGGGGTGGGGGGTAGGTCAGGGTGGGGTAGGATGGGTGTGGGTGAGGGGAGGGAGAGGGAGAAGGGATTGACATGTGAAACAAGCTTGTTCCTAATTTGAGCTAATAAAAAAGTGGAAAATAAACAAATAAATAAATAAATAAATAAATAAATAAATAAATATGCCACAGGCACTATAAAATCATTTCATTAATTAGGGTTTAGCATGCCTTAAATTCTTTTTCCCTTATTCTTTACTATGGCTACACACATATATGTATACATATGAATAAATAAATAAATAAATAAATATAACTTGATCATCCATTTTGTGTTGTGCATATGCATATGTGTTTTGAGCGGACTACTTGAGAGTAGATAATCTATGAGGAGGCTCATCTAATGGAAGACTAATGATTTCTCTCTCAGCAGTCATGAATTCCTTCATTGAGGGGTAGAAATCTGTAATATTTCTCCCATCCATGTTGGTATGTCAAATGGTATCATTGTGAAAGGTATCCATATACCCATAAAGTTTCTCTACTTTAATGTCTATAAAGCACAATCTGGCAGCAACAGTCCTTCTTCACTGGCTCTTACAATATCCTCCAGTACTCCCAAACCCCCCCCCGCCCCGCGCCCACCCAAGGGCTATGTTGTAGATGTATCAGTTGGAGCTGATCACCTCACAGTCACTTGTTCCCTGTATTTTGACTAATTGCAGATTTGTATAATGGTCTCTGCTACAAAGATAAGGTTCTTTGATGAGTGGTGAAAACTACATTTATCTGTGGGCATAAGGATACATATTTAGAAACTCATTAGAAAGTAGATTTGCTGAAGAAGATGGCAGCAGGAGGATCTCCTATAGGGCCAATGAACATCAACTTTTACATCTTGAAATGAAACAAAAAATGGGTGTCTTGCCAAAGGAAAGGAATGCACAGAACATAAAAACAGTAATGACAAAGGAAAGAAAAATCAAAACTGTCTTAAGCCACAGTTTTATTCAGTTGAGCTGAATTCAATATTCATTTTACAGTGACACCTATCTTGTCAAATAGCAAAACTGTGTAAGAACTCTCAAAGAGATTTCCTTCACATAAAATGCTTTGGTAATACTGATGTTGCTCTTGAATATGTGAAAAGTCTCAATTGGAAGAAGAGAAAATATGTTGATAAATATCTCTTATATAGACAAGCAAATATTTTAAGAAGTTTTAACATAGACTCTGTCTTCAATTGTATACCATTCTCACTTACTGTGATCTTCATTTTGGTGTTACTGACTTAGACTGTGCATACTGCAATCTTCTGATGTAAACATCCCTCATTAGGTTACTAGTACTCAGAGCTCACATCCCACTTTTGTTTGTTGACTTCTCCAAGCCTCTTGTTTTTTGAGGCAGAATTTCATGATTCCCAAGCTGGCTTCAACCTGACTGTCAAACTCTGATCCCCTGTGTCCATCTCCCAAACGCTAGATTTAAACAAGTGTGCCAAAAAACATCAGAGAAAGTTGCTTTAAACAGCTCCTTAAAAATAACTTAGGCCTGGCCGGGCATTGGTGGCACACTCCTTTAATCCCAGCACTGGGGAAGCAGAAGCAGGTGAATCTCTGTGAGTTCGAGGACAGCCTAGAGCTAGTTCCAGCATAGCCTCCAAAGACACAGAGAAACCCTGTCTCAAAAAACCTTAGGCTTGGAATTTTTGGGGGGTGGGATTTTTTCCAACTTTTGCTATTTGAATCAGAAACAGGAGTGTTTTAAATGACAATCCCAATATTGAAGAGGAATGGAGAGAGTGGACAGCCATGTGTTGTCACCGAATTTAGAAGAATTGGATCCAGTTTCTCTCCATTTAATGTGATGTTGGCTGTTGGCTTATTGTATATTCCTTTTATTATGTTGAGGTATGTTCCTGTTATCCCTGATTTCTCCAAGACCTTTATTATGAAGGGGTGTTGGATTTTGTCAAAGGCTTTTTCGGCATCTAGTGAGATGATCGTGTGGTTTTTTTCCTCAGTCTGTTTATATAGTGGATTACATTTGATGGATTTTCGTATTTTGAACCATCCTTGAGTCCCTGGGATGAAGCCTACTTGATCATGGGGGATGATTTGTCTGATATGTTCCTATATTCGATTTGCCAATATTTTATTGAGAATTTTTGCATCATTGTTCATGAGGGATATTGGACTGTAGTTCTCTTTCTTAGTTGTGTCTTTGTGTGGCTTGGGTATCAAGGTTATTGTAGCCTCGTGAAAGGAGTTTGGCAATGACCCTTCCTCTTCTATTGTATGGAACAATTTGAGGAGTATTGGTATTAGCACTTCTTTGAATTTCTGGTAGAATTCTGCAGTGAATCCATCTGGTCCCGGGCTGTTTTTGGTTGGGAGACTTTTAATGAGTGCTACTATTTCCTTAGAGTATTTAGGTATGTTTACGTTGCTTATCTGTTCTTGATTCAATTTTGGCAAGTGATAACTGTCCAGAAAATTGTCCATTTCCTTTAAATTTTCAAATTTTGTGGAGTTTAGGTTTTTAAAGTATGACCTAAAGATTCTCTGGATTTCCTCATTGTCCATTGTTATGTCCCCCTTTTCATTTCTGATTTTGTTAATTTGCATGATCTCTCTCTGCCTTTTTGTTAGTTTGAATAACGGTTTGTCTATCTTGTTGATTTTCTCTAAGAACCAACTCTTTGTTATATTGAATCTTTGAATTGTTTTCTTTGTTTCAACTTTATTGATTTCTGCCCTCAGTTTGATTATTTCCTGGCGTCTGCTCCTTCGCAGTGTATTTGCTTCCATTTTTTCTAGAGCTTTCAGCTGTGATGTCAAATCTCTGGTGTGGCTATTCTCTAGTTTCTTTATGTGAGCACTTAGAGCTATGCACTTTACTGCTAGTACTGCTTTCAAAGTGTCCCATAAGTTTGGGTATGTTGTGTCAACATTTTCATTGAATTCTAGGAAGTCTTTAATTTCTTTCTTTATTTCTTCCTTGACCCAGGAATGTTGCAATTGCGTGTTGTTCAATTCCCATGAGTTGGCAGGTTTTCTGCACTGTGATTTGTTTTTTGATTTCTAACTTTAAAGCATGTTGGTCTGATAAGACACAAGGGATTATTCCAATTATTTTGTATCTGTTGAGGTTTCCTATGTTGCCGAGAATGTGGTCGATTTTAGAGAAGGTTCCATGTGATTCTGAAAAAAGGTATATTCTTTTGTGTTTGAAAGAAAGTTCTATAAATGTCTCTTAATCCCAATTGGGTCATAACTTCTGTTAGTTCCTTTGTCTCTTTGTTAACTTTCTGTCTGGTGGTCCTGTCCAGTGGTGAGAGTGGGGTGTTGAAGTCTCCCACTATAACTGTGTGAGGTCTTATTTGTGATTTGAGTTTTAATAATGTTTCTTTTACAAATGTTGGTGCCTTTGTATTTGGGGCATAGATGTTTAGAATTGAGACTTCTTCCTGATGGATTTTTCCTGTGATGAATATGAA
This sequence comes from Cricetulus griseus, assembly GCF_003668045.3. Taxonomy (NCBI): domain Eukaryota; kingdom Metazoa; phylum Chordata; class Mammalia; order Rodentia; family Cricetidae; genus Cricetulus; species Cricetulus griseus. The sequence continues at coordinate 11,012,720 of NC_048604.1, forward strand.
ATGATCTTCTTCATCTCTTTTGATTGATTTTAGTTTGAAGTCTAACTTGTTAGATACTAGGATAGCTACCCCAGCTCGTTTTTTGGGTCCATTTGATTGGAGTATCTTATCCCAACCCTTTACTCTGAGGTAATGTATGTCTTTGAATTCGAGGTGTGCTTCTTGTATGCAGCAGCAGGATGGATTCTGTCTTTGTATCCAATATGTTAGCTTGTGTCTTTTTGTAGGCGAGTTAAGACCATTAATATTGAGGGAAATTAAGGTCCATTGAATGTTTCTTCTTATTTGTTTTTGATTTGTTGATGGTACTGTTATTGTATGTGTATTTACCCTGCCTTTTATTTTGTATTTTTGTAGAGTGGGATTATCTATTGCCTATGTTTATGTGAGTGTAGTTACTTTCCTTAGGTTGGAGTTTTCCTTCCAGTACTTTCTTTAGGGCTGCATTCGTGGTTACATATTGTTTAAATCTGGTTTTGTCATGGAATATCTTGTTTTCTCCATTTATAGTGATTGAAAGCGTTGCTGGGTATAGTAGTCTGGGCTGGCATCCATGTTCACTCAGAGTTGTGAAATATCTATCCAGGTCCTTCTAGCGTTCAGATTTTCCATGGAGAAGTCTGGTGTAATTCTGATAGGTTTGCCTTTATATGTTACTTGACCTTTTCCCCTTGTTGCTCTTAGTAATTTTATCTTTATTCTGTACGTTTGGTGTTTTAATTATTATGTGATGAGGGGACTTTCTTTTGTGGTCCACTCTATTTGTTGTTCTGTAGGCTTCTTGGACTTTCATTGGCCTGTCTTTTTTAGGTTGGGAAAGTTTACGTCTATGATTTTGTTGAATATGTTTTCTGCACCTTTGAGTTGGGTTTCTTCACCTTCTTCTATACCTATTATCCTTAGGTTTGGTCTTTTCACGGTGTCCCATATTTCCTGGATATTTTGTGTTATGGATTTGTTAGACTTCAGATTTTCTTTGCTTGATGATTTTATTTCCTCTAGTTCGTCGTCAATGTCTGAGATTCTGTCTTCCATCTCTTGTATTCTGTTGGTTATGCTTGCATCTGTGGTTCCTGATTGTTTACTCAGCTTTTCCACTTCCAGCATTCCCTCAGTTTGTGTTTTTTTTATTGTCACTAATTCAGTTTTCAGGTCCTGAGTTGTTTCCTTCAGCTGTTTAATTGTATTTTCTTGGCATTATTTTTTGGCTTTCCTTGATTTTTTGCATCTTTTGGTTGGTCTTTTCTTCCATTTCTCTGAAGGATTTTCTGATTTCCTCTCTTAGGTTCTCTATCCTCTGCATGAAGTTGTTTTTAAAGTTACTCTCTTCTGCTTCTTCTGTGTTGGGATGTTCATGTCTTGCTGGTGTAGAGTCCCTAGACTCTGGTGTTGTCATATTGGTTTTCCTGTTGTTGGATGTGTTCTTATATTGTTATCTTCCCATCTCTTCTTCCAGTGGCTACAGTTGGTGTCACTTCCTTTCCTGGTGTGTATGGGTCCGGTGTTCCCTTCAGGTGTGTGCAATTGACTTTGATACTCTGATGGGTTTCAAGTTGGGTGCAGGCAGGTCTGAGGCACTCGTTCTTCAGGTGGGTGAGAGCAGCACTGGTGCAGAGATGTCAGCAGACTCTGTGTTTCTTGGTCCTCAGGGGTCGAGTTGTCCTGTCTGCAGACCCTGGGGAAGGAGTTACCAGAGTGGACAGAAGGAAGTTGGGCCCAAGGCAGGGGCTGAAGTAGCTCACCTCTGTACTCTCTGTACTCTGTGGGGCCCGGAATAGCCCAGCGATCTCAGTAGAGTCAGGATCCCAGGGTCCTCAGGTACCGATGCAGTCTGCCTGCAGATCCCGGGGCCAGGCCTGGAATTTTTATCTACCACCATTTTTTGTGTTTTCATTTTATTTGTAAGCTATACACTGACTTGCATTCGTCTATGTGGTTATGTATAGCCATTAAATACGTAGCTCCCTTTGGGGCTATATATCCCACGAAGTCAATGATCATAATATTTTTCTTACATATAATCCAAAGTAGAGCCTAGAACAAAATTGAATTTAGTAATTACTTGTCAAATTCATAAATGAATAAAGTTTATTTAATTCCTATAAACCAGATGCAGAATTCACTATGAGGCCCATATATATATATATATATATATATATATATATATATATATATATATATGCCATTTATGTACAGTGTCCAAGTCTGATACATCTCACTTGTAAGAGGGGGATATGATGTCAATTTAAGTCGGAACCATCATGTCAGAAACTTGGGCCACTCTTAGTTCACTGGCAAAATGAAAACCAAATCACTAATATTCCTCAGAAAATATGAAAAGTATTTCATTCTATTCCATAAGATGACTTTAAATTCATTACCTTGAGCACTCATTTAAGAAAATAAAAAGAAATATAACAAGAAGTCCAATTCTTAATGACTACTTTACATAATTAATTTGCTATGACACCTCCTATTATCTCTCAAATCATCAGCACATACTACAGAGCATCTAAAAAATAGATGTATGTATCGTCTTTTTCTCTTCTTTTTCTTCTGCATGTATACAGTTATATTATGTGTTTCTTAATCTTATTTTTCATAGCAAAACCTATATTTAAAAGACAGGACTCTTAGAGGTAATATAACGGTTATGAAATAAAAAAATTCTTCAGCAGCAGAGACCCACAGTTTTCTCCTGCAATAGGAAATCAGTAAATAAATGGAGGAATTAAAAGATTCCAAAAATATGACTTCTAAAATTACCCTGATAACAAAACCAGTCATAATTATCACATAAAAATAATAAACCAAAATTTTGCATGAATATACATAGATTCTTAAAATAAAAGTAGAAAATAATATAATAATAACTAGAAACAAGTGGTATTTATGCTAACATTTTAAAGGCTGCTCAGTATTCCGTGATGGTTAATCTGGTTGTCAGCTTGACTGAATCTCAGATCTACTAGAAGATATACAACTGATTCATTTATGAGGGTATTTCCAGGGAGAGTTAACTGAAGGGCAGAAGACCCTACCACAGAGTGAGCAGCGCCTTCAAGAAACGCGGTTACACATCAGTTAGCATGGGGCAGGTGGAGCTAGTGCTTCTACATGCCTGCCTGCCCTCACTTCCAGCTTGGAAGTACATCTATTGCGTTGTTGCAATTGCTACTGACAACCTAAGAGGCCTTCAGGACCAGATTTGCACTTCTAAAACGTGTAGCATTTGGGACTGTACAGTACCAGATTTTCAAACTCCTTATTATACAGACATTGTTTGACAAAGCAGTCCAACTCAAATATGCCAATCTAATAAATCCCTTCCTATACCTTTGCTGTTCCTGAATTGTATATTAAAATACCTACCAAGACATTATTGTAACACACAAACATAGTAATTATTATACATTTTTCTTATAAATGCAATGTCATTTCATGGTAATAAAAACTTCTAATAAAAAGGAGCTTCCCTAACACATGATGCATGTATAATACATTTCTATGGCTAACATCATGCTCTGTGGTTAAAGAGTGAAATATGTCTCTCTAAATTCAAAACAAAGGCCATTTCTATTCAAAATAATGCTAAAATATTGACCCAATGTTATTAGTGAACAAAAACTCTGGAAAATACATGTCTTAGAAAGATAGAAAATTATCACTATTTGTAGACTGCATGATAATAACATCACATATTGAAATTTCTAAAGAATGTGTACAAATGTAACTCATTACATCAAAGACATTACAAGGAACCAAGGATTCAAACTCAGCACACAAAAAACTATTGTAGTTCCACATAACAAAAACATACAAACCAAAAATTACCTCCCAAATAAAATACAAAAGCAATTTAATTTACAACAACATCCAAATAATAACATAAAGTACTACCCTCACATGAAGCCCAAAGCAAATGTGTCCCTCTGATCTTGAAGGAGAACTTCCCTAACCATGAAACAAAACAAGCCTTTAATCTTTATAACTGTTAGTTCTTTGTAGTGGTGTGAACTTGGACAATGTGAGACTACTGAAGTATTAAACACCTTATGAGAATTTAGGCAACTGAGTTGAATATTTATCAAGTATTTTCTTATCAGGAACCCATACAAAGTTATAAAAATTTGTGGTTCTTAAAATAGAAGAAGAATATTAAAGAGTATCACAGATCACCATGGAAATTTTCATATAGTTGGCATCTCACCTACTGCTCAACCTAATGAGTCAGTTTCCCTCTTAGGCCTCTGAGCTTAAATTCATAATGAAGCATGACAGAGAGCCACTGCACATTCCTGAATCAATGAACACTCTATGAGTTGGTAAAAGTATGGAAAGTGATTAGAAAACATTCATGAAAACACTAATGAAAAAGCAATAAAATTTAAAAAGCAATGACAATTTTCCCAGTTAAACAGTGTAAATTTAAAATTGAAATAGAGCATCTGTCAAGAATCATCAAATAATAGGCAAAAATGGCTAAGAGTAACTTGTTCTCTATGCATCTCAGCATCTAGTATACCCAGTATAATGCCTGAAACATCATATATTTATATTTTCAAATTATGTCATTGCCATAGATGTGCTACAATGTTCAAATTTAATTTTTCCTAATTCCTTATATACATATTATCATATATGCATTATTGACAAGGGAATTGAATTTAAAAAATGATTTTAGTCATAAAGTTAGTTAGTTAATGACAGAGACCATATTAGACCACAATTAAAGTTAGTCAAAAACTTTGTAATTAAATATTCATAATCTAGAGCTTGCACTTCATTACTATACATGTATATCAAAATTCCGTGGCTTCGACGGAAGGAGTATTGTGGAACATAATGTGACAATTATAGAATATCAAAATATTTTAATTATTTTTATTTTAGGTGTATGAGTGCTTGTCTGCATAGATGCATGTGAACATTTGTGTTTGATGCCCAAGCTGTAACCTCTGGTTCCACAGATAGTTGTGCATTCCATGGTGAGTGTTTGTATCTGAACCAGGGTCTTCTGTGAGAGCAACAAGTGCTCTTAACTACTGAGCCATCTCTACAGCACCATATCATTATCTTAATGTGAATTGTGTGTCGTATATATGTATGTATATACGCGCGTGTGTGTGTGTGTGTGTGTGTGTGTGTGTGTGTGTGTGTGTGTGTGTTTACTTGGATACATTTTTCTCCTCAAAATTAAGTTTCATCAATACATAAATTCTTTCATTGGAAGTATGAAGAGAGTATATAGGATGATATTTGAAAACTTGCATTCAGTAAACCTAAAAGTTTAATACTAGCAAGCAAAATTTCATGCATAATTTATCATATATTTTAAATATTTGTGAAATTTCAATTTTGATTTTGGAGCTTTTCTAACATCATACGACTATTCTCATTATCAATATAAACATAGTTCTATACAATCAAAGTATGTATGCAAATTTTATATTCCAAAGAAATTACCTTTATAGTTTCAGTTCAATTTAGTCTTTTATTTAGTCTTTTATTTGTGTCTAAATCATACCATAAGTCCATTTGCAAAATGTCCTTGGCTTAATAGAAAGTGAAAATGAGAAAGACATATCAGGCCTATGTTTCAACCATTTAATAGGCTGAGGAAGGAATGTCTAGAGACTTCATAAATTGGAGAACAATCTAAACCAAATATACAGATGCCTTCTCAAATCCCAAAACCAGATTCAGATGGAACTAAGGAATTGTTTTCCTGCATTAGCTGAGGATAGCTGATTACTATGTACAGATGTGAACAATGTGCATATTTTGTCTGTAGCTTCTGCATTCCAGGTTGACAGCCCGCCTTCTACTAGGTGTTAAACAGCCTGTACCATTCCTGAATCCATATTTGTAATTAAGATCACCCTTCTGTGCATATTTACTCTAGCCTTGAAACTTTTTATAACTGCTACGTGTATAAAGCTGAGAAGTCTGTGATTTCTCTTATTCTAGTCAGCTTGTAAATTGGACTGAGACTTGCCATCAGCCATTTACACAATAAAGCCTATTCATGAACCACCTACTATAAGAGCAATACATTCCAAGAACATAGATTTATTCTCAAAATTATAAATGAAACAAACAAGCAATAATTTAATAATCTATATAACACATATATTTATCAAATGTGGCTTTTAAAAGTGAAGTTGAAATGACTAATAACCCTAGAACAACAGCAATCAAAGAAAAATTGGAATAGAAGAACTCATTTGTATAGGTATCATTTCAGGAGAGAAAAACCATTTTAGAAATGCTTATGAAGTCTAAGAGTGCAAATTGAGGGTTTTCATTCTCAGATCAGCCAGTGACTCACTGCTTGAACTGGGAAAATGTCACTTTCATGTGTATAACATAAGTTTCTCTTTATATTTACAAGGTGTTAGCCATGAATGAAAAATCTAGATGCAAAATATGTTTAAACACAAGGGGATTCTTAAAGCCATGAATAAAAAAGAGTACAGCTTTTCCTCAAAGAAAATGACAACACTGCCAACATATCTTCTAAAATTTCCATCGTGACATGAGTCAGTGGAACAGAATTTTGAAATGTATTCAGCTTTGGATTGTGTTGGGGGAGGTATGTAGTGTACGTGTGTATGTGCATGCTTCAGAGAAGAAAACAAGTGAGTGCCAGTAGTGAACAGAGACTAAGTGGACATCTACATTACAAATGCTAGGTACAGATTAGAAGCTGAATCCATAGGAAGAGCAAGTCAGGGTTAGGTAAAGAATTATTAATAACTCAGAAGAAATAAAGAGGAAGCTGCATTCAGGAAGGTGAACTAGAACAAAAGGAAACAGAAAAGAAGAATCTAGGAGACACACAGGAAAACAATCATTATTGTTTGCTAAAATTCGGCTTGTAAAAGGCTGCTACTATTTCTTTGGTTAAAATTTTATTTAATATTCAATATACTTATAAACCATGGTTAATTTGCTACTATAACAGCAGATATAAAAAAGACAAAAAAGAGCTAAACATCCAAGTTTCATTCTCTAGTCCCTTGAATATAATGGTTTTTAAAAACTTTATTCATCCATTCTGTGATCACATTCTTTGGAAACAAAATAATTAAAAGTTAAAATCCTATGCTAAATATAATTTTTTTCTGGAATCACTATTTATGGTGATAGACTTATGACAAACCATTTTCTTGAAACCTAAATGATGTTTTATAACCTGAGTATCACTCTTTATTATTTGTGGGATCGAAAACTAAAAGCTATTTAGCAAAGACTGTTCTTTAGCTATTAATTTTCTCACAGGTTAAAGATCATTTTCATGTAGTGGATTATGAGTACTTTTCATACCAGTTATTTACTAGTTATAGAATAGATATACAAACACAAATGCCTCATTCTAGTCAGGTGAATACATGCATGACATCTTGAGAAACTAAAACTATTTTTGGTGTTATAGCAGCTTAAAATTGAAAGTTTTCTATCTTTACATGCTTTGTGTTTGTGGCAGGATAATTATTCGGTGTGCAACATTGTCCTTTAGGATGTTTTAAGTCATCCTGGCTTCTACAGGATTGAGAAGAACATTCCCTGTTACCTGTCCTTATGACAAACAATGATCAAACAAATATTGCTAAATATTCCCTAGATGGAAAAATATCCCATAGTTAAGAACCATTAGGCTATCCGGGCGTGGGTGGCACATGCCTTTAATCCCAGCACTCGGGAGACAGAAGCAGGCGGATCTCTGTGAGTTCGAGGCCAGCCTGGTCTACAGAGCGAGTACCAGGATAGGCTCCAAAGCTACACAGAGAAACCCTGTCTCGAAAAACCAAAAAAAAAAAAAAAGAACCATTAAGCTAAAAGCAGGCATTAATGTTCTAGGGGACATGGTTATAAAGGCATTGAGAAGCTAATACAGCCTTTGATATATTAAACATATCACATAAAGCATTCATATTTACAAAGTAAAATACACAGATGATATAATGAAAAATCATTTGTTTTCCTTGGAAAGTAGCTATGCTTAAGTAGTCCCACAGACAAACAAGAGACATGAGTCCTATCTTATACTTAGAGAAAAGATTCAGTAAATTCTCCTCAAATTGGAAATGTTTTATAGAGCATGTTTTTATAAGGTCACTATACAAAGCATGTGAATATAAAATTCCCTATTCTCGCTGTAAGCATCAAGTGAATGTTCTAGCAGCATCAGCACCAATCAGGAGTAAAGTCAACAATCTAGGTATCGTTAAATCATTCGTAGGCAGCTAGGCATCAGGTTCTAGAGAGCTCAGGAAGGGGGTGGTTAATATAGCTGCCAATTTCTCTCAAAATGATTAACCTATTACTAATTGCCAAAGTCCAGTGAGTATGCATGGTTTTGGAAGATGAATAATAAATTCCAGGTGCATAGCACCCACTGCTTATTATGCATTCTACCCTGCAGAAATTTAATTAGCCTCACAACATAAGGGTTTACAGAGGGCTGCTTTAAAAAAGAAAACAGAGCTGTGGTGATTCAGTGCAAACCAGGCAGCCTACGAAAGGACTTATAATCACCACATTTTCTGTCAGCTATTCCTGCCAGATAGTGACTGTGTCTAGCATCATCCCTTGTGACTAGTAATATCCCCTCCGGATTTGCCATCTGTATGAGAAAAACTGAAATCTGGAGTGCTGCAGCCACCAAACTTCAGCCAACTCTTCTCTATATACTGTGGACTTGTGTGGCGCTTTCAAAATAAATGTTTCTAAAGTGGCGTGTTACCAGTTTCAATAAACAAGTCTCACAGTCAGCATTTGAACTTTGTGCTAATGCACTTAAAATATTTGCACAGATACAATGGAATTCACGTGTTTAATCTGTGTAAATTACAAGTCTAGGTCTCTAGTGCTTTTCAAATGCAATAACATTTGGCCTTTGAAGTTTGTTTAGCAAATAGTGGCTGCTTCAAAGCTTAGGGGCATGCTGAAGTCTGTGTATATTGTATAATCTTCAACTCAGGAAACCAGAATGCTCTTCTATAGCTTTCATCAAAGCTGCTCAAGTGTCTCTGTTCTGGGTTCCTAAAACACCTTAAACATACTCTATAACTGAGCTTAATATCAAGAAGTATTGTCAATAATATGTCCACTGGCCTGTGGATCCTGTAGGGGCAGAAGTTCTGTCATTGTTTTGGTGCCTTGCATAGGCCTTGCTACCTAGTAGGGACTACTTAAGTCAAGTTTAACTGACAAGTCAAATTATGCTTTTATGTCTGGATCCCCGGGCACAAGAAATAATTTCCATTTTACATTTACCAATTTATATCTCAGTTGACCTACTCAGGAGAACAAGAAATGTAACTTCCATTATTTTCTACAATTTGACTTTTAAGTACCATTTGGCTAAGGTAGCAGAAACCAATTCAGAAATAAATGCTACATTTCTGTGACTTGAAGTCAAAGTTTCTGTGTTGGTTTGAGAATGGGTCTTATTAATGATTTTCTGGCATTCTTTGTGCCTATCAACATTGTGTCTCTCAACTACAATAAAGGTGATCAGTGTACACATACTCATGGAGTTATCATTCTCTCTCTCTCTCTCTCTCTCTCTCTCTCTCTCTCTCTCTCTCTCTCTCTCTGAGTACTCTTTTTGCATCTCCTGAGACACACTGAAATCATACCATAACTCCCCAATATTTTAGGGTACTGAAAACTACCTCAAGCATTAAAAACGTTGCAAATGTTGAAAACGTTTTTCCTATTATCTGTCTGCTTCCAGAGTTCTACCAAGAATAGTGAAGAGCATTGCAACCCTCTTTTTTTGCCCTTTCCCCAGGCTCAAAAGTTTCTTTCTAGTCTTGAGAACACAGAAGCTTTGCAATTATCTGTAAGAGGTCTACTCAAAGTTTCTAAACATGCTCTGGGCGTTTTCCATTCCCTGATGTGGAAAACACCTGCCTAAAGACTCCTACTGTTGACTGACATTCCTTCCATGAAACCTAAGCACACTAAGCATACAAAAGGCTTGACTCAGTGAACAAAAGGCAGGCCTGATACAAATCTGTTCAAAGTTTAAAGCAACACTTAGAGATTTACGTCCCTATCTCTTGTTCCAAAGTGAAGTCCTTCTAATGACCTTGCTAAAACAATGCTGTCATGCAAGGGCTTGGGCAAGGGCACATTCTGCCATCTGGAGATACTTATGGTTGTCTATGGTGTGTAGTGCTATTGGCATCTACTGGAAAGAATATTGGGAATGTCCTTAAACATCCTAAATTGCACAGGACAGTCACTCCCAAAACAAAGAATTGTCTCTATTCAAATGTATGAAGCAAAAAAAAAATGTGCAAAATGTTATGGCTGATTCCTTAAAAGACTTTCCCAAATTATTTGGGATGTTTTCTACTAAACACAGGGGAGGGTCTAGGCCCTGCTGCAAATGATATGACAGACTTTAAAGATCCCCCATGGAAATCCTCACCCTCCATGGGGAGCAGAAAGGGTATGGGATAAGGGGCCTGTGGGGGGCAGAAGAGGAGGAGGAGAGAGAGGGAACTTGGATTGCCATGTAAAAGAAGCTTGTTTCTAATGTAAAAATGGTCTAATTACAATTATAAAAATAAAAAAGGAAAAAATTATCTAGGAAAATTAAATTATTTTTACAGTTTATGAATAATCAAGTGAGAAGACAAATTCAGAACAAATTATCCTATAGCATATTTTGTCATTTAACATTTTTACATCAATTTATTGCATGTGTGCATGTATACATGTATGTGGGCACCCACATGTGGAGTTAAGAGGTCAAGAGGGCAACTGTTGGTTCTCTCTTTTCACATATGGACCCTGAGGAAGGACTGAACTCAGGTCATCAGACTTAGCAGTGAGTGGTTTTACTCACTTAGAAATTTTGTAAGACATTATCCTATTTTGTTTTAAAAATCATATCTAAGCTGGGTGTTGGTGATACACAACTTTAGTCCCAGCACTCTGGAGGCAGAGGCAGGCAGATGTCTGTGAGTTTGAGGCCAGCCCAATCTACAGAGCAAGTTCCAGAACAACCTTCAAAGCAATACAGAGAAAATCTGTCTCAAAAAAACAAAAAACAATCATATCTAGTAGTTATAAAACTTAGCTCTGTTTTGTAGAATTAAAAAAAGCATTCTCAGAAAAATTAGAAATTGGTCTATGTTGAAGCAATTTTAAATTTCACATCAGAGAATTCCTACTATTTTTTTCAGGAGTGATGCCATCTGAAATTCACAAGCTCGTATTTGTGCATCTTTTACCTTCAAGCATTGTCTTTATTTATTTATTATTTAATTAGTTGGTTGCCCAGGCTGGCTTGAAATTCACCATGTTTTCCATACATGACTTGAATTTATGATTCCCATGCCTCAGCCTTCCAATCTCAGCTGGGTTACAGCCATGAGCCACCATGTCAAGCCTTCAAGCATTTTCTTTAGCTGAGTATTTTTCCTTATCTAATGGGCTGTCAGGAATGAAAGTTTAGTATTAAAAAAGAACAGTATTGTGGGGAGCCACAGCCCCAAGATGGCGCCTGGCTGGATGCCAGGGAGACCGAGCTTAGCTGTAAACAAGCCTTATTTGGAAGCTTAGTGGATCTGGTGTGCCTCCTCCAGCTGTGACCTATCCGGGATTGCCAGGTGGTGTGAGTTAATTGGGTAATGAGCTTGCTTTTAAGAGCTTGCCAGGGGGCTGGGAGAGATAGAAGGAGAAGGATAGAAGGAGAAGAAGAAGGAGATAGAAGAAGGATAGAAGCAGAGAGAGAAGTAGAAGGAGAAGCTGGTGTACAAGGTTCCTGAATAAACTGCTTGAAGAAGAGTCGTGGTCGTGTCCTTCTTGCTGGTTGAGATAGGCGCGACAAGCAGTATATGGTTTTGTTGTAATTGTCATCCCCTAAAAAAATCTTCAATTTAATGACTAGTGAAACAAGTGTATGTTTCTCTAATGGCTCACACTATGATAGACTAAATTAACTGAAATATTTATCAATGCTTAAACTCAAAAATTTTATCTCACCTCAACATACTTCTAGCAATATGACCCGGCCAGCACATAAGTTAGCAGTACTACTTAAACACCACTCAAATTTGGCTCAGAGAGAAAGAAAATTTGAAAAATGAATGCATTTTTATCATTGTCTCATTCTAGATCTCACAATATATAATAGCAAGAAACTATGACTGAGTAGACCTGAAATTATTCACACTGCTCTGTGGAGCTCAGAAAAATTCTTTGATGCAATCCAACATCCCTTCAAGATAAAAATTCTGGAGACTCTAGTCATACAGTCAATATATTTCTACATAAAAAGGGCAATTGACAAGCCCACAGCCAATGTCATTCTAAATGGAATGAAACTCAAAGCATGTCCACTAAAATAGGAACAAGAGAAGTATGTCCACTCTTTCAATTCTTGTTTAGACAGTGCTTAAAGTTTCTGTATAGAAAAGGACACTATTCTGCCCCCCTCTACCCACCTTCAACCCACCTCCCTCACACACACTTTGCATGCTCAACCTACTTTCCCAAGTTTCCATTCCTCCATCATTCACTCCACTGCCCCCAGTTTACCCAGGAGATCTCTTCTATTTCCCTTTCCCAGGGAAATCCATGCATCCCTCTTTGGGCCTTCCTTGTTATCTAGCCTCTCTGGGGCTGTGGATTGTAGGTTGGTTATCCTATACTTTACTACTAATATCCACTTATGAGTGAGTACATACCATGTTTATCTTTCTGGGTCTGAGTTATTTTACTTGGAATGTTTTTTTCTAGTTCCATCCATGAATTTCCCTGCCCAGCCTTGATGCAAGGGGAGGAGCTTGGTCCTGTCTCAACTTGATGTGCCATGCTTTGTTCAAGGTCTGCCCCTTTCTGAATGGAGGAGGAGTGGAAGGGGAGGAGGGTAGATAGGAAGCAGCGGGTGGCTTGGAGCAGAAAAAGGGGGGGAAACTGTGGTCAGTATGTAAAATAAATTTTTTTAAATGTTTTATAAATGAAAAAGAAAAGGACGCTACTAGTCAAGTGAGATGGAAGCAAATTATTGGCCTTAGGCTGTAATTTATGGTTTCTAATTTTTTTGTTTTATGGGATTTTGTGTGTGTGTGTGTGTGTGTGTGTGTGTGTGTGTGTGTGTGTGTGTGTGTGTTGTGCTTTTATTATAATTTTACTTTTCATTGTCTTTTGTTGTTGCTTTTGCTTGCCTGTTTGCTGAAGAGATATAAAAAGCGAAACAGCATGGAGATGGATGGCTCTGGTGAGGTGAGAAGGATTTGAGAGGTTTGGGGGGAAGGGAAACCATGATCTGAATATTTTGTATGAAAAGAAATTTATTTTCAACACACACACATACATTAAGCCTAATTGAAAAATGGAACATGAACAGAGAGTTCTCAAAACATAAAATAAATATGGGTGAGAAACTTTTTAATATTCAATATCTTTAGCTAACAGGGAAATTCAAATTAAAAGTACTTTGAAATTTCATGTTACTACATTCAGAAATACTAGGATCAAAATATAAACAAACCAAAAATATGAATGACAAGAAATTTTGTGTTGGATGTATGCAAAGGACCAAACTTATTAAATTTTTCCTCTGCAAATAATCAGCCATGCCAATGTTATCACTGTGCCATATACAAAGCAATATCAACTCTGTGACTGATTGTGGTGATATTTTGTATATGATCTAACAAATAAGACTTGTCTGGAGATCAGAGAGCAGAACTAGCATTTAGTCAACTATAGAAGCCAGGCAGTGGTGGAACATAACTTTAATCCCATGATCTAGGAGGAGGAAAGAGGAAAATATAAGGCTGGGCAGAGAGGGGAAGTGATAAGGCAGAGTGGAGACAGGAGCTCTGTCTCTTTACAGATGAGAAGTTGGCCAGGTAAGATATGGCTGACTCCTTTGTTTCTCTAATCTTTCAGCATTTACCCCTATATATGACTCTTAGTTTTTATTTTTTATTTTTTATTAGAATTAAAATTATTTTACATGTCAATCCCTCTCCCTCTCCTCCTGCCCTGCATCCCCCAAATAATGCCCTACCTATCCCATACCCTTTCTGCTCCCCAGGGAAGGTGAAGCCTTCATTAAGGGGTCTTCAAAATCTGTCATATCCCTTGGGATAGGGCCTAGGCCAACCCCCCTGTGTCTAGGCTCAGGGAGTATCCCTGTATGTGGGATGGGCTCTTAAAGTCCATTCCTATGGTAGCCATAAGTACTGATCCACTACAAGAGGCCCCATAGATTTCCAAGGTCTCCTCACTGACACCCATATCCATGGGGTCTGGATCAGTTCCATGCTGGTTTCCCAGCTATCAGTCTGGGGACCAAGAGTTTTCCCTTGTTCAGGTCAGCTGTTTCTGTGGGCTTCACCAGCCGGGTATGGACCCCTTTGCTCATTAGTCCTCTGCACCTGGATTTCAGTTCAGTTCAAGGTTTAGCTGTGGGTGTCTGCTTCTACTTCCACCAGCTGCTGGATGAAGGCTATACTGATGGTATATTAATTAGTCATCAATCTCAATATCAGGAGAGGGCATTTAAGGTAGCCTCTCCTCTGTTTCTTAGATTGTTAGTTGGTGTCATCCTTGTAGCTCTCCAGACATTTCCCTAGTGCCTGATTTCAATTTAAACTTATAATGTCTCCTTCTATTATAGTATCTCTTATCTTGCTTTCTTCTGTTCTTCCCCCAAATCAACCTCCCTGTCCCATCATGTCTTCCTCACCTCTCCCCTTCTCCCCTTCTCATTCTGCTCCCGATTTTCTCAGGAGATCTTGTCCATTTCCCCTTCCCCAGGGGACCATGTATGTCCCTCTTAGGGTCCTCCTTGTTTACCAGCCTCTCCAGCAGCCTGGGATGCAGGCTGGCAATCCTTTACTCTATGTCTAAAATCCACATATGAGTGAGTACATGCAATGCCTGCCTTTTGGTGACTGGGTTACCTCACTCAGAATGGTTTCTTCTAGTTCCATCCATTTGCTGTGAATTTCAAGATTCCATTGTTTTTTTCTGCTGAGTAGTAGTCCATTATGTAAATGTACCACATTTTCTTTATCCATTCTTCAGTTGAGAGGCATCTAGGTTTTTTCCA
Organism: Cricetulus griseus; assembly: GCF_003668045.3. Lineage (NCBI taxonomy): Eukaryota > Metazoa > Chordata > Mammalia > Rodentia > Cricetidae > Cricetulus > Cricetulus griseus. The sequence goes on from NC_048604.1 coordinate 11,027,811, forward strand.
GGTTCTGGCTATTACAAATAATGCTGCTATGAACATAGTTGAACAGATGTCCTTGTTGTAGGAATGTGCTTCTTTTGGGTACCTGTCTAAGAGAGGAATTGCTGGATCTTGTGGTAGACTGATTCCCATTTTCCTGACGAATTGCCATACATATTTCCATAGTGGCTGTAAAAGTTGGCACTCCCACCAGAAGTGGAGGAGTGTTCCCCTTTCTCCACAACATCTCCTGAATAAACTGTCATTGGTGGTTGGTTTTTTTTTTTTTTTGCCATTCTGACAGGAGTAAGATGGTATCTCAGAGTTGTTTTGATTTGCATTTCCCTGAACTAAGGATGTTGAACACTTTCTTATGTGTCTTTCAGCCTTACCAGGAATAGATATACACCTGAGAAACTTTGTCCTGCTCCCTTTTAAGCTCTCAGAAGCACAAGCAGGGCAGGAGTCCTTTGGCCCTAGAGAATCACCCAAGCAAAATCCTGTACTACTAATTGATTTATTGATCTTTGCCCTCAAAAAGAAATGACATGTTTTCTTTTCTTAAGAGTACAAAAATCCTGATTTGGGTACTAATCATCCATTAACACACTAACACATATTGACATGAAAATGAAAACAGTTCCTATTGTTTTAATGAAGTTACACCTCTGATTTCTGAAACAATGCTGCTTATCATTGATAAAATAAACTATGAACCCAGAGTTAGATAATGACTATTCAATTGGCACAATTGTTCTTTACAGGGCTGTAACCAGAAAGAACCTGGAACTGACTGTGAAGATCTGTGTAACAATAAGGAAGGGGGGCATGTCTCACTCCCTAGCTTTCACAGATGGTAATGGACTTTGCCATTTCTTTTCTGAGATTGTATGGGTAATGAACGAAGGGGTTTAATGTTATGCAAAATTACTCTAGCAGATCAGAGATCAAGGGTATCAAACACTGACATGCAGAGAAAAGAAAAAGATAACTTTCTAAACCAAAATGGTTGGCCATGTAAGAGATACATGAAAAAGTATGTTACCACTAGAATGCATTTAAAAGAAACTATATAGCCAAATTGCATCTGTAATAGCAGCTCTCTGGACAGCTTGAGGCAGGAAGATCATGAGTTCAAGGTTAGTCTACCAACAAAATAAGACCCTTCCCATTAAAACGACAGAGACAAAGTCTCTGAATAACTTCCATTTATTCTAATATTATTGCAGATTAAATAGGTTTTGCATTATATTTAAACTACTGACCAAAAATTTAGAAAGGTCTACATTATAAATTAATCTTCACAATGTGCACGTCCATTTGACTTGAGGCCTTTCCTTTCTGAATTTAACAAAAAGAAAGTAACACATTGCCTGACAAATCATAGCATATTTGTAAAGCAGTAAGAAAAGAAATTCACTTGAGTTTTGGGAAATCTATGCTGTATATTCACCGTGCTTCTGTGATTGAGAAAATTATTAAGCAGAGTGTGAGGATTTTGACAATTCATCTAGATTTATGGCTTTTCCATAAGAAGGCTTCTGAAAAGGCTTCCATGAAAATGGTGATGAAGATAAAAAAAGCTAAATAAAAGGAACACTGAATTGAATTAAACAAATTTAGATGATTTAACTGATTCTGAGGATGTGCTGTGCTAAAAGCCTACTTCCAAAAATATGCTAATGTTTTCTGAGATGTGTTACTGAACAGAGTTACAAGAACTATTCTTTAAGGGAAAGGAGCTATGTACTTCATTTTACAGATTTACTTCCCCATTTCCCAGATAAGGCTCTGAGTATAAGTGAAATCCTGCTGTATAACAATAGATATTTGGGATGTTTTAAAAACATGAACCAAGTGCAGGTATCCTTAGCAACTGTGAGTACAAGTTACCTTTAGTATGGCAACCATTTTCACATTAAATCACCTTTCTAAGTGTTTCATACATCCATATTCTCTTCACTCTTACCAGAATCATACGTAATCATGTCTTGGTGTTAATCTTCTCCTTATACTTTAATCTATAAGTTCTGTTCATATGAAAATTTCTATCACCTTCTGTGTAAAGCACTAATATTTGGAATATGTCTTACCAAATTGTTGAAATCCAACAAGATGGCTGAATAAATGAATGCAAATAATACATCAACTGTCAAACTAATGCTCAAAGTGAAAATTATTCTGTAGACATTGAATATTGAGTTCTATTACAAAAAATGATTCAGCAAGTTCTTGCCAGTTCCCTATACCATCATCACCAATAGATCAAGGAACTTCAATTTCTAAATTTCTAAGTCATTAAATGACACCACTGTGTTCCCTGTCTCTCACATCTGAATATTTGTAGTCCTCTAGACATTTCCCTTAAAGGCCAAAATGAGTAACTTGCCAAGACACTTAAGTTCAATACACCCTTCAATACAAAACTTCTATAGCATATTGTGCATTAAGTTTTCATTATTCAAAAAACAAAGAATGAATGCAATATTGATATAGTTCTCAAGTTCACATTATACATATAATATCTCCTCAAAATTAAGCATTATTCTGTACCTTATATTTCCAATGTTAGATCTGACAGGAATTTCCAATATTAGATTAAATGTTAGATTTGTAAGACATTACCAAATAAATTTTAGGACATTTATCTATCAAAGCAAAAGCATCTGTTCCAGAAAACTCATTTTCAGTGTCAGGTGAAATGTATAATATTTACTATTTAATCACTCACTGCAACTAAACAAAAGTTATGCATAATTAATTGATAAATATTTGTTGACTAACTTGCTTTTTATGTTACTTACCATATTGTTAGTCTAAGTGTCCCTGCTTCAAAGCTTAGACCAATCAGACTTTCAGAATTTCCAGGCTTCATATGTGACAAGCTTTTCTTCATGATTCTTTTATTTTTGTTTTAACATTTATCCTGCAATTGATATTCTCTTTTGTCAGCCTACTTCTTGTTATCCTATTTTACTGGTGTTTTGAAGTATCTGAGTTCCAGGTTTGGATTTTTATGTAAGCCTGATGACTTCTGGTATTCAAATTGCTATGTGCATGGCTTTCTACTGCAGAACTTCCTTGCCAGTCCCTCTTGTAAATGTTCTGAATTTTAGTATATAAAATTCTATTCAGGAGTTGGAGAAGAGGCTTATTTAAACAATCTATATTACTTCAAAAATATTGATTAATCACTTACTTTGCCAATTAGGTATATTTGGATGGTTAAATAAACATTTTATTTAAATAACACAAAATAACAACTTACTACCTGGTGGCTTTTAGCATCATCATCACTGTCATCTTTACAGAGAGAGCCAGGAAACAGAAACCAGGGGCTAAGGATATACCCTAGTGGTATGATGTGCATCGCATGTACAAGGACAATGATTCTATTCCTAGAATCTCATTGAGAGAGAAGAAAAAAGAAGACTATAGTGAAAATATATACTTAAGTGTGGGGGGCAGAAAGTGGCTAAAAGAAAGAAAAGGAAAGGAAGACAAGTTGAGGATATTTCTGTTTAGAGAAGCATCTGTTTACATGAAGAGCTATGGCTATATTATCACTACAAGCAACATACATCTAGATGATTTGGTTGTCTTTAAAAACACATGAAGTATACCCATATGTTTAGTTGAAATAGTATCAACTTAGTGGGATCTGTACTTTAGTACTAGAAGCAACTGTCGACCTATAGGCAGTTATATGTGATTACTATACCATAGTAAGTAAAAACAAAAACTATCATTTCAATTGCTTGCAAAGTATCCATTAAAGCCACAGCCACTATAAATTTACCCTTACTCTTGTAATAACAGTAACTCCTTTGATAATATATTCATATAATTATTCATGTTCATTTACTTCCATGTGTTTCCATGTATTTTACAAAATTATGGAACTAGAAACATGTCATTGCAATTGTTTCTGCACACCCTGGTGGCACATTTTTGTCACTACAGTGTCACTATAAATGCTACTCTTCAGGTGGTTAACAAAAACTAAGGATACACGAAAATACCACACAAAAATACACACACACACACACACACACACACACACACACACACACACACACATATATATATATATTATATATATATATATATATATATATTATATAAAGATTTATGTCTGAATGTTATATCAGAATAATCACATACTTATCACCCATTCAGTCAAAACACTTGTACAAAATCAGAGCATTAAAATAATCACATAAATTTTTCATTCAGTTGGTTTTCAAGTTACTCCTTATACATATCTGTAAAAGAAAGAATAGCAACAGGAAAATTTAGTTTGAAAAAGTGTGAAGATGTAAAGGCTGTGATGGGTGAGAAACTAATCAAAGAATGAGAGAAATTTACAAGTGAGGAAGAGAAAGTGGAGTAGGTTAAGTCAGTAAAATTCAATACTCTGTAGTCACTAACTCATAAATCCCTGTTTATATCTATATTCAATCTATCTATCCACTCTAAATACTAAATTTCCTGCTTATATGCAGGATAGCATGAGTTATAATGATGGCATCCCCTTAAAAAGAAAATCAAATGAGTTAAAATAATATACAGTGAAAAACTTGAAAAGTCATGAGAAAATTAGCCTAGATCTCTGAAGGTAAAAAGAAGTGGTAGTTCCCATAAGTTGTAGGATTCAATAGTGGGTTTTCAAACAGGGCATTTTAGTTAAACCTTGAAGGATTAAAGGACCGAGAGTATTATGAGATCATTGGTACAGAAAAGTGGGAAGAAGGGACAGTGTGCAACAAAAGGGATGATTAAAAATTTATAATGGGGGCTGGAAAGATGGCTAAGTGATTAAGAATACTTGCTTTTGTAGACAACCCGTGTTCAGTTCTCAGTAGCTAATGTGGTCTCACAAGCATCCTTCACACAAGTTTTAGGGGCTCCTGCCCTCTTTTAATCTCCATAGATACCAGGTGCACATACATACATGTGCATATGTACATGTAGACAAAATACTCATACACATGAAATAAATAAATAAATCTAAAACTCAAAAAAATTATAATAAACCCACACAAAATTGCTAACATTTTAAATCGCAGTCCATGTAAGGCTGAGGCAAGAGGACTGCCATGACTCAGAAGCCAGTCTAAACAACAAAATGAGAGTCTATCTGAAATGAAGTTAAAGCTGGTAAATTACTTTGGAAAATTGTGGGAGTTTCCAAACACTAAAACCTTTTCTTTTTATTGAAAAGTTGAGGCTAATTACAGTGACTGCTCATTGGAGGGGATCTGGCTTGACAAATACAGATTGAAAAGACAAATTATCTCAGTTTGCACCCACATATATGTACACCCATGCACACTAAAATATTCATATACTACAACTATTTCAGATATAGTTATAACAATATTAGGCTCTACATCATTCAGATTATAGTTTCTATCAGGTTTAAATTAGTATAAAGTATACTTTTGAAGATCTATAATGAGGTTATTCACAATTTCCAGCCTTTTCAAATTAGTCACACTGTGTTAAGCAACAAATCCTTTGAAAGAATGAAAATATAATATATGTAATGCAGACTAGAACAAGCTAAGTCCTGACTTGAGAATCAAATATTGTTTAATACATGGCAGATAAATTGCATGAGGTCATTCTTGATCTTGTCAAACTTGCAAAAATGTGATGGTCCTCAATAATAAGTATAGATCAGTATCATAAAAATGGGTGATTGTATAAAAGCAATAAGTATAGGCACTTGCAAATTTGTTCCTTCCAAAGCAATGCATAACCATTTTCCATTCTACATATTTATGTTCTAAATGATGTTCATTTCTTATAAAAATCAGTTGTTCTATAATATTTACTTTCTTTCCACTGGAAAACTAAGTCAGAAAGCATATGTAAGAGGTAAACCAAATCTCTATATGTAAAAGAAAAGAAAATGAGTGGCAGCATATGTCCCTCAGTAAGCATATTCTTGTTTTGAAGACACTTTCTAGCCACACTCATTCCTGATTTATTGATGAATGGTGGATTTCAAACATTCATTTCATTTACACTGACTGTATATGTGATTACCACCCAAACTTCACTTACCTTATAAGCAGCAAAAAGAGTTCCAGTCCTCAGTCTCTGTTTTTCTTTGCTATAGACTTTTGGGTGTTGGTGTCATCTCCTTTTCTAGTGCTCCGAGAACAGATCATGAGCTCAATCCCTATTTAAGCTGCCCTGACCCTTATCTTTCACAAGAATTGGACAAAATTATTTTCTTTCATTTCAATGAGTTTGGTGATCATCAAGAGGGCCTCAGGGCATCTGCCCTTGCTAACCTGATGCTCAGGGTTTAAGACATCAGTAACTGAATGCACTCAGGCAAACTAATCAGTGACAAGAATGGCCTGAGGAAATAATGGTCTTTTTTCTTGAGATTTGAAGATCTGAGAAACATCGTGATCCTGACTAGGCGATTTTGATCAGAGGCACATTATTTGTCCATAAAATTCTGCCTGTGAGAAGGTGCCCACTTGTCTGAGATCACTCATCTTCTCCACAGCCTGCCCCTAGGTCAGCCTCCAGGCAAAAAGACATTTAAAGACAGAATCTCCACCATTATCTGATCAAGTAGCTTATAATAAACTTATTTGTCTAATACCACACACAAAAATTAATTGCTACAATGTCCTCATGTAGGCAAATTGACATCAGTATTAAACAGTAACAATAAGGTAAATGAAAGTAAGTTACATAGGTTTTACATGTGAACACTATTTACATACCATAAAATAAATTTCATTATAAGTGTGAAAACTGCAGATTCCTATGCTGAGATAGGAATCTTGATAATAAAATACTAAAAATGTCAAGTGATTATTTAACTTAATATAACATTGCAAGCCACATTAAACAGAAAAGGATATTTAGTCATCTTAATTTTTAAATAATGCTTGTAAATTTCTTCCTGAATATTGATGCTGGGGTTCTGCAATCAGTGGCAAAAATGCATTGTTTTGTGTTCTTGTTTTGCCATTCTTATATTAATGGGAACATAAACATTGCATATAAATCAAAAGCACACATGTATAAACACAAAAATAATAAAACACTGAATTTGGGGTTTGAAAATAAGTCTCCAGGTTTAAGTTATTGAGAATATTCATTATGCAGAAAGAAATAAATCTGGATAAATCACTTAATTTCATACTCATGAACATCAATCTTGTCTGTTTGGCAGAAGGCAAGACTGAAATAAACATGTATATGAAATTGTCTATAAGCATTTACAAGCTTTAAAGATATATAATTGCTAAGAGACATATATCAAATTTTTTTAATTCAAAAAGGCAAATGGCTATGCTTCAATGATTAATGGAAATGAATATGCTGTGTTTAGCTACATTTGAATTGAGGAATATGAGCCAACTAGGGACCACAGGCATGCAAAATACATAGAAAAAGTTAAAGAAGCATATTTGACACAGTTAATCATCATGTCCCAGAAGTTAGAAAAGATATATGACTAAATAAAAAGCCACATCTTAATTTTTTCTGATATTAATGCTTTTTTAATCACTCTCCTTCATTTGTTTCCTGAAAAAAATTATATTCATAGTTTAAGATTAACTGTTGCCTCAGGAACTTTGATATGTTAATGATCATTGGTCCTGTAGGTCACTTCACCAGTTCTTTAAGAATTTCTGAAAATATTCACTTTTGAAGTAGCTATCAAAATTCTACACACAATTCCACCTTGTGAATTCTTCCGCATTAAACTGACATAGTATAATACCGATTAGAGAGAGAAAAGAAACATAATGCTGGATGAGTAGGGAGATGGGGAAGAATTGGGGGAGGAGAAATGATCAGAATGTAATTTATGAAAAAGATTTCATTACACAAAGAAATAAAACTGCAAAAATATACTGATTAATGAAAAACATTTATAAGACCATAGATTTTATTTCTAAGTTAATGAAATTTGGGTTTATGGGCTATTATATGTAATTTAAATTTACCCATGAAATTTTTGAAATGTTTAGACACATTTTAAGGAAAAATACATCTTATCTGTTATATAAATAAAGTGCTGATTTGTTAGATATTTAATTCAATCTCCACAGCTTTTTCTATATTTTGCAAATATATTTGTTACAACTCACAAAACTGACGCTGAAAATCGGAGGGCTTTTACACAAAATTTAAATGAGTGTTATGAAGCTTCATATTATACCACACAAACACCAGACAAGGAGATGACAATAAACACCCTGAACCAAGTCTGGTATGAAAAATTATCTTTAAGTGTTAATGAATTAGGAATTTATATTTAAAACACTGTGATTATATGTTGTAAATAGAAACATTTCAAGTGTATGCTTAATGATGTCTAAAAGATGGAAAATATGTTAAATATTAATGCTTTTTCATTTATCATCATTTCCATATTTCTGTATATTTAGATCACTGTAAAATACATATTGTCCTGATGTGCTCTGTTAGAAAAACATAGACAAACACTTTGAGTCTTTACACAATTTCAAAATTTATTGACTATCAATCAATTCACAAAGTACAGCAGTTTCAATGAAAAAATTTATTAAATACACTTTCCTTCATAATCCTGACTGAGACAAACACAACATATTTTATTTACCAATATTGACTCTCTGAACACACATTGTATGTGAATTTCTGTGTGTGAATGTGTGAGTGTGTGTGTGTGTGTGTGTGTGTGTGTGTGTATGTATGTCTCTTTGTGTGAATGCATGCCTGTGAATGTATGTCACTGTGTGTAATTGCATGTGTGCTTCTGTGTCTCCGTATGTGTGTTTCTCTGTGTGAGTAAATGTCTGTGTGTCTCTGTGTGTGAGTGTACACATCCATGCATGTGTATTGTGTAGTATGTTCATATTATATATGCATTCATAGTGGTAACAAAAGAGTTCTAGAGGTTTTGGGAGCTTGAGAAGCAAAGAAACTGATAGAAATGCCTATCTGGGAAGTGAGTTAACCTACTACCTGGGGGTCACTTAAGAGAAATAATTCTCTTCTTGCTGGTCCTCAAATTTCCCACTGGATAGACAGATGACAAGTGTGTGGGGCAATCACCATTGTAGCAGTAGGTTTCTACACCTTTATAGGGTTCAGGTGAGAGAATTATACTTTTCCTTGTCTCAATGTGTCCAGTTAGTTGTCAGGCCTGCTTTATTTGACATGATTTTAATATACAAATATGACAGAATTTCAGTTCATCCAAACAAATGTATAGAGTGGCACTCTCTCCACTCCTGGGAATAAGTTATTTATCACCCCAGGGTTCATTAATGGTGCCGGACAGATAGTGGCATCCATAGGTCCACCCATGTTCTGAGGTATCTTCCATCCACAAAATGAAATCAAAAGCTCATTGAAATCTTGAAGCTGTCCTACCAGCAGTGGAGGAGTGGTCCTCTTACTCCACATCATCCCCAGCATAAGCTGTCATCAGTGTTTTTGATCCTAGCCATATTGACAGTTGTAAGATGGTATCTCAGAGTTGCTTTGATTTGCATTTCCCTGATGGCTAAGGATATTGAGCAATTCCTTAAGTGCCTTTCAGTCATTTGAGATTCTTCTGTTGATAATTCTCTATTTAGATCTGTACCCCAATTTTAATAGGAGTATTTAGTGTCTTTGGTGTCTAGTTTAATGAGTTCTTTATATATTTTGGAGATTAGTCCTCTGTCAGATGTGTTGCGACCATTTTGGAAATCAATATGGTATTTTCTCAGAAAATTGGGAAACAATCTGCTTCAAGATGTAGCAATACCGCTCTTGGGCATATACCCAAAGGATGCACAATCATACCCTAAAGACATTTGCTAAACTATGTTCTTAGCAGCATTATTTGTAATAGCCAGAACCTGGAAGCAACCAAGTTTAACATCAACTGAAGAATGTATAAAGAAAATGTGGTAAATTTACACAATTGAGTATTGCTCAGCAGTGAAAGACAATGATATCATGAAATTGGCAGGCAAATGGATGGAACTAGGAAAAAACATCCCGAGTGAGGTATCCCAGACACAGAAAGACACAGTACGTACTCGCTCATAAGTGGATATTAGATGTAAAGCAAAGGATAACCGGACTACAATCCACAACCCCAGAGAAGCTAGAGGAACAATAAATGGAGGGCTCCAGGAAGGGAAAATAGTTAACATCTTCTGGGTAAATTGGGAAGGGCGTAGAAAGGACGGGAACATGAGAAATCAAGAGACCAAGTTTGAAGAATGACAGAGAGGAGAGCAATGAAAGACTTATCTTGATAGAGGGAGCCACTATGGGGTTAGAGAGAAGCATGGTGCTAGGAAAATTCCAAGGGATCCATAAGGATGACCCCTGAAAAGACTCCTAGCAAAATTGGACAGGATGTCTGAATGGAACTTCCCCTATAATCAGATTAGTGACTCCCTTAATTGTCACCATAGAATTTACATACAGTACCTAAAGGAAGCAGATGCAGTGACCCACAACCAAACACTGGGCTGAGCTCCTAGAGTTCAATTGAAGACAGGGAGGAGGGATCATATGAACAAGAGGGGGGATCAAGACCATGATCAGAAAACCACAGAGACATCTGACCTGTGCTAGAGGCAGCTGATGGACTGTGGACTGACAGCTGGGGAAACTGCATGGAACTAAACCTGACCCACTGAATGTGGGTGACAGCTGTGTAGCTTGATTTATTGAAGGAGGGGGCCTGGCAGTGGCCCCAGGACCTATCCCAGGGGCAGAAACTAGCTTTTTGGAGCCCACTCCCTATGGTGGGATACCATGCTCAGCCTTGATATAGTGGGCAGAGGCTTGGTCCTGCCTCAATTTGGTATGCTGGACTTTGTTGACTCCCCAAAGAGGGCCTTGAACCCTCTGAGGACTGGATGGAGGATGGGAATGGTGGAAGGGGGTGGAATAAGGGAAGGGAGAGGAAACTAGGGTTGGCTGTTATATCTTTCTGCCAAATCTTTCTGCCAAAAGCCGCCTGAGCACCACCGCCACGTGTGAGCTTTATGTCAGCTGCCCGCCTGAATTAGGGCCCAAATGAATACACAGAAACTTGTATTAGGTACAATGCTGCTTGGCCAATGACTAGGATTCTCATCTGTTAGCTCAGTCTTAACTATCATAAACCTATATATTTTATAAGACTTATCTTATCGGACGCCTTATTGGCGTCTCTCCTTGCAGGTGGATCACATTGTGCCGCTGGAGCAGGAACGGAGGGGAAAAGAGACCCTTCCTGTTTCTCCTTCGCTTAAATATGAGTCTCCTTGCTATGTCACTTCCTGCCTGGATCACCACTTCTCTACTACATTTCCCAGAATCCTCTTTTACTCCTAGTCCTGTCTAACGTGCTATCTCATTGGCCAAACAGTATTTTATTTAACAATCAATAAGATAAACATACACAGTACATTCCCCATCAGTTGGCATATAAAATGAAAAATAATTTTTTAAATAAAAATTATGGAAGCTCTTGTGGCAAGGCCCAATCTGAAATGCAACATTTTTAATGGAGTAACTTAGGGAAGAATGATATAAACACATACTACTGACTATTATTTACTTTTCTCTGTTTATTTATACCTACCCATGCCAGGAACGTTTGTCTGAGTTGTACCAGAAATCTCCACAGTACCACTGATACTTTCTGAGAGCTTCATACATTATCATCATAAGTGCTGATCTGATGACAAAGCATATTTAAATTCAAGCAGAATGCAGAATCAAGTAAATTTCTACATTTCACTTTGACTTTGATGGTCTTGCAGCGTTCTAAGCTATAAAATATTAAATCTGACTTATATAAGAAAAATAAGCCATGAAATATGGTAGTAATATTTTTCAAGGATCTAAGTATTACTTCAAGTGGTAGCAAGTTCTTCATTGCTAGAAATATTTCAATAGACTCTAAATAGTATCACTTATATAAACGAGAAATTTGTTATGCCATGTAAGATTACTTTTCATAAATGAAAAGAATCATAAATATTATATAACTTATAAATGCATATATTTGTGGACATGTGTATATATGTACTAACCTATCTTAGACCCAGTTTCACTCAGAACTTCCTATCTATAAATACAGACAATGAGAGGTAGACTATATATATAAAATATTGGTAGAAAGTTTAATTCTACATAGGTAACCAAACCAAGAAAAGGCCTTTGTGTGCAAATAGTACTCAGAAGGTAAAATATAAAGTTAGTCTCTCCTGAGGGAAGTCCTAAAAAATTCTAAATCTACAGACACTTGGTCAATCATGTGGAGACAGAACAAAGCTTGTAAGCAAGGAAAAGGGAGAGACAAAAGTTAACAATTCAGACCTCTGCTGAGCCCTGACCACTGCTGAGGTGAGTGTGCCCTCTGCTTCTACCCGACTCCTACCATCACCCCTTCCTTGGATCTTTCTGGGCCTGCTTCTGGCATTGAGTAGTCCTTCCCCCAGACAGGAAGGACCTCCCTGAGTTCGGAAACGCCTCAAGTTTGGTACCCCTTCCACCCTGACCTCTGTTGAGCAAGGAGAATACCAGGAGAGGCAAGACCATCCAGAGATGCAGACATTGAAGTCATGGCACACATACACCACCGGAGGACAATAGGAGATAGACAGACCCCCCCACCTGCAGCCTATGGAAGAAGAAATGGGAAGAAGACAGAATAAGAACACATTCAACAACAGGAAGACCAATATGACACCACCAGAATCTAGGGATTCCACACCAGCAAGATCTGAAAAGCACAACACAAAGGAAGAAGAAGTGCCAGACATTAAAAACTTCTTTATGAAGATGATAGAGTCCCTTAAAGAATTAGAAGTAAAAACAAACAAAAAAGTGAAGAAATAAATAATTCTCTTAAAGAATCTAAAGAAAGCCAAGAAAAAATAACCAAATAAGTGAAGAAAACAATGGAAACAGTTCAAAGCATGAAAGTTGAAATAGAAACTATAAAGAAAACAAAAAATGAGGGAAAGATTCAAATATAAAGACTGGATAAGCAATCAGGAACTAAGGATGTAAATATAACCAATAGAATACAAGAGATGGAAGAGAGAGTCTCAGTTGTTGAAGACTCGCTAGAGGATATACATTCATCGACCAAAGAAAATCTCAAGTACAACAAATCCCTAACACAAAATATCCAGGAAATATGGGACACCGTGAAAAGAACAAACCTAAGAATAATAGGCATAGAAGAAGGTGGAGAAAAACAGGCCAAAGATACAGAAAACATATTCAACAAAATCATAGAAGAAAACATCCTGAACCTACAGAAGGATATGCCTACGAAAGTATAAGAAGCTTACAGAACACCAAATAGACTGGACCACAAAAAGAAGCCCCCTTGCCACATAATAATCAAAACACCAAACTTACAGAATAAAGAGAAAATATCAAGAGCATCAAAGGAAAAAGGCCAAGTAACATATAAAGGCAGACCTGTCAGAATTATACCCGACTTCTCAATGGAAACTTTGAAAGCCAGAAGGTCCTGGATAGATGTCCTATAGACACTAAGGGATCATGGATGCCAACCCAGACTACTGTACCCAGAAAAGCTTTCAATCAGAATAGATGGAGAAAAAAGGTATTTCATGACAAAACCAGATTTAAAAAATACATATCCACAAATACATCCCTACAGAAAGATCTGGAAGGAAAACTCCAACCCAACGAAGATAACTGCAATCACAAAAACATCGGCAAAAGATAATCCCAGTTTGCCAAACATAAAAAGAAAAAAGATGGCGAAATCCACACACAATAACACCACCAACAATAAATCCAAACAAACAAGAACCAATGGTCGATCAATGGACATTAAAATCCCTCAATGTCAATGGTCTTAACCTGCCAATGAAAGATACAGGCTAACAGAATGAATATGAAGACAGAATGGATCCTTGTGCTGTATACAAGAAACACACCTCAACTTCAAATGCAGACATTACCTCAGAGTAAAGGGTTGGGAAAAGATTTTCCAATCAAATGGACCCAAGAAAAAAGCTGGGGTCCCAATCCTAAAATCTAACAGATTAGACATCAAACTAAAATCAATCAAAAGAGATGAAGAAGGGCATTTCATACTCATCACAGGAAAAGTCCATCAAGATGAAGTAGGAGACTTCAACACCCTGCTCTCACTATTAGACAGGACCACCAGACAGAAACTAAATAAAGAAACAACGGATCTAATAGAAGTTATGACTCAGTTGGGTTTAACAGACATCTACAGACCATTCCAACCAAACACAAAAGATTATACCTTCTTCTCAGCGCCACATGGAACCTTCTATAAAATCGACCACATACATGGCAACATAGCAAACATCCACAGATACAAAAAATTGAAATAATCCCTGTATCTTATCAGACCACAATGCTTTAAAGTTAGAATTCAACAACAACACAAATTTTAAAAACCTACAAACTCATGGAGATTGAATAATGCCCAATTACACCATTTCTGGGCTGAAGGAAAAAAAAACAGAAATTAAATACTTCCTAGAATTTAATGAGAATGAAGATACAACATACCCAAACTTATGGGACATTTTGAAAGAAGTGCTAATAGTAACTTTCATAGCACTAAGTGCTCACATGAAGAAATTGGAGAATAGTCACACAAGAGAATTGACAGAACAACGGAAATCTTTAGAAAAAAAAAAGAAGCAAACTCACCATGGAGGAGTAGACTACAGGAAATAATCAAACTGAGGGTTGAAATCAATAAAGTAGAAACTAAGGGAACATTACAAAGAATCCATCAAACAAAGAGTTGGTTCTTTGAGAAAAATCAAAAAGATAGACAAACCTCTAGCCAAACTAACCAAAAGGCAGAGAGAGAAAGAATGCTAATTAACAAAATCAGAAATGAAAAGGAGGATATAACAACAGACACTGAGGAAATCCAGAGAATTATCAGGTCATACTTTGAAAACCTGTACTCCACATTTTTGAAAATCTAAAGGAAATGGACAATTTTCTGGATAGATATCACTTAACAAAATTAAATCAAGAACAGATAAGCAATTTAAGTCAACCTATAACCTCTAAGGAAATAGATAGAAGCAGTCATCAAAAGTCTTCCAACCAAAAAAAAAAAAAAAAAAAAAAGCCCAGGGCCAGAGGGCTTCACTGCAGAATTCTACCAGTAATTCAAACAAGAACTAATACCAGTACTCCTAAAATTGTTCCACACAATAGAAGCAAAAGGGACATTTCCAAACTCTTTTTACGAGGCCACAATTACCTCAATACCCATAGAAACAAAATGAAAAAGAAAAATCACAAGATCATATCACTAGATGCTGAAAAAGCTTTTGATAAAATGCAACACACCTTCACCAACAACCAACATCAAACTAAATGGAGAGAAACTCAAAATGATTCCTCTAAAATCAGGAACAAGACAAGGCTGTCCACTCTCTCCTTATCTCTTCAATAGTCCGTTGAAGTTCTTGCTAGAGCAATAACACAAGAAAGGAGATCAAGGGGATACAAATTGGAAAGGAAGAAGTCAAACTTTCATTATTATCAGATGATATGATAGCCCACATAAGTGACCCGAAAAACTCTACCAGGGAACTCCTATAGCTGATAAGCACCTTCAGCAAAGTAGCAGGATACAAAATTAACTTAAAAAATCAGTATCCCTACTATATACAGATGATAAACACAATGAAAAAGAATTCAGAGAAACATCACCTTTCACAATATCCTCAAACAACATAAAATATCTTGGGGTAACATTAACCAAAAGAGTGAAAGACCTGTACAGTAAGAACCTTGAGTCTTTAAAGAAAGAAATTAAAGAAGATACCAGGAAATGGAAAGATCTTCCATGCTCTTGGATAGGTAGGATCAACATAGTAATAATAGTAACCTTGCCAAAAGCAATATACAGATTCAACGTGATCCCCATCAAAATCCCAACACAGTTCTTCACAGAACTTGAAAGAACAATACTCAATTTTATATGGAAAAGGAAAAACCCAGGATAGCCAAAACAACCCTTTACAATAAAGGAACTTCTGGAGGCATCACCATCCCTGACTTCAAGCTCTATTATAGAGCCATAGTCCTGAAAACAGGTTATATTGGCCCAAAAGTAGACAGATAGTCCAATTGAACCAATTAAAAAGTCTGATATTAACCCACACGCCTGGGAACACTTGGTTTTTGACAAAGAAGCTAAATTTATACAACGGAAAAAAGAAAGCATCTTCAAAAAATGTTGCTGGCACAACTGGATTCAGACATGCAGACAATTGCAGATAGATCCGTATCTTTCACCATGCACAGAACTTAAGTCCAAATGGATCAAAGACTTAAACATAAATCCAGCCACACTGAACTTCCTAGAAAAGAAAGTGGGAGATACCCTTGAATGAACTGGTAAAGGAGAATGCTTCTTGAATAAAACACTAGTAGCACAGACATTAAGATCCACAATTAATAAATGGGACCTCCTGAAACTGAGAAACTTCTGTAAGGCAAAGGACACAGTGAGTAAGACAAAATGACATTTCACAGAATAGGAAAAAGATATTCACCAACACCTCATTTGACAGAGGGCTGATATCCAAAATATACAATGAACTCAAGAAGCTAGCCATCAAAACACCAAACAATGAAATTAAAAAGTGGGGTGCAACACTAAATAGAGAATTCTCAACAGAGCAATCTAAAATGCCTGAAAGACACTTAAGAATGTGTTTAAAAAAATCCTTAGCCATAAGGGAAATGCAAATCAAAACAATTCTGAGATACAATCTTACCTGGGCCAGAATGGCTAAAATCAAAAACACCAATGACAGTCTATGCTAACGAGGACGTGGGAAAATGAGCACTCCTCCACGTCTGGTGAGAGTGCAAACTTGTAAGAGCACTGTGGAAATCAGTATGGCAGTTTCTCCGGAAAATGGGAATCAGTCTACCTCAAGATGCAGCAATTCCACTCTTGGGCATATACCCAAAGAATGCACGTTCATACAACAAGGACATATGTTCAACTATGTTCATAACAGCGTTGTTTCAAATAGCCAGAACCTGGAAATAACCTAGATTCCCTTCGACTGAAGAATGGATAGAGAAAATGTGGTACATTTACACAATGGAGTACTACTCAATGGAAAAAATCAATGGAATCTTGAAATTCGCAGGCAAATGGATGGAACTAGAAGAAACCATCATGAGTGAGATAACCCAGTCACAGAAAGACAAACATGGAATGTACTCACGCATATATGAATTTCAGACATAGAGCAAAGGATTACCAGCCTACAATCCTCATCGCTAAAGGAACTAGGAAACAAAAAGGAGTGTAAGAGAAGAATGCATGGACCTGGAGAAGGGGAAGGGGCAAGATCTCCTGAGCTAATTGGGAGTACGAGGGTAAGGGAGAGGGAGCTGGTAGAAACAGAGGGGGAGAAGAGGAGGAGAGAGGAGGAAATGGACGAACAGGAAGCTTGAGTCGGGAGGGGGGGAATAGAGGAGAGCAGAATGAGAGATACCATAACAGAGGGAGCCATTATAGTTTCAAGGAGAGATCTGGCACTAGGAAGATTTCCAGAGATCTACAAGGATGACACCAAATGACAATTTAAGAAATAATGGAGAGGCTACCCTAAATACCCTTCCCCTCTAATGACACTGATCACTGCCTTATATGCCATGCTAGAGCCCTCATCCAGTGACTGATGGAAGCACAGGCAGACACCCACAGATATACTGAACTGAATGCCTGGAACTAAGTTGCAGAGAGGAAGAAGTGAGCAAAGGGGTCAGGACCAGGCTGGTGAATCCCACAGAAGCAGCTGACCTGAAGAAGGGGAACGCATGGACCCCAGACTGATGTCTGGGAGGCCAGCATGGGACTGATCCGGACCCTGAATGTGGATGTCAATGAGGAGGCCACGGCACTCTATGAGGCCCCTGGTAGTGGATCAGTATTTATCACTGGCTTAAGAAGGGACTTTGGAGGCCATCACACATGGAGAATTGCTCTCTCAGCCTGGACACATGGGGGAGGGCCTAGGACCTGCCCAGTATGATATGACAGACTTTGGGGAACCCCCATGAAGGGCATTACCCTCCCTGGGGAGCAGACAGGGAATGAGGTGGGGGCTGGTGGATGATTGGGAGGTAGAGGGAGAAGGGATTGGCATGTGAAGCAGGCTTGTTTCTAATTTGAACAAATAAAAAAATAATCTCCTGGGAAAATATAGTTAACAAATCCTGAAAGTATTTGTATCTGTTTCTCCCTTAAGCCCAGTTGGATTCCTATTTTTGAGGGTCATGAAATTCCTCACTGTCCTTTTATTTCCCTATATTGTTACTACTATTTTACTTCTATTCCTTTTACTTGAAAGCCAGTGGTTAAGAAATATCAGTGACAACACCAAAAGTATTTAGATGAAGATGAAAAGCATAAGGTAAATTCTATAAACTGATTCTATGGCTATAAATTGGCCATACAATATCTTTTGGATGAGCATATATTTGGGTGCTTATTTTAATTTGTCACACAGAGCATTATTTGCTATAAATGAAAACAGATGATGAATTTTTAAAAATATCTATGATTAACATTGATCGATAAGCAGATATGAGATATGGTGAACTAATGGGTGTCAGAGATGATAGGATTGTTAGGTGCACACCTAAGTCTGGCACTATCAGTAATTCAAGGATGAACTGTAAAGTGACCTAGACTTAGCACCATGGAAGATCATGCAGTCTTAAAAAACAAGACAATACAATTTGTGGAGACAAGTTATTTTCAATTCAAAATCAGCATATGAGTTAGGACTACAGATATCAAACAAAAAATTAAAGGTCTAGAGAATAATTGGAGGTCTGCAAGGCCCAGGAAAGGAAATCAGAGAATGCAAGTTTAAAGTGTGTGGTCAATGGTTCAAAACAAGTATATCCAATCCAAAGAGCAGAATCACTATTGCCAGTATTGAGATGATAGAAAAACTCTAGGAATTAAACAGAAAAGAGATGATGAAACAGGAATCTGGAGACAGCAGTTTTCAAAGCAGAAGAGGCAGATAGGCTGCCATTCAAAAAGATAATGATTGAGAAAAATCAGTTCAAGCAAAGCATCTCCCATGTTGCCAGTTGTGCATGGTTTGTAAACATGTAACATATTTTACTGGCCTGAAAAATGGTCTGCAATCTACAGGGAAAATTAGTTTGATATGACCATTTTTTCTTTACCATTTATACCCTACAGGCTGGCCACTTGTATCTTATTATACAAAGTATATTTGGCAAAAGATATGACAGAAGAATAAATGTGAGCCTTCAATATATTTCTATTTAAGAGAAAAGCTAAAGATGCATTGTGGGTTGTACAGGAACTACACAGCAATAAAGTAAACAAACTTGATGGTTTCACAGGTACTTCAAAGTTTTCAAGAGAGAGGCCTCTGAGGATTCTTTTGCTCTACAGTCTTTTCTTTTAGGCATGAACACTTCTGACATATCTGTGAGAGGGAGATTCAGAGAGAAAAACATCAATCATGGGAAACAGACTGAATTTGTTTTGGTCTTCGAAACACTTTTCAAATACATGTGCTTTAGTTTTTCACAACCACTTCAGTATGAACAAACCCTTCTTCCTATTTAAGGTACAGCTAGCTTCCATTTACTCAAATTCAGTGGATTTAAGATTGAAAAGCTTAATATCCTTTCATTTCTAAAACTAGTCAAGAACTAAATGTTCTGCTGTTTTTTATAGGTAGCTTCTTAGGATGAGATTACTCTTCTCCATTTTGACTTCTAAATGAATACAAAGCAAAAGTAATAATCTACAGTAACAGTAATATTTCAAACAAAAACAAAAATAGTTAACACTTTGGAGAAACAAGAACTAAGGACTCATACTTAGTGGCATTTCCATATTGTTGTGCTTATTTTAATGAAAATTACTGTTTCTTGAGGAAATCATGCCCTTTTTTTTCAACTGGGAATATTAAGACTACTTGCATGCCCACCTGATCCATAAAGAGGTGAGTGACCATCTACTCTTACCCGACTCCTGTCCAAAGCCCCATTCACCCCTATCTCACCGGGTCTGAACCTGCTTGGTGTAGACACACCCAGGCAGGGAGAAGCTCCCTGAATCTGGAAACACCCCACTCTTCCTTCCCTTTCCGCCGACCTGACCCCTACGGAGGCCTAACTCGTTCAGACTGAGGAGACTACCAGGAGAGGTAAGTCCACCCAGAGCTGTGGACATTGAATCCCTGGCCCACACACACCACTGGGTCACAAGAGGAGATAGAGAGACCCCACCTGCACCCACTGGAAGAAAATATGGGAAGAAGACAGAATAAGAACCCACTCAACAACAGAAAGACCAATATGACACCACCAGAATCTAGGGACTCCACACCAGCAAGAACTGAAAAGCCCAACACAGAGCATGAAGAAGAAATGGACCTCAAAAATTATCTCAGCAAGATGATAGAGACCTTTAAAGAGGAAACAAGAAAATCCCTTAAAGAAACAGAAGAAAAACGCAAGCAAAAAATTACACGAAATGGAGGAAAAGACAAACCAAAAAATTCAAGAAATAAACAAGTCTTTTAAAGAATCTAAAGAAACCCAAGAAAAACAACCAAACAAGTGAAGGAAACTCTTGAAACAGTTCAAAGCATGAAAGTTGAAATAGACACAATAAAGAAAACACAGAATGAGGCAATGCTGGAAATGGAAAGGCTGGATAAATAATCAGGAATTAAAGATGTGAGTATAACTAATAGAATTCAAGAGATGGAAGAGAGAATCTCAGTTATTGAAGACTCACTAGAGAATATACATTCATCGACCAAAGAAAACCTCAAGTCCAAAAATTCCCTAACACAAAATATCCAGGAAATATGGGAAACCGTTGAAAGAACAAACCTAAGAATAATAGGTGTAGAAGAAGGGGAAGAAAAACTGCTCAAAGGTACAGAAAACATATTCAACAAAATCATAGAAGAAAACTTCCCCAACCTACAGAAGGATATGTCTATGAAAGTACAAGAAGCTTACAGAACACCAAACAGACTGGACCACAAAAAGAAGTCCCCCTGACACATAATAATCAAAACACCAAATCTACAGATTAAAGAGAAAATATTAAGAGCATCAAAGGAAAAAGGCCATGTAACATATAAAGGCAAACCAATCAGAATCACACCCAACTTCTCAATGGAAACTCTGAAAGCAAGAAGGTCTTGGATAGATACCCTACAAGCACTAAGGGAGCATGGATGTCAATCCAGACTACTGTACCCAGCAAAATTTTCAATACTATAGATGGAGAAAACAAGATATTCCATGACAAAAACAGATTTAAACAATACATATCCATAAATCCAGCACTACAGAAGGTTCTGGAAGGAAAACTCCAACCCAACGAACATAACTACACTCACAGAAACACAGGCAATAGATAATCTAATTTTACCAAACACAAAAAGAAACAGGAGGGAAAAATCCACACACAATGATACCACCAACAATAAATCCAAAACAAACAAGAACCAACAAACAATGGACATTAACATCCCTCAATGTCAATGGTCTTAACCTGCCCATAAAGTGATACAGGCTAACAGAATATATACAAAGACAGAATCCATCCTTCTGCTGTTTACAAGAAACACACCTCAACTTCAAAGACAGGCATTACCTCAGAGTAAAATGATGGGAAAAGATTTTCCAATCAAATGGGCTCAAGAAACAAGCTGATGTAGCAATCCTAATATCTGACAAATTAGACTTCAAACTAAAAACAATCAAAAGAGATGAAGAAGGACATTTCATGCTCATCACAGGAAAAGTCCATCAAGATGAAGTCACAATCCTGAACATCTATGCTCCAAATACAAAGGCACCCACATTTGTAAAAGAAACATTACTAAAGCACAAATCACACATAAAACCACACACACTTAAAGTAGGAGACTTCAACACCCCACTTACACCACTAGACAGGACCACCAGACAGAAACTATTTAAGAAACAAAGGATAAGACAGAAGTTATGACCCAACTGGGTTTAACAGATATCTATAGAACATTCCATCCAAACACAAAAGAATATACATTCTTCTCAGTGCCACATGGAACCTTCTCTAAAATTGACCACATAGTTGGCAGCAAAGCAAACCTCCACAGTTACAAAATAATTGAAATAACCCCCTGTATCTTATCAGATCACCATGCATTAAATCTAGAATTCAACAGCAATACCAATTGCAGAAAAACTACATATTCGAGGAAATTGAATAACACCCAATTGCACCATTCCTGGTTTGAGGAAGAAATAAAAAAAGAAATTAAAGACTTCCTAGAATTTAATGAGAATGTAGACACAACCAACATACCCAAACTTATGGGACACTCTGAAAGCAGTGCTAAGAGGAAAGTCCATAGCACTAAGTGCCCACATGAAGAAATTGAAGAAAAGTCACATTAGAGAATTGACAGAACAACTTAAAGCTTTAGAGCAAAAAGAAGCAAACACACCAAGGAGAAGTAGACACCAGGAAATAATAAACCTGAGGGCTGAAATCAATAAAGTAGAAACTAGGAAAACAGTACAAAGAATCGATGAAACAAAGAGTTGGTTCTTTGAGAAGATCAACAAGACAGACAAACCTCTAGCCAAAATAACCAAAAGGCAGAAAGAGAACATGCTAATTAACAAAATTAGAAATGAAAAGGGGGATATAACAATAGACACCGAGGAAATCCAGAGAATCTTCGGGTCATACTTTGAAAACCTGTACTCCACAAAATTGGAAAATCTAAAGGAAATGGACAGTTTTCTGGATAGATATCACTTACCAAAATTAAACCAAGAACATATAAGCAGTTTAAATCGACCTATAACCCCTAATGAAATAGAAGCAGTCATCAAAAGCTCCCAACCAAAGAAAGCCCAGGGCCAGATGGCTTCACTGCAGAATTCTACAAGAAATTCAAACAAGAGCTAATTCCAGTACTCCTCAAAGTGTTCCGCACAATAGAAGCAGATGGGATATTGCCAAACTCTTTCTAGGAGGCTACAATCACTTTGATACCCAAGCCACACAAAGATATGACTAAGAAAGAGGACTACAGACCAATATCCCTCATGAACATCGATGGTAAAATACTCAATAAAATATTGGCGAATCGAATGCAAGGACATATCAGAAAAATCATCCACCATGATCAAGTAGGCTTCATCCCAGGGATGCAAGGATGGTTCAATATACGAAAATCCATCAATGTGACCCTGGGAACCTGACTCTGCTGAGATCACTGGGCCATTCCAGCACCCACAGAGTGCAAAGAGTGCAGAGAGTACAGAGGTGAGCTGACTTGGCCCCTAACTTGGACCCAACAAATTGGCACAGGAGACTGCTTCCTGAACATTTACGCCAGTAGCACAGACATTGAGGTCTTCAATTAATAAATGGGACCTCCTGAAACTGAGAAGCTTCTGCAAGGCAAAGGACACAGTCAGCAAGACAACATGACAGCCCATAGAATGGGGAAAGATCTTCACCAATCCCACATCTGACAGAGGGCTGATTCCCAAAATATATAAGGAGCTCAAGAAGCTAGCCACCAAAACACCAAACAATGAAATTAAAAAGTGGGGTGCAGAGCTAAATAGAGAATTCTCAACAGGGGAATCTGAAATGGCTGAAGGACACTTAAGAAAGTGCTCAAAATCCTTGGCCATCAGAGAGATGCAACTCAAAACAACTCTGAGATACCACCTCACCCCTGTCAGAATGGCTAAAATCAAAAATACCAATGACAATCTATGGAGAGGATTAGAGAAAAAGGAACACTCCTCCATTGCTGGTGGGAGTGCGGACTCATAAGACCACTCTGGAAATCAGTATGGCAGTTGCTCAGAAAAATGGGAATCAGTCTACCTCAAGATCCAGCATTTCCGAACTTGGGTATATACCCAAATAGTGCATGTTCGTACAACAAGGACATATGTTCAACCATGTTCATAGCAGCATTGTTTGTAATAGCCAGAACCTGGAAACAACCTAGATGCCCCTCAACTGAAGAATAGATAGAGAAAATGTGGTACATTTATACATTTATACAAAAAAAGCAATGGAATCCTGAAATGGATGGAACTAGAAGAAACCATCCTGAGTGAGGTAACCCAGTCACAAAAAGACAAACATGATATGTACTCACTCAAATATGAGGAGTAGAGGAGAGGAAATGGAGGAGCAGAAATATTGAGTCGGGGCAAGAATAGAGGAGAGAGAGCAGGATGTGAGATACCATATTACAGGGAGCCACTATAGGTCCGAGAAGAGATCTGGAACTAGGGAGATCTCAAGAGACCTACAAGGATGACACGATCTGACAATCCAGACAATGGTGGTGAGGATAACCTAAAAGCCCTTCCCCTAAAATGAGATTGATGACTACTTCTTATGCCATCCTAGAGCCCTCATCCAGTGGCTGATGGAAGCAGAGATAGACATGCACAGAAATACACTAAGCTGAAATCTGGAATTTAGTTGAAGAGAGGGAGGAATGAAGATCGAAGGAGTCTGTACCAGGTTGGAGAAACCCACAGGAACAGTTGGCCTGAACAAGGGAGAGCACATTGGTCCCAGATGCTGTCAGGGAGGCCAGTACAGGACTGATCCAGACCCCTGAACATGGATGTCAATAAGGAGGCCTCTGCACTCCAGGGAGCCTCTGGTAGTGGATTAGTGTTTTTCCCTGGTGTAAGAAGGGACTTTGAGAGCCCATCTCACGTGAAGGTATACACTCTGTCCCTCGACACATGAGGAAGGGCCCAGGCCCAGCACAGGAAGATTTGGTGGACTTTGCAGAGGCCCCTTTGAGGGCCCTACCCTGCCTGGGTAGTGGTGGGCGGATGGGGTGGGGTGCAGCTCAGGGGTGCGGGAGGAGGGATGGGGGTGAGGGGAGGGAGAGGGAGAAGGGACTTACATGTGAAACAAGCTTATTCCCTAACTTGAACTAATAAAAAATATTTTTAAAAAAAGTCTACGTGCAGAAAGGGAAAATGCTTGTTGGTTAAAAGCATTGATGCAAGAACCAGATCCCAACTGTGTGTGTATTTCACCTGTATAAAGTGAGAAATACCAGATTGAGTACAATGCAGATGGGACTGGATTGAAAAAGAAATCAGCCAAACGTGGGAAACTCTGTTATGAAAATAGAAAAAGGACATAAAAGACAATGGATCACACTAGGTTTGAATGAGTATGTCACATAGTAGATATTAAGGTTTTGTTAACTAACTGTGACTTTAAGAATGGAGTTGGAGAGCAATGAAAGAGATATCTTGATAGAGGGAGTCATTGTGGTGTTCAGGAGAGAAACCTGGTGGTAGAGAAATTTCAAGAAATCTACAGGGATGACCCAAGCTAAGACACCTAGCAAGAATGGAGAGGGTGTCTGAACAGGCCTTCCCCTTTAATCAGATTAGTGATGGCCCTAATTGTCATCCTAGAACCTGCATCCTGTAAGTGATGGAAGCACAAGAGATCCACAGCCAAGTGTGGAGTCCAGTGGAAGAGAGGGAGGAGGGGATTATAAGAGCAAATGGGGTCAAAATCACAGACACAGATTACCTGAGCTCTTGGGAGCTCATGAACTCTGTCTGGATGGACAGCTGGGGAGCCTGCATGGGACAGAACTAGGCCCTCTGCATGTGGGTGACAGTTGTATAGCCTGGTCTGTTTGTGGGACCCATGGCATTGGAACCAGGTCTTTCCCTAGTACATGAGCTAGCTTTATGGAGCTCATTCCATATGGAGGTATGTCTAGATTAACCTTGGTGTTGGTGGGAGGGGTTTGGTCGTGCCTCAACTGAATGCGTCAGGCTTTGTTGACTCCCCATGGGAATCCTTAACCTTTGTGAGGAGTGGGATGGGAATAGGCTAGGGTAGGTAGAAGGGAATGGGAGGAGGGGAGGGGGAGAACTGTGGTTGGTATATAAAATGAATTTTAAAATTAAAAAGATAAAAATGAATGCCCAAATGGAACAGAAACCAGTAAGACAACTCTCTCCCACAATCCCTCCCCTCATCTCTCCTTCTTTCCCACCTTTTCTAACCTTTCTTCTTCCAAACCCAGAATAAGCTACAACAATTTCTAGCCCAAGGAAGAAACAGAAAATGGCTTCTTTTAGTTAAGATTAAAATTAAAAAGGACTGAGGTGGTATCTCAATAAGGAAAGACATTACCATGCAAGCATGAGAACATGATTTTACATCTCTGACACCTACATAAAAGGATAGCACAAGTCACACACTAATGAAATCCTAGAGAGGGGGAAGCACAGACAGCAGGATCTCTGGGACTCTGGCCAGACCTCTGTGAGTTCCAGGTTCAGGAAGAGTGCCCATCTGAAAGAATAAGATATGGACAAATAATTGGGGGAGACTCTCAATGTCAAACTACACCTCTTGACACCAAACCTAATGCAAAGGAATACACATCTGAACATAAATGTAAGTCACACATGTACACAGTTATTTTATATTCATTAGTATGTGTTGGGGTGGGGGTGTATTTCTCCAATTGCACATGTGAAAGTCAGAGAATAACTTAAAGAAGTCTGTTCTTTTCTTCTGCCATGGAGTTTCCAAGAACTAAGTTCAGGTACTCAGGTTTGTTGGCATTGCTTTTGACTTCTGAGCCATGTGGCTGACATCACAATTTTTTTAAAAAACCAGGTAAATAAACATTATTATGAAGGACAAGTCATACTGCCAAATCCAATTCACTCATGTGTTCAGCATTCACTTACACAACAATCACTTAGTGGATGTGATGATGTAAAACATGTAAAGACAAGCTTCTAGGGATTCTGAAAACCAAAGACTAAGTGTAAAGATAAGAATGATCAAATGTAGGGAAGTGAACTACACAGGTGTTTGTGACAGTGCGAGGAGGAACATATTAACTAAATCTGGGAAATAGGAAAACATGTTTAGATATACTTACGAAAATGTTAGCTTAATGTTTGAAGAATACAAATGCACTTATAATTTCTAAGGCACGGGAGTAAAAAGAACGTTAAAGAAAAATATGAAACTAAAGGCTCTCAAGGGAAAAACTAAAACAAGTGTTGAACACAATGATACAAATTAAATCTTTAATATGCTATTCAATGAAGGGGAGTTTTTCTATTATACTGTTTTTGTTGGTTTTTGATAATTTTTATAGATTTGAGTCTTTTTCTACTTTTTTCATCATACTGATACTATGAATAATGTAATTATCCTCTTGATATGCATTCTACTTATCATGACCCACCCCTGTTTTATTTCTCAAAGTGAAAACTCTGTGATAAGCTGCCATCCAAGGTCTCTACTCTCAAGAGTACTGTGTCTTCACATATGCACAGATGCATCATAAAGGCAAGAAATTGCAAATGAGATTTTCAAATGCCCAGAAATTAGTAGATGCATGATATAGATTATGAAATTTATAGATCTAAAAGTTAAGCATATGAACACTGTGATATTATGAATTCTATATGCATGAATAAATTAATATGCATTGAATCTTTGCAATAAGATTATTGAAATGTCTTCAAATTTGTTACATGTTTTCATCTGACAACAAAGTACATATTTTATGTGGAAAACTTAATTGTAGTATATAAGAAACATTGATAATTTAAAAACAATCATATTAAATAAAAATACTCAGCATAAATCTATGGATTAAATGATGCTGCTTGTGTGGCATTTCAGAAAGGTCACACTCATAAAAAAATCAGACTAAATATAGTCTATTTCCTGGCTGCCAAGAACTTGGTGTAGGAAGATAGGATTAACTACAAAGGGTCATGAGGAACTATTTGATATGATGGAAATGTTCTAAAAGTGTACTGTGATGACTTATAACTCATAAAATTTAATATTCCAAGTGGGTGAAATTTATTGGATATGTATTCCTCAGCAAAGATAACTTAAAATGAACTTTATTTTGCTTTGTATTAGTTGCCCCAATGTAGCCTTAGATGCCAGAATATAATATCACTAACATAGCCTCAAAAATGCTTATCATTTAATTGTTTTTTTCAAGGCTATGAAATTATTTTAGAACTTTCCAAGAAACCAACCAAACACAGAGACAAGAAAATGACCACTGGCTTAGAGGAAAGGCATTGCTCTGTGACAATGTCTTTAAATTTTTACATTCACTTTAGTTTCTTTCTCCTCTTGTTTGGAAAGTGACAAGCTTTCATTTTTATTTTTTAACCCTTTACCCATTTATTTGAATAGATTTTTATAGATAATATATGTTGATTACTGTTTCCTCTTTCCCTCTACTCCTCCCAGCTCCTTTTCTCTCTTCCAATCTGGATCTACTCTCTGTCTCTCATTAGAAAATAACAGGCTTCTAGAGGATAATAATAAAATGTAACAAAATAAAATATAATAGATAAAACAAAATCTATCACATTGGAATTGGACAAAAGGAACCAACAGAAGGAAAAGAGCCCAAGAGAAGGTGCAAGAATTCACAATTTACTGGTACCCAAACTGAGGAACCCATTAAAACAGTAAACTGGAAGCCATAATATATACCCAGAGGACCTGGTGCAGACCAACTTAGGCCTGTGCATGCTGTTTCTTTCTCTGTGAGTTCATATGTGCATTGGTCCTATGATGGGAACTGAACTCTGACCCTCTGAAAAAGCACCTAGTGCTCTTATCCTCTCCAGTCATCTCTCCAGTACCTATTCTTTGAGTCTTGTAAGACACAGCAAGGAATGGAGAATGGAGCTATGCTAGAATGCTGGAGCATGCACTTGGAGTGGAAGAAGATGGTGAGATCATGTACAGTCTTGGAGTTTATGGCCCCCCACTTTGAAATACGTCAACAGATGAGTGATATGATTTGATTTTCAAGTTATCAGAATCACTGTGGCTATTATATTATATAAAGAATGTGGGGACAAGTATATGAGCAATGAAAAGGGAATATCAGAAAAAAGGTAAATAAATAAATAAATAGATGAACAAATAAATGGAATGTCAGAGTACTGGGATTACAAGCATATACTAACATGTCTGGTTCTGCTTCAACTTTTTTGTAATTTACCTATGTTTATTTTATGTGTATGAGTGTTCTATCTGTACCCATTTTGTTTTGTATGTCTGTGCACCACATGCATGCAGTGCCTGTGGAGGTAAGAAGAGGGAGTCAGATCTTCTGGAACTGGTGTTAGAGACAGTTGTTAGTCTCCATGTGGGTGCTGGGAATTATGGCTAGTACTATTTCAAGAACAGCAAGTGCACATAATGCTGAGCGATTTCTACAAACCCTTCTTTTAAAATAAAAACAACCTTCTACAACTATGTATTTTGTGTAACTGGTAGGCACATTGTATGTTCTAAGCTCCTCTGTAAAGTTATAGTACTAACATAACCCATTCAGAGCACATATTATCATTTTCTGAAGTAGCTTCATCTGTCAACATTCTATATATTTGCACAAATATCCAAACTGCAAAGAGTGATATAAGAAGCATACCATTAGACTTTTAACAGTGATAAATTAGGAATTGTCCACTGATTTCTGTAGTTCTTGTCACCACTGAAACTGTAACAATTGTGCCTTCTCTCTTCTTGCAGGAAACTTGGTATTAATTGCATGCAACCTGTAAGGTATTCAATTTCTCACCATCTGGAAAACTAATGTTTGTCGTTTACTACTGTACTGGGAAGCATTTTAAAGTAATCCATAGAAAATGGAATTGTCATCAATATATCTATAAAATAATAGTTATGCGTAAAAGACAATGGCTGTCCACATGTGTCTTTTTAATTTATAAAAGGACGGGGTAAGAGAGTAATGATCTTCATATAAGAATCAAATTAAAATCTCAAAATTGAGCCTGGCCAAGATGGTACATGCTTTTAATCCCAGCACTCGGGAGGCAGGGGCAGGCAGATTTCTGTGAGTTTGAGGCCAGCCTGATCTACATAGCGAGTTCCTGGATAGACTCCAAAACTAAAAAGAAACCCCTTCTTGAAAAACTCTCCCTCTCCCCAAAAATTCTCAAAGTTGAATATCAAGTATGTATTTTACAACTCATTTTTCAAAAATACAAGCCAATTATTTCTAATTTCTTATTTTGTCTTAATGACAAATTTCATGTTATGCATTTAGGTTGAAAGTCCACATATAGAACTTGTTGTTGGTTTCAATCATTTAACTCAATTTAAATGCCTGACTGAGGATATGACTAAAGAGTTTAACAAAGCCAGGTCCTTAAAAAAAAAACTCATGCCGAATGCATCCATTTGTATTTTTCTATACACAATTCACTGAACGTCACTTGCAAACGACAAAGATAAATATTCTTCAAATGCATTCATTAAATATACGATAAACATATCAGCTGTATTTTTATTTTACCTACATTTCTGAACTTGTCTATTAAAATGCACTGTTATTAAAACTGTTGTTACAAATCAAGAATCCGTGCTTTTTAGTTCCCATTCATATAGGAGTAGACCAAAGAATGTGATATACTTCCTAGTGCTCTACATTTAGTGATACCTATTACAACAAAGGATTGCACCATAACAATTTTATTGGAAACTGTTCTAACTTGGCACAACTGTCTCCTCACTTGACAATAGAGGAGAAGAAACCTCTTCTAAAATGGCAAACTATCATTTGTCTCTCACTTAAGAATACATAACAAAGCGAAAAAGCAGATAAAACAAATTAATATCTTTCCATATTCTAATTGCATGTCATTGAAGTAGGGCAAGGAAGAAGTCAGTATTACTATATTCAAATCATGAATTTACTTCGGACAAGAAAGTGACCTAAAAGTGTGATAGGTTATGAGAACCTGGCAAGTATCACACCTTTTAGACTACTAATATGGAATAGGAACATGGGAAAGAGCCAATAAAAATAAGGGAGAGGAACTCAAAAAAGATGGAGCAGAATATAAAGTTGATGGGATATACCCTTTTGAAAATAGGAACCACTTAGAAATCCCTCTATAAAACAGCTGGTCCCCTTCATTCTAACTTTTTTTAAGTTTTTTGTGCTTCTCTAATTTTTTTCAGATTTATTTATTTGAATTAGAAACAAGATTGTTTTACATGTCAATCACAGTTCCCTCTTCCTCCTCCCCTCCCCTACCATCCCCCCAACTACCGATCACATATCCTTTCTGATCACCAGGGAGGGTGAGGCCTTCCACAGGAGTCATCAGAGTCTATCCTATCCATTGAGATAGTGCTTACGCCCACCCCCGTGTGTCATGGCTCAGGGAGTATCCCTCTATGTAGAATGGGCTCCCAAAATCCACACCTATGCTAGAGATAAGTACTGATCTACTACAAGAGGCCCCATATATTTCCTAGGTCTCCTCACTGACTGGATCAGTCCCATGCTGGTTTCCCAGCTATCAGTCTGGGGACCAAGAAATCCACACTGCCAGAGAAGCTAGGAAACAAGGAGGACCCTAAGAGAGACATATATGGTCCCCTGGAGAAGGGGAAAAGGAAAAGATCTCCTGAGCTAATTGGGAGCATGGGGGAGGAGTGAGGGAGCTAGGAGAATGAGAAGGGGAGAAGAGGAGGGGTGAGAAGGACATACGTGAGCAGAAAGGTTGAGTCTGGGAAGAATAGAAGAAAACAAGAAAGGAGATACCATAATAGAGGGAGACATTTTAGGTTTAAAGAGAAATCAGGCACTAGGGAAATGTCTGGAGATCTACAAAGATGACACTAACTAACAGTCTAAGCAACAGAGGAGAGGTTACCTTAAATGCCCTCCCCTGATAATGAGACTGATGACTGACTTATCTGCCATCCTAGAGCCTTCATCCAGCAGCTGGTAGAAGCAGACACCCACAGCTAAACACTGAACTGAACTGGAATCCAATTGCAGAGAAGGAGCTGAGCAAAGGGGTCCAGACCAGGCTGGTGAAACTCATTCTAACTTTTAAAGGCTACTAAAGCCACTTCTCAACTTCCACATGAGATAACTGACATATGTGGGAAAGATTTTAAGGGAGGTAAAATATTTTCTGTCTTCATATCTCATCCTGATATGCATCTAAATCATCATGACTAAAACTGAGTATTCAAAAAGTCAAGAATTTAATTTGCAGAAATATCAAATGAAGCTTTAACATCCACAAAAAATAATTTTGGATTTGTAAGAGTATTTTATCAGGCAAGATAAGATGTTGAACACATGGTCAGGACTACAAGAACTAGCAGTTCTAACATAGAAAAGCACACAGTTCCCAGATGCAAAATCATTCTCATCTTAAGAGAATGGAAGCGAAGCAACCTGACAGAGATCATTGTTCTGAGGAGACAACCAAATTCGTATAAAATACTTTTCTCTGGAAAATGTACCACATATACCTAAAGTTCTCATTTGTACATAGGAAAATCATTTAAAGAGCTTCCAACAAGGATGCCTTGTCTCTCCTAGAGATTTGCTATAGAATACAGAAAGTCTTTATTGAGGGTTGCAAAACGATGAATCTCTTCAAATGACAAGTGTTACTTGAGGTTTGGCATAATAGAAAGAAAAAAATCATTTGGATTTTCAAGGCAATTTAACACTGACTTCTGGAGCTGTTCCTGTGAGCAGTGTGTCTAGAAGGTTCTTACTTTCAGTAAACCTATGGCAACTGAGAAGAATAAAGACAACAGATGCCACAACATTTAGGGTGAGGGTAAACATGGGTAGGAGTTTCTACTAGTGAATTCAAGATGTTGGTTTCTAAAACTGTTCTATAAAACAATGACAATTGCACTGATTTTTATACATAAATTTAGAGCCTGAATTGAGACCATATTACATACTTAGGATTTTTTTTAATGTTTTCTGTATATAAATATCCCACACTGAGGCTACATTCCCACTTAACTAGATCTCTGGAATGAGAAACTTTAGTCAAGGGCATACAATAAACAAACACACTAAAGTCACAAGTATTTGTACCTTGAGAAAATATCACTAAACTTCTTCCTCATTAGGAATTATTTCACTG
Source organism: Cricetulus griseus (assembly GCF_003668045.3). Lineage (NCBI taxonomy): Eukaryota > Metazoa > Chordata > Mammalia > Rodentia > Cricetidae > Cricetulus > Cricetulus griseus. Next base: position 11,060,868 of record NC_048604.1, read on the forward strand.
CTTGTTTGTTTTTGTTTGCTTGTTAGTTTTACCTGTCATGTTTGGATCTATCCTAGGTCTCTAGACTATCCGGTCTCTGGTTCTGGCCCTCCGTGCAGTGTTCTCAGTGGGCTCCGTCTCATGGCAGGTCTCAGCTTATTTATCTGTGAGAAACAGAAGCATTTGAACAGTTGTTACAAGGTAGAGTTTTTAAGGGACACCATAGCTGTTTGCTTCTCTAGATTCTGAGCTCATTAAGGACAGAATTCACTTTGTATTCCTTGTCATGATTCCAGCATATCTCTTGCAATCTGGATTGCTGTAAGTCATTCTATTCACTTAGCCAACAATAATTTTTGAAGGTAATCAAGGGAGTAAAATAAATGAGTGATGGTTGAAGACATTCCAAGAAACCAAAGTAAAACTCTTCTCAGGATTTGTTGTTGTGGTGGTGGTTGTTAAAATCTATTATATTGAATTTTTTCCCAACTCAGCCACCTGGGATAAAAATTCTGTTCAGACTTGGAATCATCATGATGAAGTCAGCATGCCCTCAGCAAAAACAGATGAGGGAGAATGACTTTCCCTCAGGACTGAGTTCTGAGGATGAGCTGTGATGCCAAGCAAAAATATGAGAATATTCTCAAAAGTTACCTGAACAAGTCTAGAGTAAAGTGATTTAACTTTCCTTTGAATGCTCTTCAAACTCACTCCAGAGTGACAGTTCGGCTGTACTGAGGTATTTTGGTGCATGTTGTGAAACCTGCCGAGAAAATTCCTACAATCGCCCTGATTCTGGAGAGGGGAAAAGTTAATTCAACTGAGACCTATTTAACTGCCACACAGGTAAACATTTAGCAGCATGGTTTTGGCAAAGCTCTTTAACTATACTACTCATTTTTCCCAAACTGAGAAAAGAACCACTTTAGTGCCCAGGGGTGTTTTTATGGTTGCTAAATAATAAAATATTCAAGTAATGTTTTTATATATTAGAGTGTAATCTCAACATGAATGATGTATTTAGTTGTCTTTGCCAAGTATTGGATACAAAATGTTACGAAGAAACAAAGCCATGAAAGAAAATAATCCTACCCTAAAGCATGATTTTGTTTTTATAGGATTTTCAGGTAGTAGAGAAAAACAATGGCTAATGGCCCCTCTCTCCCCTCCCTTCCTCCCTCCCTTTTTCCATCCCTCCCTACCTTCTGCCTTCTTCCTTTCCTTCTCTCCTTCTCTTCCCTTGTACCTTCCCCTCCTCTAAGTACAAACACCCACAGAAGATTTTAAGAAGTATAAAACAAAAAGAACTTGGTGTATATTGGCTTACCGTTCACCATTCAAACTGTTGGATTTAAAAAGATTAGAAAATGAAATGTCAATCATCTACCATTTGAAATAAATTTATGAGCATATATTTTGGATATTATGAAAAAGTATGTCCAGTAGGTATTCAGGTTTTCGTGTGTATGTGGAAATATTTTCCATAATCTTGCTGTTTTGTAATAAAGAGTTAAACAGAAATCAACTACAATATATTGATGCTCTAATTTAGGCGGTATAAATGAAAACTCATATTTATTAAACAAACTGAACTAGGTCCATTATTTTATTCTATTTTACTCCAATTAGTGAATTCATTTTTCTCTTTTAACGCTAAATATAGCAAATAAATATATTTTAACTCAGTTGTGCACCTAGCACATTCTTAGAGACTAGGAAAATTATTCCCTGAAGTTAGTCATTATTCCAAAATATTATTCCAAAATAGCTTTGGAATTCAACACAACTTCAGTTTCATGAGTATTATATTCAATAGTTAAGATTATTTTGATCTAAAAGCCTGAGGTAAAAACTAGAAAGAAAAATCATCAGAAGCCCCAGTGATAACAACCACCCTGATGATGCAGAGTAGAATTTTTTTATATATCATACCAATCTCAGTTCCCTCTCCCTCCTGCCCACTTACCCCACCATCTCCCCATCCCACCCCCATCCATTCCTCAGAGAAGATGAGGCATCTCATGGGAGATCAACAAAGTCTGTCACATCATTTAGGACAGGTCTTAGCCGCAACCACACATGTATCTAGGCTGAGCAAGTTATGACTCCATAAAGAATGGGCTCCCAAAGCCCATTCATGCATTAGGGGTAAATTCTGATCCCACTGCCAGTTGCGGGGGGCTGGTTCCTTCTTATGCTGGTTCCCTAGCTGTCAGTCTGGAGTCTGTGAGCTCCTACTTACTCAAGTCAGTTGTTTCTTTGAGTTTCCCCAGCATGGTCTTGACCCCTTTGCTCATTATTCCTCCCTCTATACAACTGGATTCCAGGAGTTCAGCTGAGTGTTTAGCTGTGGGTGTCTACTTCTGTTTCCATCAGTTACTGGGTGAAGGCTCTAGGATGATATTTAAGCTGGTCATCAATAGGGGAAGGCATTTAAGGTAGACTCTCCGCTATTGCTTAGATTCTTTATTGGGGTCATCCTTGTGGATTCCTGGGAATTTTCCTGGTGCCAGGTTTATTGGTAACCCCATAATGGCTCCCTCTATCAAGATATCTCTTTCATTGCTCTCTTTCTCTGTCCTCCTCCAACTCAACATTCCTGATCCCTCATGTTCTCCTCCCCCTTCCTCTTTCCCCTCCTTTCTCTCCTACCTAGCTCCCCCTTCCCTCATGCTCCCAAATTTACTACAGAGATGATGTGTCTGTCTGCCCTGAAACTGAGAAACTTTTGTATGGCAAAGGACACAGTGAACAAGACAAAATGGCAGCCCACAGAATGGGAAAAGATATTCACCAAACCCACATCTGACAGAGGGCTGATTTCCACAATATACAAAGAACTAAAACAAAAACTAGACACCAAAACACCAAATAATCCAATTAAAAATTGGGGTACAGATCTAAATAGTGAATGGCTGGAAGGCACTTAAGGAATTGCTCAATGTCCTTAGTTACCAGGGAAATGCAAATCAAAACAAATCTGAGATACCCTCTTGCTCACGTCAGAATGTCTAAAATCAAAAACACCAATGACAATTTATGCTGAAGAGGATTAGAGTGAGGGGAACACTCCTCCATTGCTGGTGGGAATGCAACCTTGTACAGCCACTTTGGCAAAAATCCATTTCTGGCTAGAATATTATACAAAATGTTAATTGTTGCCTTCATAGTCAACACTTGATTGGTGATTTTAGTGGGTGAAGAAGTAAATTTAAATGAGTATATTTATACATTATTTATGACAATATTCTTTTTGTATACTATATATAAATGTGCAAAAATAATAGCATTTGAGGTTATTATAAACCAATAGGTTACATTCTTACTCCCTTTATGAAAAAACACAAAGAACCTACAGTTACAATTTATAAAGAACCTAATAGTTATCTGCAACTGTATTAGGAACTGGTAGCAAGATGACAAGAATTAATGAGTCCATAAGTATAAAGGTAATATATATCATCTATATTTACACATATATAGTACATATATAGTTATGATAATTATTGGATAGATAGGGTTACATAAGGGTATGACAGAAATCTTCCAACATCATGTGCTATTGCCAAGGTTATTAGTTTTTCTAAAAAAAAAAACTGAGAGTAAAGCTCTATTGCTGACGACAACACTGACATATCTGACTGAACACAGGGAAGTTGAGTTTGCACCTAACTAGAGCTTTTATCCCTACTGACCAGTGCTACTGAGACTGGAAAGTACCCTGAACACGAAAAAAAAAAAGAAACCACAATCCCAGCTACAAATCCTGCAATCTACAATAGAGAATTCCTTGGATGATACACTGTTGCAATTGTAGCATATACATTGTGAGAGTAATCAGATGGTATCTGATTGCATGTGAGGTTCACTCCTTGGAATGGTACCCATGCCTGACACTGCACATGTGGCCAAGAACCTGAGACTAGAAAGGCCAAATGCCTAGGGCCAACCAAATATTATTGTTCTGCTAAGAGACCATAGCAATAAAACAACTCCTAATACCATCCTCTATACACATAGAGCAGTGTCTTGCTCAATTTGATGAGACAAGTTTCTCTTGCAGTAGATGGGAATTAATAAAGAGACCCATTGCTTGATAATGTATGCAGAGTGTGAAAGTTCAAAGTGCCATGCAGTCCTAAATGGTATGTCTTCATGAAACCTTGCCCTTTGGGGCTCAGGGAAGAGGAGGCAGAAAGACTGCAACTGCTAGATGGGATGGATGACACCAAGGAAACTTTCTGACACAACAGGACTCAAAGAGACTGCAGCAGCATGTTTATGGTACACGAGTACAAGCCATATGAGGTCCCAACACTGAACAAGGGAAGAAGACATGGGCTTCCATCCATAAGCAAGAAGCGATCTCCAATTGATGTCTATTTGCAAAGCAAAAGCAGTTTTCACCAAAGGAATCTCACTTCTCATATAAACCACCCTTAAGAGTCCTTTGGCCAGCAGTACATGGCCAACATAAAAAGAACTCAATGGTATTTATTTTTCAAGACTCCTTTTTGTCTCATACTGCTTGGTATGGGCTCATTTTTTTTCTTTTTTTCCATTTTTTTTAAATTTAAATTAGAGACAAGCTTGTTTTACATGTCAATCCCAGTTCCCTCAACCTCCTCTGAGTCCCCCCCAAGGACCCCCTATCCCATCCCCTTTCTGCTCCCCAGGGAGGGTAAGGTCTTCCATGGAGGATCTTCAAAGTCTGTTTCATATCATTTGGAGCAGGACCTAGCCCCTCTGCCGTGTGTCTAGGCTGAGAGAGCATCCCTCTACATGGAGAGGGCTCCCAAAGTCCATTTGTGTACTATGGATAAATACTGATGGTGTGGGCACTTCTTTTGTCTTAATGCTCTTTTACTTACACATTATGGTTTCTAATCTCATGGTTTTATGGGTTTTGTGTGTGCCTGGGTGTGTTTCTTGTGCTGTCTCTTTCTTTATTTTTAAATACGTCTTGTTGTTATTGCCTGTTTGTTTTCCAAACAGAGGAAAAAGTGTGGAGTTGGAAAGGTGGGGAGGTCTGGGAGAAGTTGTGGGAGGGTAAACCATGATCAGAACATACAGAATGAAAATTGTATTTTCTTATTTTTTTTGGAGGGGTGGTAACATAGATTTGTAGATTTTGTTTTATTTTTATTGGAAATCCTGTCTTCTCTCATACAGTGCATCCCCACCACAGTTCCCCCTCCTCCACTCCTCTAAGCTCCCTTTCCCTCTTCTGCTCTCCTCAGACCCACTCTGTTTCCTCTTCAGAAAAGAGACTGCAGCCAGAGAGGGCAAAACACAAAACAGAAAAGACAAGACAAAAGCCCTAATATGGAGGCTGGACAAGGCAACTCTATAGGAGGAAGAGAGTCCCAAAATCAGGCAAAAGAATCAGAGATGTGCCCACTTCCACAAAAAGACCAACTTAACAGCCTCAACATATGCATGTACACAGAGGAACAGGTACAGATCCATTCAATCTCTGTGATCTCTGTAAGCCCTGCTTAGTTGATTCAGTGGGACATGTTCTCCTGGTGCCCTCCATCCCCATGGACTCCTTCAATCTTCCTCCCCTCCTTCTGCGAGGTTCCAAGAGCTCTCAGAGGAGGGACATGTGGGAGACCCTCAATTTCGATGATATCTCTGCATGTCTGGCTATTGGTCTCTGTATCCACTCCCATCTCCTGCTGGAGGAAGCCTCTCTGATGACAGGGCAAGGTACCGATCTACGAGAATAGTAGAATCATTTCATTGACTTTTTTCCAGTCATGTTTGGTGCTACCCCAAGTCCCTGGGCTATATAATCTCCAGTTGCTGGTCATCCCGGCATTTTAGAGCATGGGCTCCCTCTTGTGGCAGGGATCTCAAGTGAAACCAGACATTGGTTGACCACTCCCACAAGTTCTATGCCACCATTGTCACAGAATATTTGGAAGGCAGGGCAGATTGTAGGTGACTGGACTGGTGTCCAGATTTCTCCAATGGTAACCTGCAGAGTACCTTTCTACACCAAAGAGACTAGAAGTAAGGGTGAAGGCTCCATGCAGGCACCAGCTCAACCTCTCTATGTCCAATGAGCTGTGTGGATGTATCCTCAGCTGTGGAGCCTGCTGTGAGTTTTCAGAGCATCGCCTTCTGAGTTAGCACTACTCTGAATTGTTTAGAGATCCCCAGGAGTCTCCCTCATCCGACAATTCAACTGAACGCAACCCATTCCCTCTACTGGAAACCTTTCCTGGCTACAAAAGATGACAGGTTTAGACACCGAATCATTCTTTACTATGATTCTTCACTAGGGTCACTTCAAAGATTCCACAGTTTCCACTACACTAGGTTTCCACATCACCACGCAAACCCTCCCCAATTCCAGTTATTGCTCTCCACATTCTCTCCCTCCATCCCTCACCCCTATTTCTGGTCCCCCCTGCTCCCTTCCCTACCTTGCCCCAGTCCACCTGCAAAATCTATTCTATTTCCTCTTCTCAAGGAGATTTATGACCCCCTCCATATCCTTCCTCTTTACCTAGCCTCTCTGGGTCTGTGAATTATAGCTTGATTATCATTTACTTAATATCTACTATACACTTATAAGTGAATACATACCATGTTTGTCTTTCTAAGTCTGGATTACCTCACTCAGGGTGATCTTTTCTAGTTCCAGATATTTGCCTGCAAATTTCATGATGTCATTATTTTTAACAGATGAGTAATGCTCCATTATGTAAATGCACCACATTTATTTTAGCCATTCTTCAGTGGAAGGACATCTACGATGCTTCCAGTTTCTGGCTTTTATGAATAGAGCTGAAATGAACATAGTTGAACAAGTGCCCCTGTGGTAGGATGGAGAACAATATATATTATTAAAAAATTATTCACTTCTGAGTAAATCTTGTACATGTATTCTATCAAAGTCATCAGATGACACTGCATTAGTTCAAAACTACCAACTTTAAATTCATAGTCTAGAGACTTTCCCTTACAAGTAGTTATGACTCACCAAATACCCATGACTAAATGTTTGTTAGAGTTAGCATTCCAAAGAAGATAATAAAATGATGGCTTCCTAAGTAAGTTCTCCTTTGGGGCCTATAGACAAAATTAAGTTTAAATGTACTTTTCTTTCTTACTATTATAGAACCAAAAAAGTAGTCTGGTACACCTCAACAACAACATAGCCTTCCTGTTATGGAAGTTTATGTCCCAAACAATACTGCAGTTAGATTGAAAAAAAAAAACACTGTAATATTGATATTTATAATATCTGCTACCCATAAAATAAAAAACAAACAGAAAATCCATATAACAACAGATAAACAAACTACATGCATAGTTTCAAACTCAATAGAGAATGCTGCTTTCATTTGGGGTAGACTAAGATTTTCACATAGTAGGCAATTTGAGATGATTCTTATATGCACATGAATGAATATACACATGCATGTTCTTTTTTGTTTTATCATAACTGAGAACAATGATAATCACTGAAAGAAAATTAGAAATTAAATTTACAAATAAAAAAGTCATCTGAGTATGGTGGTCCACACTTCTAATTCCACCATTTAGGAGGCAGAGACAAGTAGTCCCATATGGGTTTTAAGTCTGCCTGGTATACATATCAAATTCCATGGCCGTCAGGGTTATATAGAGAGACATTTTCAAAAATAGAAAGAAATAAAAGAAGCATAAAATGTAAAGTACCTAAGGAATGGGGATGGAGAGCTGGCTTAGTATGTAAGAGTACCCACTGATCGTCCGCCAGCACCCACATCAGGTGCTGTATGTAAGTCCAGCTGCACTCCATGGGAACTAACAACTTCTTCTGGTCTCCATGGAAACCGACACACATATGACATGCACACACACACACACACACACACACACACACACACACACACACACACAAATAATTAAAATACAGCTTAAAAAATCATACATCATTCAAATATATTTGTTGCTGCTGATATATCACTGTATTTCTTCCAAGAAAATTATGCATTTCTCATTTCTCATGTGTTTTACACATATTATCTATTCCATCATAGTATAATGCAATCTACCAGCAGTACGAACTATTATGATTTTGCCATGATATCTTTTATGTATTTATCAATTTGATAAGTTAAAACTATAGATCAATGATTCATTATTAGTGAGCAAAAACAATTTAAACAAATTTTGGACTCTTTCCACTTGTAAGTTGGTAGTTTAAAACACTTTTGTATTATTAAAGGCAATATAATATCTCTTGAAACATAATATTGTAACAAATCAATGGAAGTATACTAAGGAAAATTATTCATAATGTATTAACAAATGAAATATATGATGGCGTTACTATAGTCCCTTAACTTTGATGAGTTAGAAATGTGTACTTCTTTGGGGTTCTTGAGGAACAAATGTGAATTTAACAAACTCTACCTCACAGGAATGGTAAAATAAATGCACCAAAGGATGCAAGGAAAGATCAAGTTCAGATCATGTAAACAGAAAATATCAGTCACTGAAATTGGATTGATACAAAAACAATAAAAAAAACTAGAAGTTATTTTTTCAAACCGATGATTCAGCCTGCTGCCCTTTCATGTTCTTATTAAGAGCAGAACATCTCAAAACCTTCCATGAAGGATGTATGAATTATAATCTGGTATTTATATTAGTGACTCATAAGAATCTCTCTATCAGTGCAAGATTGACATTTCAGAAAAGAACAAAACACACCCCTCATTTGGCATAAAGAAACCTAGAAAACTGGTAGGGGGCATTTTCCTGTTATCCTTATAAATAAAGCTATTGAATAAGAGCCCACAATCATACAGTTAATTAGTAGCAAAGAGGAAGATGAACTCCAGCTCCCATGTTTCTCAAAATTTTATTCATTTTTTCCTCAACATTGCTGTTCAACCTTCTGCATTATTCTGGCAATGCAAAAGCTCTATGTTTTGGTAGTATCCTGTTTGGTTTAAAAGTAATTTTCAGATATATGTTCTTGTTTTTCACAAATCTAGGAAGACCACTAGTTTTTCTTAATACACATTAATACTTAAAGAAGAAAAACATTTTCATTTCAATACTTCTTAGAAGAGCTGAGATGATAGTAATATCTTTCCAGACGCAATTATCCAAAGGGAAGTGTGATGCATGGTGTGGTGGTTTGAATGAGAGGGCCCCCCAGGGTCACATATTTAATTGCCTGCTGCCCAGTTGGTGGACTACTTAGGAAGCATTAGGAAAGGTGTGGTATGTTCTAGGGGGAATGGCCTTATTGTAAGATGTGTGTCACTTGGGGTAGACTTTGAGTTTTCAAAAGTTCTTACTAGACCCACTATGGCACACACACTCTCTATGTGCTTATGTATGAGATGTAAAATCAAAGTTACTGCTCCAGTGTCCTCCCTGCCTGCTATCCTGGTCTCATCATCATCACCACAGACTAACTTTATGAAACTGTAAGCAAGCCCCCAATTAAATGATTTCTTTCATAAATTGCCCTGGTCATGGTGACTTCTCCCAGCAATAGAAGAGGAAGTAGGATGTATGTCATTCTCTAGTGCAGCCATATCATTCTTTATACAGCTTCCTGTGCCTGGAGTGAATATTCGTTCTTTGCCTGTCCTCGCACTACCTTTTACAACTCATTCTCCAAGGCCTACCCTACATACTATCCATTTCTCCAATAGCCACTAAAAAATTGAAAGTCATAGTTCTTTCTTCTGAACAAATACAGAATTTGGTGATTGTATATAGTATTTCAGACTTATGTAAGTTGTTTGACTTACTTAACTGTCTAAAGAATGCTGTATATTTATTTTGGCATAAGTAAATACTTAAAATACTTAATATTATTAAAGGAAATAATGTGCAGATTTAAATCTAATAAAGTTCTGATACAGACATTGATATAGTTATAAGCCCATAAATAGAGTAATATTATAGTCCCTGAAGTGACCATATATAATAAGCAAAAGAAAATATCTACTTTTAAAAATAGTAATTACCGAAAGCAATCTCTCATGATATAAATAGGACTGCTGCTGATATGGCTTAGTGGGTAAAGGCCTTAGGCAAGCTGAATATATATATATATATATATATATATATATATATATATATATATGTCACATCATATAATCAATAGGTATATATTAAATATATGTAGAGTTGCAGTGCAGAACTCCAGAAATTGACTTTGACTTAAAGACCTTTGGATTCTATAAATCCACTGAAAGCAATTCATTCTATTTTTCTAATCAGAACTAGAATATATACCTGCATGAATATATAATGCAGCATAAGTTATGCAAGCAATAGAATCATAGGATATTTCACAACTGTACTGAAATAGCTTTTGGGACATACCACATTATTTTCCAGAATGTATAGCCTTCCTGGACTTATCTCAGAATCTTCCTAGACTTGAAAAGTATCAGATAGATAGATAGATAGATAGATAGATAGATAGATAGATAGATAAATGGATGTTTGGTGATATGTATGGTATGACTGAATCTGAGACAAATGTGTGTCTGGTAACAAGCCTGTTGAAGTGTATTCATGCACTATGCCATAAAATTTATACCAGCCACATATAGCAATTCAAGAGCAATAGTTGTCAAGAATGAACATAATTCAAAGAGAGAACTCAATTAGAAGTTAAGTGAAATTTGAATATAAAAGTTAATTAGAGATTGCCCTCACTGCCTAAAAATGGCACAATTTGAACTATGATGATTTTAATGGATCAATACAGAAAAATGCATAGATTCTTGATGATTAAATCTCATTAGATAACATCAAAAGCTACTAACACATTAAAACATTGATCTGAAAGCCTAAAAATCAGAGAAAAATTTAAGCATTTATCCTGTAATCACTTATAAAATAAGTACTAAGGTAATCAGATAAAATTAGTGAGGTAAAATTCTTCTTTATAACAGTCTCAAAGTTTAATAATTCAGGAAAAGCCATAGAAAACATCTACTATCTCTAATGGCATAACATGCCACGGCAAAATAATCAATAGGAAAATTTGGGGAGAAATGTTTATTATAAGCATAATAGTAGATGAGTAAGAGACACTGCACTTGAATCAACATAAGATTTTACATTATTGAAAATAAGATGATCTACAATCAGACATTATGTGACTCCAGATGGATACAATGAGGAGTGTACCCTATTACTCACAATCTCTTTTTGCCAATAATTGAAGAAAATACAAATAAGCTTCTAACATAACCTACAAGCATATTATAAATACAATGGTAGAGATATAAGGGATATGGTACATTAAATAATGTTATGAGGAAGACATCTGTCGAATCTATAATGTGAGACAGACTCTAGAACAAATGATCTGGTTATTCTCTCAATGAATTGCATGATTGGAGTGATGATCAGTGAAAAACACTTAGTAAAAGAAACAGGAAACATGATAGTCAAGTGTGACGACTGGATATTATTTGAGTGTTAACTGATATAAATGAAAGTTTTCATTTTTGTTTGTTTTCTAAGTATATTTGATAGAATCCAGAAATTTAAGCATATATGGAATCAATTGTAAACAATTTAATTTTACAAGGTTAATTAGGTATAGTTTTTAGGTGTAATGATAGCATGGCAATTAAATAAAACTATTATTAGCATTGTTTTTGTTTTTATAACTTCTGCTCTTCTCTCATATGTTAAATCCTAATCATATTTCCCCCTCCTTCTACTTCTTCCAGTCCCTCCTCGCACCACCCTCCTCGCTGAGAACAACTCTTCCTTTGTTTCCCCTTCAGATAAAAAGAGCAGGCTTCCCAGGGATATCAACTGAACACTGCATAACAATGCACAATAAGACTGGGCACAAACCCTCATATCAAGCCTGGACAAGGCAACCCAGTAGGTGGAAAAGGGTCCCAAAAGCAGGCAAAAGAGCCAGAGACAGCCTCCCCCATTTCCACTGTTGGAAGTCCCACGAAAACACCAAGCTACATAACCATAAAGTATCTTCAGAGGACCAGCTCAGCGCTCCACACGGTATGTGTTTGTTGCTTCAATCTCTGTGATCCCCTATGAATTCTGGTTAGTTGGTTCTGTGGGCTGTGTTCTCTTGGTGTCCCCTACCACTCTGGCTCCTACAATCCTCCTGCCATCTTCAACAAGGTTCCTCTGGCTCCACCTAATGTTCGACTGTGAATTTCTGCATATACTCCCATCAGTTGCAGAATGATGGCCTCTGATGACATTTGTTCTAGGCACCTATATATAAGCATAGCAGATTATCATTAAATATCATTTCATTGACTTTTTTCTAGTTGTGTTTGGTTCAGAATTGTTAAGATAAAAAAACACAAGTGACAACTCATACTGGCAAGGTTATGGAGCAAAGAGAACATTCCTCAATTGCTGGTGGGAGTACAAACTTGTACAACCACTTTAGAAATCAATATGGGACTCGATCTACCTCAAGACCCAGCTGTACTATTCTTGGGCATATAGCCAAAGTACACTCCACCCTATCATCACAAGGATACTTGCACAACCATGTTCATTGCAGCTTTGTTCAGAATATCCAGAAACAACCAAAAAAAAAAAAACCCTAGATGTCCCACAATTGAAGAATGTATAAAGAAAATATAGTACATTTACACAATATAGTGTTACCTGTTAAAAATAACATTGTGAAATTTACGAGCAAATGTATGCAATTAGAAAAGATCGTCCTGAGTGAGGCAGCCCAGATTAAGAAAGAAAAAAAATATGTATTCACTTAAAAGTGAATATTCACTGTAAAGTAAAAGATAATCATGCTACAATCCACAGACCTAGAAAGGCTAAGTAACAAGGAAGGCTCAGAGGGGAGGATGCATAGATCTCCCTGGGAAAGGGAAATAGACTAGATTTTTGGGGGGTGGACTAGGAGTGGGTGGAGATGAGAACAGGATGGATAAGATAGGGGTGGGAGGGACAGGAAGTGAGTACTGGGAGAGATTGCTGGAATTTGGGGGTATGAGGGGTGGTGTAGAAACCTAATGCAGTGGAGGCTCCCTGGAATCTATGAGGGTGACCCTGGCAAAATCTATTAGTAATGGGAGGATAAAGAGCCCGAATTGGCCATCATCTATAACCAGGCAGTGTTAATAAGACATAAGCCCAGCCAAAAACCTTTGAGCTATAACTTGTCTTGCCTGTCAGAGGTGCTGGATGGGTGGTGCAGAGTTGTGGGAGTGGCCAACCAATGATTGGTCCAAATTGAGACCCATACCAGGAGAGGGAAACCATGCCTGACACATTGACTGGATGGCCAGGAACTAGAGGCAGAACAGCCTGGAGACCCTGGAAAAACATTTTTATCAAACATACTTATGCACTTAAGTAGTTTCTGGAAAAATAACATGAAATAAGAGTCTGTTCTGTGGTACTCTTTAAAAATAATACTAAAAATTATAGATGTAATTAGACGAGTCAAGATTCTTAAGTAGTGGTAGATATTCAAAGTAAATTGCATGTATATAGTAACTATAATATTTTATTTACTTACTTTGTTTTGCTTTCCCTTTTATTGAAAACAGATTCTTTTCTCTTACACTGTACCCTGCTTAGTTCCCCTCCCTCTATTCCTCCTGGTTCCTCCCAATACCCCCTCACATCTAGATCCACTTCCTTTCTGTCTCTCATTAGAAAATAACACATTTCCAAGAGAAAACTACAAAGCATATCAAAACAAAACAAGATACAACAGAAGCCATCACATCAAATATGGACAAGGCAAACCGAATGAAGGAAATGAACCCACAAGAAGTCATATGAATCAGAGAACACTGGAATATTAATATAGTGAAGTTATTAGATATGAATAGTAGGGTAGATATCGGTATACCTAGAATAGTTTGGTAACAGAGTCCTAGAGATGCTAGTGAACAATAAATAAATTATTTCCCTTTTAATTTTCTCTTCCATGACACACAGCATTCTCTAGCACAGTACTGACTACTATACAATACTCAACCTCTCACATACCAGTTCACAATTGTTAAATTCGAGCTCCATTTGTCTTTATCTTTTTCTTTCTTTCTTTCTTTGTTTAAGAAAGGGTTTCTCTGTGTAGCTTTTGGGCCTATCCTCGTACTCGCTCTGGAGACCAGGCTGGCCTCGAACTCACAGGCCTGCCTCTGCCTCCGAGTGCTGGGATTAAAGGTGTGTGCCACCAATGCCCGGCTAGATTTTGTCTTTTTACTTCTTGTTTTATTTTCTCAGAAATCTGTGTTGGTTGATCTCCCTTTACCAAAAGAAGATATTGGGAAGATATGTCAAAGTGGAAAGACTGAGGTTTCAGTTATTTGGTATACCTGGTTCATTTGTTGCAAGTTGACCTAGAATGTTTCTCTGTAAACAGCTTCCATATTTAATACTCTACTACAGATAGGTTTTCAGCTGAGTTCCCAAACACTGCTTTCCCTTGTAACAGCAAGTTTAGGACTAGCAACACAGTTTGCAATCTTGCAACCCCAATGATACTTTCATATCATTCACTAGTTTTATTTCTCATCACATGATTTACTTAATGAACAGCTCAAATGAAGATATAGGATCCATAATTTGGTACTGCATAGTATCCTGTTTCATTGCTTACATTTTTGTAAATAAGCTGGCCATCATAATATCTTCAATTATTTCTTTTGAATATGTCATCTGTTTCTCGTTATGATGCCTAATACAAATTATAAGCTTCATTAAAGTTTTAAAATTTTCATGCTACCTTTTGTTCGTTTTGATGCTTAAAATACATGGCTATCTTGCAACTAGCAGATGTAAGATGATATTAGTTAAAGCAAAAAGAAAAGTATCAAAAGGAATAATTAAAATTGAGAAATAAAATAAAGAAATTGTGATATGCTTTTTTAAAGTTCCATTCATTATTTGCAGACACCAAGGAAGTAAAAAGGATTCGATGCAAGTGGTAGGGAGAGAAGAGTGTGGGAAATAGCAGGGTACTAGTGATCTGAAGGGAGAAATAGGGAAAATGGTGAGCATGTTGGTATAGATAAAGATATAGTACCATAAGTTACTACACAAGATTCCAAAGGAGGAAAGCAACCAATAGTCCTACACAGCTAAGATGACTATGAACCACAATAATGACCAGCATGGCACTATATCCCTAAGGGGCAGTAACAGCATGTGTTCCTTAGTGATAAGAAGCATCTTTCTTATTGGACTTAAGACCTGCTCACCAAGAGGGAAAACATGGCTGGTACTGGAAACCCAGCCAATCACCCAGGGCTAGTGAAGAACCTAACTCAACCTTGATAAAGCAGCATAATCCTTAACTATGTTCTAATATTTGTCCTTATACACACAGATAAGTGTAGTCTGTACCCCTTGTCTTAGTTAGTGTTTCTATTGCTGTGAAGAGACACCATGACCATGGCAACTTTTTAAAGAAAAACATTTAAATGGGACTGGCTTACAGTTTCAGAGGTTTACTCCATTATCATCATGGAAGGACATGGTGGCTTGCAGGAAGGCAAGGTGCTAGAGAAGGAGCTGAGGGTTTTACATCTTGATCTGCAGGCAACAGGAAGTGAACTGTAACACTGAGTGGAGCTTAAACATAGACCTCAAAGCCCACCCCAACAGTGACACACTTCCTACAACAAGGCCACACCTACTTCAACAAGGCCATATCCTCTAACAGTACTACTCCCTTTGAGGGCATTTTCTTTCAAACCATCACACCCCTCATCAAGGAAACTTCTTACAACAGGTGGAAAGCATTACTTAAAACAGAACCAATCAAAATTCAGAGTTATGGATTTTGCCCACTCCCCAAGAATAAACTTAAAGAACAGCTCCAAAACATAAGACTCAGGATCATTGTGGAAGATGAGGTGGAAAGATTATAAGAGGCCAGAAGATCAGGAAGTTTTCAGTGAGATTGTGTCTCCAATAAATGTCACAAGCTACACCCACAAAAAGCCTTGCCGACATCTCTTTGTAAACATGACTTGACCTGAACAAGGACAACACAAGTGGATAAGCTAACATGGAATGGAAAATGCCCATGAGACCTCAACCCTGCAGAAAGAACAACAGGCAACTAAGGAATGCTGAGAGTGATAGAAAGATTCTTCCCCAGGGAATATCACACCATCTTGTTATCCAATATTAAATGGTCAGTCCTAAAAACATACATACAAGTAATATTATCTAGATTGTGCAGGTTATATTTAGGAATATATTTATGGACATATATACATAGTTAAATAAAGAGGCTTTGGGTTTGAAAGAGAACAAGGAAGAGAGTACATCGTAGGATTTGCAGAGAGGAAAGGGAAGGGGAAAAATCACATAATCATAATTTCAAAAATAAAAACATTATTTTAAAAACAAGTGTAGAGAACATAAATCCAAGCTCAAATATAATAAATAAAAAACTCTTTTGAGGAAAAAAAACAGAAAAAGTTCTATTCATTTGGCAGCTTGACACTTAAACAATTGGATATAAAATCTCATGAAGAAAAAAATTATATGAACTCATATAGCCACTTTAAATAGAAATCCTCATAAAACTATGTTGGCTACTCATAATAAATCAAAAATTCAATATAATTAATTTTATAAATTAAATATTAACCTTTAATTTATGTGGATCAATATATTATTATGAAATTAACAAAAACTAGAAAAAGTTTGAAATTGTTTTATAAAACAATAAATTTTAATTAAATTATAATTTCACTGTTTGTAAAGATAAAAATAAACTTAGCTGTCAAAATACTTCCACAGTTCTTTTCAAAAATTAGCCACCAAGCCCAAGCACAGATTCTGGCTATTGTGGTCCAGGAGCCCAACCTACACCAAGTAGGGGCTCCAACTTCCCTTGTTTAAGCTTGTATGTGTTGCCCAAGACCTTTATACATTAGATACACAGAGGAAAATGGCTTCTTAACCCTACTAAGATTTATTCCTCTGCTCCAGAACATTACAAATACCTCCACTAAAAGAAGAAAGGTGACTTGTACAAAAAAGAAAATGGAAGATGGACAATGTGACACGCATCAATAGATAAAACACAAACATAAATTCAGAACAAGAAAAGTAGAAAAGCACTGTGTAGCAAGCACTTGCTTTCTTTTGATGAACACTGTGCTAAATACTCATTTAATCCTCAACACCTTACATAACAGGCAAAATTTTTTATCAATGGGATAAGGGGCTCAGGTTGATAAAATAATTTATTTTGGGCCTCATGCTTTGTATGTGATGAATGCTGTGTTTCAATCCATCTGCCTTTATTATTTAATTATGTATATTAATTAAGTATCATTGGAAGAAATGATGCCCTATCTGGAACCCTCATGACTATACTGAATTTAGCTCACCATTATATAACTTTCTGTTTACCAGGGAAGAGAACTGATAAACTGATTGCTGCTAGTTGTTCATAATAATTTTAAAAATAGGAAATCAGCAAAGAAGTTGCTATGCTAGAGAATATTTCAAACAATTGTCTCTTTCAACACGAAACTTATCTAGCAAAATAGGCAGGTTCTATATAAAATGACTCGTGCTTAATCTAGATCAGGGAATCAGGCTGACTTTCTGCCAAAACTTGTTTGTGGATTCTTAGGTAAGAATGTTTTACACTCTGAAATTATTGAAAATTCAAAAGATGAACAGTATTTTTGTAGCATGTTCAAAATGACATGAAATTCTGATACTGCTACACTTTAAATAAAGGTTGCTAGAACATGGTGACATGAGCACATTTCCATATTGCCTGTGGCAGTTTCTCTTGGGTAGTTGAGGGATCAATGATGTGTGTGCTCCACCACATCTTTACAGGACAACACTGCTAGCCTCTGGTCAAAGCAGTACTTATAATATATGCTGTGAACAGAGCACCAAAGGCAGGAGCTGCAGGGAATGTTGGATTCTGCACTTGTAGCCATCACACACAGTTCAGCACTGCAATGCATGAGAAGATACATAATATATTTGCATACATTTTCCATGGAATAGCTTGCTTTCATTTTTTCTTACTGATTATCTGTTCTTAACCTTCCTCACCGTTGCTTGCTCATGATCCCCTAAAACACATATATGACCAAAGAAAAGAACTGCCTCAAATGATGTGGCAGACTTTGAAGATTCCCCATGGAAGGCCTCACCCTCCCTGGGGAGCAGAAGGGATGGGATAGGGGGTTTCTGCAGGGCAGGAGAGGATGGGAGGGAGAGGGAACTTGGATTGATATGTAAATTAAGATTCTTTCTAATTTAAATAAAAATCTAGAGAAAAAAGTACAAATGGACAAACAACCAGATTTTATATTACTGATGACATTTGATTTGAATTATATCTCTAATCAGTCTTAAGTATAAAGTTTTAGCAGGTGAATTAATGAAGATATTGTAAGAGGACTATGCTTCTTCAAAGTATTTTGATAGTCATTTGTCAGTTATGTAATATATAAAATACTTGTTTTTTAATATGTCAATGCACAAAGAAAAAACTTTCTTCATAAAATGCCATAGTACATGATGAGTGGTACACAGTATCTTAATGCTGAAACAATATTCACCTAGGGAAAGTACTCACCAAAACATTGTTTGAAGGTCACTAGAATTGGATGTAAAGAAAGAAGAAATCCAAACAACATGGTTCATTTATTATTTAGGAAGAACTATGAAGAAGACGATGCAAGTACAGATGAGGTATGATGAAATTATTGAGATCATCATATAACACAAAATGATGCTTAACTTATAGCTTTCACTTACCTATTCTCCACAGGTCATGGGAATCCTATGATAATCTTTATTAGTCTCATATTCAAGTTCCATGGGCTTGTGAGAGTTGTTTTATTATATATAGACAATAATTAACTTACTCTGGCATACAAAGGAAAGTACAGTGCTGTAATTCTAGAGACACTGGTCCCCATTTCAGTTTTGAAATTAATAAACTGTATAATCTATTGCATATCAATTTCCCTGGTGTCCACTTCCCCCATCTGGAAAGTGTTGAGGAGTTTACAACATGATTCAAAGTTTCCTTCTCTTTAAGTTCTTAGATGTGGTGGTTCCTAGGTTTTCCTATGTAAGTACCATCTGAGATTAGACAGTAAACATCATCTTACAATTCACATAAAATGAACAATAACCAGTGAAAACCAAAATGAATATACTTAAGTACAAGAAAAATTCCAATAGTATATTAAGGAAAATGTTTAGTTTGGTTTGGGTGGTACGGACAGATACCATTTGAAAAGTACATATCAATAATTTTAAGTGGAGAAAAATTTTCATCTCTAGATAGTATGTATTAATTTATTCATTACAGAAAGCCAAGGAAACATGAACATTTGAAATAATCACTCAAGTCATCATACACAAGCAAAGGTAGGAATTTTTTAAAAATTAGGTGGTTAATGCATAATCTCTAACATCAGGTAACATGGCGACTGTATAAACCAGCTATTTGACCTTTGATGGATTACCTATTCTTTTCTAATCTTGTATTTCTCATTTCAAAAATATAAACTACTAAGGATTACTGTTATGAATAAATTACATATCTATAATATATTTAAATGGGTTGATGGAAAATTGTAGAGAAATATCACAAATTAACTCAGTATCATTAGAATTAATACATAGAGTAAGATTGGAAAGGATCATTTCGAGCTGGTGCTATTGTTCACAGGTAAACCCACAAGTGTTTTTAAAGATACAGGTGCTGTGCAAGACCTGTAGGGAGACACTGTAGCCCCGCCTCCTAATAGCCCCTACAGGTGTGCCTGGCGGGCGTGGCCAGGGGAGGTGGAAGATGTGTGGTCAGGGGAGGTCGAAGAAACACGTGGGTGCCCCTTCTCTCTGGGCATGCCAGCTTTGCGGCCTCTGGGCATGTTCTGGCTTGCGTTTGGGCTGGTGTATCTGAATAAGGAAATTTTAGCCTTAAGGACTACGGATCATCATTGAGCGCACGCAATAAAGACCTATGACTTCGGCTAAATTCAAGAAACCCATGTGAAAAGAGGATCAATAACCCACACACATCCTGTGGCACAAGCATCCACACTCACACACATGTACAGACACAAACACAAAGAAAGAGACAGAGACAAAGAGAGAGACAAAGACAGAGACAAAGGAAGGAAGGAAGGATGGAAGGAAGGAAGGAAGGAAGGAAGGAAGGAAGGAAGGAAGGAAGGAAGGAAGGAAGGAAGGAAGGAAGGAAGGAAGGAAGGAAAACTGGAGAGATGATGGCTCAGAGGTTAATAGTACATGCCGATCTGGCTGAGAACCTGGGTTCAACTCTTAGCACTCTCAGGATGGCTTCCAACCCTTTGCAATTCTGGTTACAGTTCCAGATCATCCAGTTTCCTCTTCTGGCCAGTACCGGTACTGCATGCAATTAGGTTATACATTCACAGCATAAAAATAAATATATATTTAAAAATAAAACATTTGAGAGTAAAATGTAATCGATTCCAGATGCAAAGAAAGTGCTTCCTGTACAAAAAATAATTGTTTATTATTTGAAAAAATAAAGCAAAAGAAATAAAAATTATAAGAAAAAAAGAAAAGCATATCTTCACTGAATGTTTAACAAAGTTAAAAAATAAGTCTATTCTTAGAGTCAACCAGTCTAAACATGTCTGCAATAAAAATTTCATTTTAAATATTAATAGAATACCTCGAAATCATGTCTCAAGTTTCATTTCTTTGTTTCCCAATGACAATCTGACTTCTGGAACATTTCAGTGAAATTTTATTCTTTGTGTGTGTGTGTGTGTGTGTGTGTGTGTGTGTGTGTGTGTGTGTGTGGTCAGCCCTGAAAATATATACAACATTTCATTTATATATTTCAGAACACACACACACACACACACACACACACACACACACACACACACACAAGAATGAACAATAAGATGGCCACAAATTTGAGACGAAGAAAGGAGGGATATATGAGAAGGTTGGGAGGGAGGAAGGGGAAGGAGGAGATGATGGTAATGGGTTATAATCTCAAAAAATGAAAGAAATATTTTTAAATTAGCCAATGACCTCAGCAAACAGAAAGAAATTCAGTATGTCTATTGAAAGGTAGATATTCAAATAAGCACCTACGGGATTCCAGCTATAGAACAGTTTAAAGTCACATCTAAACAAAATAACCAAATAATTAAAATATCAAATAAAATACTAAGAAAATGAATCCAGCACTGTAAATATTCATCAAAACAGAATGGAAAGGGAAAAAGTATTAATGGGAACAAAGTCCTACATATCACATGATAAACAAAACATCAAGAAAAGCATTATCTTAGGCTGGTGTGGACAAAATGTCAGAGATCTGAAATAGTTTTGTAAAACATAAAGAATTAGAGAAAAAATAATTACAGTGTCCTGTCTTTTCTGCCTTTAATTCATAGTGCAGTTGCCATTTTTAAGTAAAAATCTACAAGTCATTTAATTTCATTGTGGCATTTTGGCACAAATATGTATTTAGATAAATGCATGTGAGGGAAATGGCCACAATAATATATTAGTGTCTCATGCGGTGGGTAGGGTGACTGATAGGTGAACTAGAGAAATGCATCTGTGTGAAACCCTTGCACTTCCGAGTCAGCCTCCACATAGTACCAGTCAGTGCAGGGGGAGGATGTTTGCAGGGCGGAATAGGCACTGCTCCAAGGAGCAATTTGATCCTGAGTTTTACACTCATTTTTTTTCAATATGGAGTTTTGGAATATTCTACAAATATTGTATTTAAATGTTTGAATCTTCTATCCACAGCAAGTGTCTCACCTCTCCTAATAGTATCAATAGCCTTTGATTTGGTTATCTCATATTTGGACAATGAATTAATCCAGAAAATATGAAACAAAAAGGAAAAAATCCTTATGTATAATGAATCTTAATTATAGTGTTATATGAGTAAGTGATACAAAATAAATCAATCACAGGAAAAATATGGGAAAATTAAAGGTACGTTTTATGGCTGGTGAGATAGCTCAGTGTGTTAAAGCGCTTCTTGTATAAGTCTGACTACTTGAGTTCAATCCCCAGAGTCAACAAAAGGTCAAAACTGACTTCATCAAATTGTCTTCTGACTTCTGCATATGAGCCCACCCCCGTACAATTCATACACAAAAGTTATGGTAAAATTTTAAAGATATTTTTAAACTGAACAAACATATGTTCGTAATCAAATAGACAATCCTGGGAGGTATCTATAACATGAGCTATAAAAGCCGGAGGTTTATGGGATGACTGCAGGAAATCTACCTAGAGAGCATTTTAAAGAAAACATTTAAAGAAATTGGAGATTGATATGATTCTCAAGGTAGGAACATGATATCCACACATTTAAATGTCTGTCAGAACATTTTATAGCTATCCTGAAATTAGATTTCTGGGAACCATTATTTCTTGTAAGGTTCAGTCAGATTTTAATTATTTTAGAAAGACTTGTATGTATGAGAAGTTAAAACACCTCTTACCTTATAAATGAGAAAATGAAATCCAAGAGTGATACAGTTTAATCCCATAAGGCAAAACCAAAACCACTATCCAAGCCTGTCTGTGTACTTTCTACAAGTCTTGACTGGATTTTCCTGAAAATGAAGTTAGTCTCCAGAGAGAAAATATAAGAGTTTTTAAATTCCCATTTTTGTAAATTAGCCATCAGAGACATAGGCACACCAATATTCATTTAAAACTACATTCCCATTTGAGAAACAACATGGCCCAGTTTTCTAGGAAATTTTCAATGGAAAACACTCAAAAATATATTTCTTTTCAAATGTATATGTTGAATAGCGTTTGATAGCACACAGCTTTCTTTAAAACTTTGATAATGAAAACGCTTTTAAATAATTAGAATGATCTCTTGATTCACATGCTAAAAATGAAATTGCAGGATGTTTTCCAGAACATCTGCAAATCAGCAAACACACAAATGGAATATATAAATTGGCTCTTCCAATATTGGTAAATGTATCCATATGTTAACATTCTGTATGCTATCTCCATTCATTCCAGTTGACCCTACATGACTGCCTATCAACTTTTTCCACATCTGCTGACAAACTAGGTAGTCACAATTTATTAGATCCATGGCAAAGGACGATATATAATGAGAAAATAGTCTCAGAGATGGAAGACCACACTTAAAACTATGAGAGAAATTGTTCAATTAAAAATAACTTTTGGATAAAATGATATGTAACACACACTGGGTAACTTGTTCTGAAGAATGAATGGAATTTTCAGTCATCAATGAGACTTTTATGAACCACAACTCCTGCCCCATATATATTACGGAAGCAGCTAGATATTGATACAAAAGTGAAATACATTCTATATTTCCCCCAATATGATGAAATTACTATGTATTACTGTGTGCTGAGAAATGAGTGCCCATTAATTCAGGAAATATTTAATGTCTTTTCAGTGCTAGGTAATATGATTTAAAAAGAAAAAATGTGAGTATGGCCATGAACAAGCAGATAAAATTTTTGCCCTCGTGTTCATTTGGCTACTAATGTGCATTACCTTAAGTAATTAGAATATAGTGATATTGAGTTTTACTGGATATAAGTATATTCATACATCTCCAAAATCACAATGTGCTAGCCAGTTGCAAGTTCTATGAAAATGATGTTTAATTTTGGAAAATTTAAATCTCAAAATATATAATTTCAATGAGGTCAGTCTGCATTATAATTAGTTATGCTTGTAATGAACTTCATTTCATGCCTCATATCCAAATTAAGTTATACTGTGGCTATTCTGATTGTCACACTAGAGGAATGATTCTGAACAATCCTGAAATGCTATTTTGTTTCATATAATCTTATTTCAGTGTAGCTTGGAAAGATTTTATTTTAAAATTTCATAACTTTTTGATACTGAGTTATTGTGACAACCAATGAAATAATGTATAGAAAATATATTGCACAATTACTACCACCTATAAATTATTCTTAACTGTTAACTATTAGTATGGGCTATTAGATTTACCTGTAAACAAGTTTAATAAAACCAGGCTGACATTTAGTACTATTGAAAGTTATGAAAATGATAAGAAAGTCTTCTAAAAGTCAGTTGGCTAAATAATAATTTATATGAGCAATTAAATACTATGCTTAAAATGATCTGAGAGGGAAATCATCTAATAAAATAACTTATTCTTTTCTTGTCAAAACAGAATGTGAAATATTTACATAAAATCAGAATAAAATTAAAATACTGGAAAACACTAATATCAAACATTTGGCAAATATAGATATTAATATATCATATATATTATATGCTAATATATTATGGATATTAGTTTAACCTACATATGTAGTTTAAATGAACTTAGGCCACTTTGGGTAATAACATTCCTCACAAAAGTCATAAACTAACAAAAGCCCCAGTACCAGGCAAGAGAAACATCCCTTCAATGTCATCTAAGAGACTCTCAAAACAACATGGACTGTAGCCATTGTTCTGAGTTGCCTGTCAGAACTCGAAGGCAAAGCCCTATTGCAGAACACACTACACCCTTTCATCACAGGACTTAGAAGAATCAAGATGAAACTCACCTGCAAGCTCGCTCTCTGAGAACTGTATCTCATAGTGTCTGAAGGGGCTTTACAAGCTGTCAAGGAGGAAAGCAATCATTAGGTTCCCTCAGCTGCAAAGCCTGGAAACCATAACAATGACCATCCTGGTGGGATATTCCTAATGGAGCAGCAGTAGCACTATCATCCCCTCAGTAACCAAAATTGGACATAAGGCTCACTCAACAGGAAGAATATCCTACTTGGTACTGTAAACTTAGCTAACTATATATACATGGTTAGTGAGATCATGCATCTTAGAGGTGAACCTACTACTGCCACTTTCCTAAAATAGTATAAGTCAAAAATCACATTCAAAATACATATGCCCATACCCTCAGACAACTGAAGTTTTCACCACACATCAATGAAGCTTCTTTTTTGCAGTAGATAGAAACCATCACAGAAAGGCACAACTGGTCAAAATGTAGAGAGAAACTGACTATTATGTGCCTAACCCCAACTAATACATCTACAACACAACCCTCACACCTAAGACTCAGGGAACATCATAGAACAGGATACCAGAGGACCAGGACATCTGCTGTGATATATTTTCTGTATATGCCATGGAAGAGGCACACACAGACTCTCAACAATATTGTTGATTAAACAAAACCTCAGTGAAAACACAAGTTGACTTGTCAATCTGGTTGTGGGGTTCTCACATCCTCCCAACATAAATGGAGAGCTACAGGGATCTGATGACTTCTGAGGGAGGGAGAAAGTCTCTTTCAGAGTTGAGCATCCTAAGAGATTGTCCAACCCCAGCGAGCATACCTAAACATACATACATAAGAGTAAATGAACTCAAAGCATCTCAGAAAGATGCATTTAAATAAACTTGTGTGAGTGTGCTTGTGTGTGTGTGTGTGTGTGTGTGTGTGTGTGTGTGTGTGTGTGTGTGTGTGTGTGTGTGTGTAGAAGTAGACAATATGGTAAGATGGCAGCTGTCTGCTAACCAAAAGAAAAGAGGTTTAGAATTAAGTTTAATTTCTGGCACTTTAAACTTGGATTCCCAAGCCTCTGTATTATACTTTGTTACAACAGCTTGAACAATTTACATTCCTTACATTAGGAGTAAAGCTTTACTCCTGGAAGACCATGTAATGTTGATTGTTTACTAGTATTGTAAAATAACCAAATGCTACAGAGTAATAAACTATACATAAAAGACAATTTCTACTTTGAATATGAGACAATGAAAAATCAAAGAAAATTGGAAACTGTCACTGAGACTTGTGGACAGTGTGTATAAATGTGTGTATATGAATTTTAGCCATATATCCAGATCAATATTTATGTGGTTTATTTTTTACTTTGTTTTGGCAGCCTTCCCATCCCTGCTAACTCTTACCTACATGAGATCTTCCTTGTTTGATCAGGTCCTGTGTCCAAGTGAACTGGCTCCAGTAAGCAATTAATTTAGAAATCTGAGCTGTCACCTCCTGATTCTTTTTTGCGTGTACCAGAATCAGTGTTCCACACTGATGAGCAACTTCAGTCATGTTCCCTGATCCATTGACTCATGAACACACAATCCCTGGCATAGCACATGAAACGAAATTCGTATCAGAACATATCAGAACATACATTTCTAGTCCTGCAGGCCACTCCTCTATACATACTTCAGCATTCCCACCTGGAAAAGGAGCACAGTCTCCATAATGATTCCATCTCATTCAGCTTTTTCGCTCACCCAATTCTACTATTGAAAAGCTGCATCGTGTTGTATGGCCAGTTTATATAGATTGCTCTTCCACGTCTCCTCTTCCATGTTTTTTTTTAAATCTACCTAAGAATTTTAATGTTCTGTTTCTAGATTTGATTACATTACACTTTATCAGACCAATTGCTTTTTAAATACTATGTCCCTTTATTTTTGATCATTTTTGTATTTGAGATTCTGAAATAAAAACAACATTTTGCCCTTCCTTTCCATCCCTCTACACTCTCCAATAAAGCCCTCCCTGCTCCCCTTCAAATTCGTAGCCTATTGATTTACTAATTGTTATTGCACGCACTCATGCAAAGTGGTTCTTCTTATACAGTATCCATAGAAGCTGGGGAACATGGGTACTGAAAATAAAAGAGAGCCTACTTATTTCAGTTAAAATGCTTTCTCCTCTTCCTACCTCTAAGACCTTCAACAGTTACTTAGCCTCTTGCTATGCTTGATTTCTCTTCTTCACTAAGTGATCATAATGAAGTGGCCTTGCCAAATGCTGTGAGGCTTACATATGATATTTATGTACATGGTGTAAAGTAAATTATGAATAAATTGTAACTATTAGTAGTCTATTCTTTTACTATCTCTGTGCTACAGTGCTAGGTGATATAGGGCAAACTTATTATTTCAAGGTACTGCACAGTTAGGTTATAGCAATCTTGAACCACACTGTAATCTTTTCTTCCCAATAGAATGAATTTCAAGAAATCTTCACTAAATTTAAATAAGTAACTCCAAGTCACATTTATGAAAATAATAAAAAACCCTGAACTATTAGACATTTTAATCCTGTTCTTTAAAAAATAAAAAGTTGAGCTCTGCCCCTCACACCTCATTCCCTCTCCCCTGTTTCTGTCTCTACTTTTTCATTTTCAATCTGTAACCCAGGCCTGGCTGGTTTCTGTTTGTTTTTGTTTTTGTTTTTTGGTTTTTGGTTTTTGGTTTTTGTTGTGTGTGTGTGTGTGTGTGTGTGTGTGTGTGTGTGTGTGTGTATAGGTGAGCCTAGGCCATGTTTTGGCAACACCATGCCTTGCTTTCCTATTCTTTCTATGTTTACTTGGTCTCTGTTGGAATCAGGTTCCATCCAGTCAGTACCAGCTTTAGTTCAGTCCTTGTTGCACTAGGCAGGAAGAAAATCTCCAGGTTTCCTTTGAACTGTCAAGGTTTTGTGATTTTATTATTTCCTGGCCAGTGTAGCAACAATGAGAACATCCAAGTTACTTCCTTTCTGTAGAGTGTGTTTGCCATGTAAGTATATAGTTATGTCATAGATTGCACACATGTATGAGCCTGTGACATGATGGATGGCAGAGCACCATGCCAATTGGATTCTTCCCTTGGGATGGGCAAAAGTGCCTCTTCTTCTGGTATCCATCTACAGGTCTCTCACAAGTAAATCACCTGTGCAAAGTACTCTCAGAGGCCAGAATAAGGCATCAGATCTTCTAGGACTGGAGTTACAGACAGATGTAAGCTGCCATGTGGGTGAAGGTAATTTAACCTGGGTCCTATGGATGAATAGCCAGGGATCTTAGCTAGTGAGCCATCTCTCCAGCCCAAAGTTATGTTCCAAAAACATGACCTATAGCGAGTCACTTAAAAACATTGAATTGTAATTTCTTCACATAATAAAACACATAAAATAAATACATGTTAAGCACCCAGTATATGTCTAGGTTTATAACAAAATGATTTACACAAATCATATAACTCTTCTATATAATAATGAAATGGAATATGTGTATATCCTCAATATGTAGAAAATATTGAAGCTCCGTCTATATTCCTTGGTTAATATAGCCAAATTGGTAGAAAAATAAAATCACTTTTTAAAAAGCATAAATGCAGTTTCAGCATAGTTCTAGGAATATTTGCAAGACAATTATTAGAATATTAAAAGGGATGTTTTAAAGGAAGAATAGATGTTAGGTGGGAGAAATATTACTATTTTGGGAACATTAAATCTCATGATACAAATTTAAAGAGTTAATGCTGATGAAACAAGGATTTTTGAAGTTTATGAATTGAATTTGACTATGTTTGAAAGCACAAGTTGTCAGGGAAGATTCATGTAAAATTATTTTACCTGTGCTAGAGCCTCCCTTTCATTATTCACCATCTGGGAATTTCTTTTTGAAGTTAGTGATATAGATGGTAATCCAAAAGTACCATGTCTTTGCCAAAAATGTCCAACTATTTTATTGGACAAATAACAGTTTTAAACTTGATGAATTGCAAATGTGAAAAAGTAATATCTAATGCTGAAAAGTAAAGCCACCCAACGAGGAAGATATGATAGAAAATGTTGTGCTTTTTGGTGCTATAAAAAGTATATAAATGAAGGATATTTTTTATTATGCCCCAGTATTGATTTGTGGCCTGGAACTCCAGGATACCATTTTTGAATGACCTTTCTTTACAGAAGGAATGAAAATAAAATATTTCATTTCCACCAGAAAATAACCAATATGGCTCTATAAGTACATATTTGTGGGCAAGTGAAAAATGTTCCCTACTAGTATTTCATGACACCCTGCACGAGGCCATGGGGACCTGTGATTTGGCCTGCAGAAATTTGTAATAGTGGTTTTAACCACTTGCATGATAATGAGAAAATGCAGGCATTCTCAGTAATGTCATTCAACACAGTGTATGTTCGTATGTTCATTTCTTTAATAAAAAAGGAAATTCCTGCTGATCAAGTCGTTACATTGCTTAAGGCTCATTTGGGGGAAGTTATGGCAATGCCTAATTTATTTTCTAAGGGTTCATCTCAATATTAACCTTTATGATTCCAGTGGGTGTAGAGTCTTAATAGAATGAGATGAAGTTATTAAAACATATAACTCTATAATACACATGTTTTCCCTGTTCCCTCTAGAGTGTGAGTGTTTCTTTCAATCTGAAGAAGGCAGGGAATGAATTACCCATGTGATCTTCCCAGTTTGCATTTATCTTTAATGAGAACTTTGTTAGCATGTTTATGTAATTAACTACACTTTTCCTGAGGAAAAAGGATGTTAATGATTAAAAAAGAAAGGAGTCTGTGTTTACAAGTGAGTGTGCATGTGCTTTAGAATGATAAGTTCTTTTTCCGATGTGACTTCCTAAATGCTGCCCAGTGCTTTCTGAAGGTCAACTGAAAGTGAGTTTGTGGAACGGTCAGATAAGAGAAAACTGCCTAGAGCTGCGCTGTTCACATCATTAATCAGAAAAGGGAAGAAGGCAGAAGAAAGCATCCTGGAAATACGAGTTATGTGGGCCAGAGAAGAGTGTATAATCCCGTTCAGTAGAGTGTGAAAGTTTCCATATATCTGCTGCTCCTAAGTCAGTAATAGTTGAGGAGGAAGCTTTATGAGCTTTCTAAATAAAATGATATTCTTCATAATACTATATGCAAACCTTCACAAAGTAGGCTCCCAAGGCCACAAAAAGTCAGCACTACAAGTTGTTTTAGTAAAGGCATTGCTCGGGATTCTGAGAGAACTTTACAGGTTGCTCTGTAAATTTCTTTGAAGTTGGGTCATTCTTTAAAACAGTGAAACTGTTCCGCAGTCATCTGAACTGCTACACAGCTGTAACTATTTATATTGATATGGCTGTTTGGGGGAAGTATGCTAAGTAAAAATATAGTTCCTGCAACATACCAAATTGCTTTTACTTATTAAACACAAAGAAATATGCAATTATTGAAAAACAAGTTTTAATCATATCTGCTTTATAGAGAAGGAAATTGAAACGTGATAATAACTTTTTCAAGAAAGAAAACTATCAGAACATGTTCTGAAGTCTGTAGTAACAAGAAAATAAACAATCTTAAACCCTAAACCTTGCTGTGTCATATTGATTAGACATGAAGAATGTGTGTTATCATTTTTTTCTCAGGAATAAATGTATGCCAATGAAAAGTTCAGGACCCACAGAGCAGTATCATCATACAGTTCATTGTGAGTCAGCTACCCTGGATTATGCTGCACTGAGCAGAAACAAGTGTAAGCATGCCTCAGGTGGAGGACTAGAACTGACTCCTGAAGGTTGTCCTCTTACCTCCACATGTGCTTGTGGCATGCCTCCAGCTGAGAGAAAATGAACCTCTAAGCTATTTTTACATGCACACACATGAAATAAAAATGAAATGTTTTATAAGCATAAAAGTGAAAACAGAGAAAATGAACCTCTAAGCTATTTTTACATGCTAATAATTTCAATAAACTGATGAAACATGTATCCCAGACTGAACTAGAGCTCCCCACATAGCCCGAGGTGGGCTTGAACTCATGATCTTCCTGATTAATTCTCTTGATTCCTGGGATTGCAGATATTTATAGCCATAGTAAAAATTATATTATGTTGTTATACTATATAGTTACATGTGCATATGTAACATATAATAATAATCTAATTTCACCTTTACAAGTACAATACTGAATGCATTTTTTAAAAGAACCAGAAAGCAGGAGTGGAGACCTGGATATCTACCCATTCTAAGCACATAATTTGAGAGTTCCTTCTATATTCATCCCAATTACCTTAATCCTGTCTTCTGTAGAAGCTTATGATTTATAATCTGAGTATTTGTGTTTCTGCATGGCACTTCACCTTAGCTGTTTGTGTGTCTGTGCATGTCAAATATTGGTATTTTTTATAGCATTACTACCTCTATATTGCTAAGTCATCTTGCATCTATAACTTCTAGACTTCACTTGAAAATATACTCTATCCAGCAATACTGGATAAATCATGGTAAAAATTGTATCCACTCGGCTCACTGCTTTATCCTTGGTGTTGAATACCTACTATGATAGATAATAGGCACTCAAGATACATTTGTTTTCAACAATCCTTACCTGCCTATGCCTAGAGTTCTTTGTGTCATGTCCCCTGTCTACTTCAGCATGTCTATTAGTGTTCTCCTTGATCAGCTCTGAAAACATAGATTAAAGTAACTTTATACAGACTAAGCAGGTTATATTCAGAAACATATGTATAAATATACAAATCTATGCATGTAGAAGCAATTAATAAAAATGAGGACATGAAGTTGAAAGAAGGCGAGGAGGTATATATGGGAGGGTTTGAAGGTGGAGAAACAGAAAATAAGGGGAGGATTCATTATATCAGCATGGAAATTTTTTATTTATAACTTACTGAGACACCATGGCTTACTGTTTCTTCTGTTTGAAAAAGAAATCAGAAGCATAGCTGAACAATGCCATCAGTTATTTGATTGCAATGACAAGTTCTTGAAAGCTGTGATGCATTGATGTAAAGAATCTGGTGACATTATTTTGGTGACTATTTGCCTAGTTCCTACTGGTTGAGAACTTCCATCTTTCTATGTGGTTAGAACTAACGACCCAGGTCCTGGCCAGAGCACATGATAGCCTTGGATTCTGCTGTACATACTGTTGGACTCACTCACTCACTCACTCACTCACTCACTCACTCACTCACTCACTCACTCACACTTCAGTGAGTTGAGCCAATAGCATACCAATAGAACAGTAGCTTCCTTAGTGGCCTTAAAATACCCAGCACCTGTACCTCAGTTCCCTCTTTTGCTTTCTGTAGGCAGGAATAAAGTTGAGGCAGCATGGAGGCATCAAGAAAGGCTGCGCCCTCATTGACAGAGTGACCATCTGAAAGCATTAGCATTTCTGAACAGCAGAGATTTTCTCAAAGCCTGTGCAGTTTCACATACTTGTGGGGTCACATCTAAGGCCCTGACTAGCCAGGCTCAGCTGGCTGTCTTCAATAAGACAACTAAAAGAGGCAAATTAAGAGTGAAAAGCAGGAAACAGAGATTTATCCCATGCTGCAGCATTGGGAAGAGTGATGAAGAGATTAAGTAATGCCTCCTCTCCCTTGTCCATCTCTGGGATCCTGACATTAGGGTAGGGTTTAAAAGGAAAGAAAGGGAGATTCATAACTAAGCCCTTAGGTCAAGCTATGGTCCCTTTCCTACCATTCTTTCAGCTCCCAGTCTCTCTTGAAGGTTCATCTGATAAATTGGAAATCTTTATTAGAGGGTCAAGTCCCTCCTCTGGATGCCTCCAGGATCCAGCCTTTACTTCTCCTAACAGGAGATCCCTGGGGAAATTTTAATTTCTTGAGGGTCCATTTTTTCAATAATCTAATAGTCAGAGAAGGGATTAAAAAGTGTATCTTTGAATACATCCATTCCTGCCAGGCAGCCAGGTACATTTGGGCTCCTAAGATGCTTTATGACAGATAAATAAAACAATTTTCATTTCAATTAAAAAATAATGGGAGAATTATATAATTATAATCTCAAAATTGAAAGAAATAAGAAAATAAAACAGAAATCACTAACCGTAAAATCAAACCTTCTGAGTTATCATTATCGGTTACTCACTAACTCACTAACAAACATCATTTTTTTGGTAACTACTTCTGGGAAAATAGAAAAATAATTTGAAGCTAGAAAAGCACAGCTTTTTTTTAAAACAAATTTTATTTCCTTCAGTGCAATCTTATTGCTGTGTCCCTAGCAGTGAAGGTAGGTAATGCAAATAGAGTAAATATATATATATATATATATATATATATATATATATATATATTGACACAATCAATCTGATTAAAATTCCATATATGACTGTGTACATAAGGCCTGCACAAGTTCAAGTCAGCCAAAATGCCAGCATGGATATGGGAGGTGCCCACAAGACCCCACCCCTAGCCAAGGAGCAACTGGTAATTGATAGCTGCTGGGGAAGGATGAGTTCCCCCCAAGGGTGTGATCTCTGGTAGGTTAACCATGTTCTAGTAGATGGATTCAAATAATTTATATGTGTTTGCCTAGTTAGTTTTCTGTCAACTTTATACAAACTAGAGTGATTTAAGAAGAGAGGACCTTGGTTTATCAAATGCCACTACTAGATTAGCCTATGGGTAAGCCTGAAGGGCATTGTCTTAATTACTGATTGATATGTGTGTTGCAACCCCTGAGCTGGTGGTCCTAGGTACTGTAAAAAAGCAGGCTGAGCAGACCAGTAAGTAGTGATCCTCCGTGCCCTCTGCATCAACCCAGCTTCTATGTTCAGAGTTTCTGCTGACTCTTCTCAGTGATGGAGTGTGATCTGGAAATTGTAAGCATAAATAAACCCTTTCCTTTCTGAGTTGTTTCTAGTCTTGGGGTATTCTCACAGCAATAGAATCCATAATTAAGACACACAGGCAGTAGTAATTGGATTTGGTGAGTTATTAAAAACAAAAGAACATGAATTTGGAAGTGGGATGTGTTGGAAGAGGAACTGGGTGGAGTTGAAGAGAGAAAGTTGGAGTAAGGATGAACATATTTATTTGAAACATGTATGAAATTCTAAAAAAGTTAACTTTTTAAGAAAAGAATCAAGAGTAAGAAAAGCAGGTAAAAATACTAAGTAAAAGTGTGTTCAAATAACTACACTTCATTTATGGAATAAATGCTTATAAATTTTTCAGGAGACCCTAAAATATGTTCCCACCCTCATCATTTTGACCTCCATAATATTAGCGTGAGTAAGCCCCTATCTCCTGGGAATATTACCTTCTTTATTAGGAGGCTCTGTGTACAAACATTACCCCATAGTGCTTTGGGAAATAACATCCATCTGAGGTCACAGCTTGCTACAATAAATAAAGCCATGGTCTCTTCAGGCTTCTAAACATCCTCTTTTGTCCCCAACATATAGATAATAAAGGAAACTGCCAATGAATTTATGGAAGAATTAATTAAATTCATTGAATCAAATTAAATGTTCGATTCAATCTAGCACATACTGCTTATGCAACCTCATGATAATTTTCATCTAACAAGAAAAGAGGATATTTAAATTATGCTACACAGATTATTGTTCTGAAAAGATGAATCTTATTAACATTGAGCTAATTTTTCTATATTTCATTCATTAGTGTAGTTCTTTTTAAAGTGTCTTGTAAAGGGTATTCACATGCACTACGGTAGTTGATTGGTTCGTTAGGAGGCTTAGCTTCCCAATTTCTAAATGTAATAAATTATTAAACACAAATGATCTAATTCAACTATTTCACCACAAAGATAGTAAGCAATATTGATGAATATGGGATATACATACCCGTTTAAAGGGATCACAATAGTTTATGGATACCTAAAACTAAGTAAAATAGGGTGGAAGTAGGGATGACTAGAAATGAAGCCTATAAATCCATATGTATAAGCAGCTATTCTTTCTTCCTTTCTCCTGGTTCTGATGGACGCTGCCCCTCTTCATTACGCACTGATAGTTTGTATCGTCATTTACTTTCTAAGGGAATTCAGGTTTATAATACCTACCCTTTTATCTCCCTAAAATCATTAATAAATCTCACTGATAAATAAATATGTTACACCCTTACTATGTTAAACTCTGCTTCCCTCCAAGTCCCACTGGCTACTGCCCTTATCTCTCAGCTGCAAATCAATCCAAGGGCATTTTCCCATTATAGTTATAGTACTGCTCCTACCAGTACTCTGAAACTCTTGTTATAAACTCATCAATAATATTTTTATTTTTCTCAGTTATCTGATATGTGGCCACTCTTTATTTTGCCACAAGAAATCTCAATGACTCCAGTGGATTCAGTTATCATTGGTGAAGTAACTTCTCAACAAATGGTACATAGAAAATATCAGAATTTCCAGCTGGGCATTGGTGGCGCACGCCTATAATCCCAGCACTCAGGAGGCAGAGGCAGGCATATAGATTTATGATAATTAAGACTGAGCTAGCAGATGAGAATCCTAGTCATTGGCCAAGCAGCTTTGTACCTAATATGTCTCTGTATTATTTTGTCCATCCACGCTGCGTGCAGAACTCGGACGGCTGGCGGAGACCACCCATGTGGCAGTAGGGCTCGGGCAGCTTTGGCAGAAATATTTATCATAACAGGCAGGCGGATCTCTGTAAATTTGAGGCCAGCCTGGTCTCCAGAGAGAGTACCAGGATAGGCTCCAAAGCTACACAGAGAAACCCTGTCTCCTCGAAAAACCAAAAGAGAAGAAGAAGAAGAAGAAGAAGAAGAAGAAGAAGAAGAAGAAGAAGAAGAAGAAGAAGAAGAAGAAGAAGAAGAAGAAGAAGAAAAGATTATCAGAATTTCCAGAAATACATGGAGGGGAGAAAATGATTACTTGAGAACAAATGCTGGAAATGACAAACGTTGACTATAGACTAAAGGAACTGAAAAAGAAAGCCAACTAGACTATAAAGGAGAGCATGTATCAAGGTCAGAGATGGGCTATAGGAAGGAAGACAGTTCCTGGAGAACGTAGGACACTAGGTTCTATAAGCAGTTCTAGGATGTCAAGAATCTGGGTACCAGCCTAAAAGAATTAAGGAGAGGCTGAGCACAAGGTGGATAGAAGGACAGAAAGGAGGTAGGGTCAGTAATGGCCAAAGTCTGGGTTAAAGTATAGGAACATGAAGAACATAAGAAGAAGTGGCTAGGGAGGAGGCAGTAGGCTAAGGGCTGATACTTAGGAGACTGACGTAAGGCAGAAATCTAGCTTTCAGGACTGGGTGTGGAGAATGGAAGGGAGGACAGAAGTCAGGGGTGAATGGCAAAACTCTGCAGGAGAGGACAGGAGGTTTGTAGAGTGCCTAGGAGGCAAGTGGAGGTCAGGATGTTGACAGGATAGCCATAGTATGTCCATAGACTGATGTACATACGAGAGGCTTAGGAGTCTGTGTGGAAGCACAAGATGCTCATGGGATGGTGGACGCCTGTATAGAAAATCAGAGACTCTCCAAGGGCTCATTGATGCTGACAGGGCAGGACACTCACCTGGGGAGTAAGGAAGGAGGTCCAGGTAGTTAATAGAAGGCTGGGAAGGCAGATGGTCAGGGAAGAGGGTGAGGGACAGGGAGCAGAAAAGAAGACTGAGTACTCAGTGCACAGTACTCAGAAAACAACAGCATTCTTGGCTGGATAGTAATAGGGCAGGGAAGCAGCAGTGAGGGTGGCCAAGAAGCCTGCAAAGCAGGGTTCCAATCTGGGAAGACAGACAAAACCTGGGATGGGCAGGAAGCCTGACAGAGGAGGGGAAGTGACTCGTGTGTGTGTGTGTGTGTGTGTGTGTGTGTGTGTGTGTGTGTGTGTGTGTGTGTGTGTGGTGTGGTAAGAGAGCAGGAGGCAATGTGTTAGGGAAGGGGGTGGATGATGTAGGCAAGAGAATGAGGGGTGTGACAGGAGGCCCGGGGTTTGACAAAACACTGAAACCTGAAACAATCAGGGTGAACAATGGAGAAGACACATTTCAGGGAGGGCACAAAGTTCACAGAAAATGGTAACCTGCTATAGGAAAGTAACTGGAAAATAGGGACAAAGTTCAGTTAGGGTCTGGGGCTAGAAATCTGGCTCATCACTCAGGACAACTGTCTGCTCTTCCCCAGGCCCTAATTCCATTCTTAGCACCGACATGGGGTATACAACTATCTGCAACTTCAGTTCCAAAGAAACTGACACCCTTTTCTCATCACTGTGGGCACCAAGAACACACATAATGCACTTACACACATGTAGGCAAAACACTCATACACTTAAATATTTTAAAGAACTAGAAAAATAAAATACAGTATCAAAGTAAAAAATATTGCAAGAAAACATTTCAAGAGCTAGGACGTAGTTTAAAAGGGTGGCAAGTGCTAATGTTAACAAAAAAATGAAGTTGTATAAGTATATATCACCATTTTTGCAATTTTCTTAAACGTCGACTTCTATGCTTGGCTGCCTAGCAGGTGAAAATCTCAGTAGCATTTCCAACTCAACCTGAGTATATGATTCTTTCTTCTCTCTTGTATCTGGTTTCCCTAACATGCTCATCAGTCAGAAAATTGCAGCAGTACCACTAGATTATTCTAGACAGAACCCAGACTTCTTTCCTACACCTGACACAAAATCATTCTCTATCTTCTGTCTGTCTTTTTTCTTTATTTAAACTGTTTTATATAATCCTAATTTTCAAAGTTTTACTAAGACATATTATTATATTGTATATACTAACTAACACATCATAAAAGTCCTTAAATCATAAGTTTACAATTAGATGATAGTAAATTTAATTTAAACACTTATGCAGTGATAATGTTCTAACTGCAGAACAAAATTATTCCTTAGAACAAAATCATTCCTTAAAACAAATTCATGCTTTTGATCATTTGCAGTTAATACTTCTATTCCCTTCCCCAGTCTCAAGTGAAAATTAACCTACTTCTACTCATTTTCGCTTTCTGGGTATTTCAATGAATAAAATTATATAATTTCCTTCATTTGTGTGTAGTCTACTTACTTGTAACTGGTAAGTTGTTTTTAAATTACTATTAAAGTGCACCTTCTGTAAATGTAGTTACTGCTTTTCCTCAGTTTTGATTTTTTTATCTTTTAAAATAAAATCTTTTGGCTCACTTATCTTCTCTATTTTTCTGCTGCTTAATCTTATTAATTTCTGCTCTGATCTTGATTGGTACTTTTTCTTTGTTAGTTTGAGTTCAATATTCTTTCCTACCTCTAGGTTTACACGCATGAAAATTTTGTTATTTTTGAGAGCTTCCTTCTTTTCATAGTAGTCTTCCATAGCTATAAAAATATTCTTTGAAGTAAAGCGTTAGTTTCAGGGCAACAGTTTTGTTTTTCTTTGAATTTGAATATATTAAAATACGTTCTATTTTGTTTGTAATATAGTATTTCACCACATGCATTATTCAGTAGACTTTTTGATTGCGTTTCTAAGTTTTCCCTTTTTGTTATTAACTTAATTAATTTTGTTGTGGCTGGTAAGTATTTTTTGAATAATTTGTATTCCTTTTGATTTAGTAAGATTTGTTATGGGGCCTAGCATAGAATGGCATACTCTGCTGTTCTTAAATTAAAAGCCAGTGGTGATCTAACTCCCATTATTAGCTATCACCTATCCCATTCCTTTCTCACGTTCATTCTCTAGCTGGTATAGATCACTTGTTTATACATTCTTTCTGGATTACCCTTTTTGTTAATATTACTTGCCTAACCTCTTATTTTCTTCTTACATCTCATATTAAATCATCAGTTCATCTTAATACCTTCTTATCCCTCATAAGTTAGAACTCTATTTGTGAGCAAAACACCACACTCTTCACTCAAGATATCAATCTATTGTAATCATTAATTTTAAAGCATGTTCATGAAGGAAATCAATTTGCTTGCTTGTACATGTACAGTAGCCTAAGAACTAATGAATTAGTATATGAGCAAAGAGACAATTGGAAAACTTTGACCTAGTAAGACAGAAAGTAATATAGCAATTAGAGTTCTAACTAATTAAGCCAAATGAATATGGGGGATATTAAAAGTTATAAAAATTATTAAAGATAAGTATTAAGAAAAAACTAATGAGAAAACAAATGTGCCTGCCACCAATCCAGTTGGTGGAAGGAGAAAACAAGTTGTCCTCAGCTAATGTGTATCTTAGTAAGAACTATTTCTCTGTCTCTGTCTCTGTCTCTGTCTCTGTCTCTGTCTCTGTCTCTTTCTCTTATCTCTCATTCTCATACACATACACACAGACTTATAAACCAAACACAATAAATAGATAAATACAAATTTAAATATAATTAACTTAATTTCAAATGAATAAAAATAACATAATAAGCATACACTAATATTAAATTAAAATAAAGTTCATCATGTTTAAAACATAATGAAGAATGAAACAAAATGAATAATTGAATATTCTAATTTATAACATTTACACCATGGCATGTTAAAGTAGGCATGAATTAATTAATTATATGGACCATGTAATTAAACAATGTTTTAATCAATTGATTAGAATAATATATTAGAATTATATGCACTATAACAGAAGACACAATCCCAATCTTCCTATATGAATACATAGAATATTTTTAAAAAGCAGAATGAGTTCACAAGTAATGCTAAAAGCCTTTCTCAAAACTGTAGTAAAACCATGTTATATGCCTGCAATGTGATAAAATCGGAAATAAAAAGTGCAAAATGGTAAAACAAGAATCCTTCAGAAAATATTTGTATCTCTTTTTTTAACCAATAACCATATAATTTATGGATATTTGGGGGTAAAATCTAGAAATTAACAGAGAAGTGACTATGCTTGTCACATGTTAAAACAATATTAACTAAAGCACATATGTATCAGGCTTCAGAACACACTCTTACTAGTAACTCTACCCTGGCATACACCTATAAAATCCAGAAGAGACCCTTAGCATCCAGCTTCTCCCATGGAAGGGAAGCTATTGTTTCATCTACTAGCCCTTCAAGCTTTCTGAAAAGATACCCTAAAACTTTAATCTGGGAGTTATCTCATTGAAACACAAAAGTACAAACCATGCTACCATAAAAATTGAAAGTGTTGATTATTTTTATAAAAGCTATTCAAACAAGACCATATATATGATTGTGGAGTGATCAGATAAAGTGATCTATAGAAACAGAAAGCAGATTCATAATTGAGGGCTAGGAAGGTGGTTCAATAAAGTGTTTGTTACACAATCATGAGACAAGTTACTACTTCAGTGAAACTGTGTCTGAAACACGTAGATGGAAAGCGGTAAATAATGACAATAGATCTCAACTTCTAGTCTCCATATGTATACACACAGGCACATGCACATACCTACATGGACACAGATGCACATACCACACCCCCCAAAAAAATAAAAAAGTGTAGTTCAAGGTTGAAGAGATGAATATTTGGGAATTTGCTAGTCAGGGTTTTTAAAAAATATACTGTAAAGTTAACTACAAGTCTATTAATCATCTATAGAATTTTGAAAAAAATGTACAATGGTAGTTTTAATTTAATAAAGCTGAAAATGTGGTCAAAGGATAGATAGATAGATAAGATAGATAGATAGATAGATAGATAGATAGATAGATAGATAGATAGCATTTACAAGTATTAAAATTATAAAAGTTGTGGTGCAGGAAATACAATATAAATAATCATATGATATGACTCAGAAAAAAGAAAATATTTATAATGCATGTAACTAATAAGGGTAATTTGAAGGGAGAGAAAAGAATATTTAAACATATAACTAAAAGCCCCAAATGTATAACAGGCCTATCAAATAACGGTCAATTATAATCAAAATCAGGAAAATGGAAATTAATACAATAAATAAGACTGACAAATTTGCAATGCCTAATTATAACAAGTGTTATAAACATGTAGAAATAGTAATTTTTAGTGT
Source organism: Cricetulus griseus (assembly GCF_003668045.3). NCBI lineage: Eukaryota > Metazoa > Chordata > Mammalia > Rodentia > Cricetidae > Cricetulus > Cricetulus griseus. The sequence continues at coordinate 11,101,409 of NC_048604.1, forward strand.
GGTACTGGCAGAGTTATACAGTCCTATATCACAAGGAGAATTATTCTGTGAAGCTATTTTAAGTTTAGAAATATATAATACTCTATTATAATCTAATAATTTAACTTCTGTAAAATTTCTCATGCATGTTTCAAGGTATAAAACAACATAACAGCATTATTAACAGTTTATAATTATAATAAAACAAGCTTCCATTAATAGAAGAATGGCTAAATGGATCATGGTCTGCTTGACGAGACAGTAAAGAGAAATAAAGCAGTTATAGGAACATATATCACCTTAATAATGTTAGTATATAACATTACACAACAATTACAAGTTTTGGAGAACATAATATCCTCATAGCAATCATGTAGAAATATAAAATATGCAAATTGCATTATTTGTTATTTACAGATACATTAGTCAGGATGGTATAGGTTGTGCTGTGGCAAAATCAAAGACAAAATATTCTCAGAAAGTATAAGCAGCAGAAATTCATTCCTTCCATGAGCTACATATAAACTGTGGGTTCATAGAAGGTTGCCTGTCCAAATCATCGTTATTCAAGGGCTCAAGAACTTAGCATAGCTACTATCTGTAAATTTGTAGGTTTTCATGAATGATGGAAACAGAGCTTTTGACAATACCAGATAAATATCTACAGAAAAATGGCATGTGAAACCCCAATACTAATTTAATCACTAGATGTATTTCCACTCCACCACATGAGAGGCAGTAATACACACAGAAATCACAGAGCTAAAAATAATTTGTGAATAGAATTAACTACCAACTTAGGAATATGGAGAAAATTAGTTCACTGTACTGCTTGGTAACACAGAAAAATTAAAAATCCTGAGTAACTGATAGAAACAAAGGGAGGCTATATATTATGCTTATTTTCATAATTTTTATGGAAAACTGAATGAAGCGTAATAAGATACTGGTATGTTTCATAGCACTATGGTAGGTACATAACTATTTATTTTATTGGACTATGTAACTGTATGATGGGACTATTTAATAGATTTAATATATAAGAAGAAAACAAAATTAAATTAATAAGAACATAGATTTAAGAAGGAAGAAAATAAAAATATTAGGAAAGAAAAAGACAAACTATCCTCAGTACATCACTGAAAAAAAGTTAAGAGAATGCAGTCATTCTACAGTTACATTGTTTCTGTTTGCTTCTCAGAGGTAGAAGAATGTCCCTATTGCTGGAGACACCATGCACTTCAGACACAAGGCCCAGAAGCCCCTGAGCTGGACCTAGCCTGAATGTCTCCTCCCTAAGAATTCATGATACCAGAAGACACCATGCAAGCTTCCAAAGGAAGAAAGCAACCAACATTCCTACTTGGGTATGACAGTTATGAACCACAATGGACAACATGACATGATAAGGCCAAGGGTACAGTAATGACACACATACTTTGATGGTAACAAACAACTCTCAAACTAGATATACGACCCACTTAGTATGAAGGAAATCACACCTGGTACTTGAAACATAGACAAGTACACAGAGCAAATGAAGTCATGGATCATGAAGAAGAATTTACAACTGCCACTTTACTAAGGCAGTATTTTTCCTAAATGCATGTTGAATATTAGTCCTTATATCCACAGGTAAGTGGGCTACAAACCTCACCAAGGAATCATTTTTGTAACAGAGACCATTACAGAAGGGTACAACCAATCAAATGCACAGCTGTGGAGTTCAGTCCCAATGGATACATCTATATAATAAGTCCTACACCTATAGCTCAAGGAACATTGAAGATGAGAGGGTGGAAAGTGTAAACGGAGTTCCTAATTGATCTAGATAATAAAAAGCTGGAGTGAGATATAGAGGGAAATGCTGAGAGATCAGAGGAGCCATCCACAGCACACCTTATCTCCTTAGTGTCTCAGTAGACAAGAAAGAGAACAATTTCCTGTTTCTCCCTGCTTATATACTGTTTCTGCCGAGCTACCTCACTTCTTGTCTGTCTGCACAGACCTCCAGACCTCTATGGTTAGCTAGTGACGAGCTCCATTCTCTGACCCTCAGACAGGCTGTATTTATACAAGCAACATATCACCACAGGAAAGATTGTAAAGGATTAGGGAACTTGATGTGAGATTTTGTCCCTCAGCAACGTCAAAAGCAATGCCTGTAAAGTATCATCAACATGACTGCATAAGCACAAGCTGCACAAGGACAACAATAGACTTGGCAAAGTGGGATGGGAAATCCCATGAGGCCTCAACCATGTACAAATAACTTCAGGCAGCTAAGGAATGTTGAAAATGGAACAAATAGTCTTCCCCTGGGAAGAGCACACCGTTATTTGTCATACATTATTAAATGGTCAGCCCTGAAAATGCATATATGAGTAATATTATACAGACTGAGAAGTATATTTTTAGGAATATATCTGTATATAGTTGCAGAATTGGATAATATGACTGCCATTTACTCAGTGCCTTTATATGACAATTACTTTATTTTGGATATCTTACATTTCTCTGTCTCTCTCTTCTACCTTTCTACCTCCATCCCTTCTTCCTGCTTTTCTCAATTCCTCTCCAGAGATTTATTTAACACTATTCCTGATCAATAATGACCATGCATATTAAAATATTTATGAACAGAGAGTGATAAAATTTTTACAACATAGCATAGTATTAATGTCTACACTGAACATACAAAGACAGGAAAATGTGAAGAAATTTGTAAAACTATAATTTTTAGTAAAAATCTTAAAGGAGCATTTGTGAATATAATATAATAGTAAATCAATAATATATTATTATATAATGATTGAAAATCATTTTAGGAATTCAAATAGTTCAATAACAGTAATTCGATAAAGCTAAGTTCAACTCATTATATATTGTATGTGATTCTTAGTAGATGACAATGAAAAAATGAATTCATAAAATTGAACTCAATTAAAGCATGAGCTCTTCCTTAATAAGTACATGGTTCAAATTCAAAGAGAAGGGAGGCTCAGTAAGAAGAGGGTAGAATAAAATGAGCCAAGAGTAGAGGATTATCATATAGGATCTATTCATAACAGCCAAAAATTAGAAACATCTTAGATGTTGATAAACAGACAAATGAATAATAACAATGTGGTACATTTGCACAATTCAATATTATTCAGCTGTTAAAAATGAAATTTGAAAGTAAATGGTAGAGATAGAAAGAAATCTCATCCTGAATAAGGTAAACCATACCCAAAAGGACAAATATGGGATATATTCTCTTATACTGGTATATTAGCTTTTAAAACTTTGATAAGCATTCTATAATCTATAAACCTACAGGGGTTAAATACATAGTAAGTTACTAGGGAAAGGAGAGTGTCTCCTAAGGAAGGGAAAAAAGACTATATAGTTCTGGCGAAACAGGGAGAAGACTAGAATAGGAGGAATGAACATGAAGAGGGAGAAAAGAAGATGGTAAGGAAGGGAACATGGGATGGGACAACTAACACAAAAATCCATTGGAGAGGTCAAGTGGCCACTTACTATTGTAGAAGCTTCTTAAAATACATAATATATGAAAGACATCTAAATGGAATAATGAGGGTAACAAATCTCCAACTAGATATCTCCCATCAACAAGTGAAATCTCCAGTGTCAGAGATAGGTGACATCTAATTGAGTTGTTGGTCAAAGGAGCCATATGGAAACTCCCAAACAACTCAGGCTATTAGCAAGGCTATTGTAAGCTGCTCTTTAAAAACTTATGGTAAAGGCCTCAATGAAGACAATACTGATATATCTCACTAAGTATGGAGAAGTCAAGCTAGTGCCTAGCTAGATCCTTCACCCCTACTAACTAGTGTTAATGGTACTGGATGGCACTCTGACCACTAGCAAAAGAGACAGGTAGCTAGCAACCCAGTTACAAACCATGTGATCTACAAAGGTGAATTGACTGCGTGATATTCTGGTGCAATAGTGGCACAAATATTTTTGGACTGACTAAGCAATCTCTGATTTGGAATTAAAGCCTATTACATGAAATGGAATCCATACCTGACACTGCTCAGTAGGCCAAGAGCCTAAGACTGTGCCACACTCTGGCACAATAGGCCTTGTGCCAGAGAGAAACCAAATACTATTGTTTTGCTAAAAGAACATAGCAATAAAATTGCTTCTAATGACATTGGGGTAAAGCCATACATCAGTGTCTATCTCATCAATTAGCAGAGAAGCTTCCATTAGCAGGAGATGCAAGCTAATACAGAGACTCCACAACTGAACAAAATGCAGACAGTGAGAATTTGGAATACTCATTTCTAAAGGATGTTTTTATAAAAATCCCACATCACTGCCGAGAGTTCATGTAGCTATGCAGAAAAAGAGGCAGTTAAGATTGTAAGAGCCAGAGGAAATGGATGACACTGAGGCAACAATGTCTTCCAGACACAAGAGTATTGACATGCATGTGAAATCATAGATACTGTGGTAGTATGCACACAGGCTACCCAGGTTCAAGTCTTATGGGGTCCCATCATTTAGAGGGAGAGGTGAACACATGCTCCCATCCTTAACCAAAAAGTTATTGCCAATTGACATCTGTTGGCAAAGGAAAAAAATGTTTTCTCTAATGGAATCTTAACTTGGTATATTAATTACACTTCAGGGTAGGACCCGTGGCCAGAAATAGACACTAGATACCAACACAAACTCAATGGTCTTTTTGTTTCAGATTACTTTGTTTGAGGATTTTATCATATTGGTCTTTTGTTTATATATTATGGTTTTCAAATTTGTGTTTGTGTGTGTGTTTCTTGTGTTTTTCACTTTCCTTCTTTATTTAAGTATGTTTTATTTTGTCTGTTTTCTAAAGAGAGACAAAGAAACCATGATAGTTATAAGGATAGGGGGGATGTAGGAGATGAGGGAAGGGAAACCATAATCAGAATATACTGTATGAATTTTCAACAAGAATATAATAAAATAGGAAACCACAAAGGTCCTTATGTTTTTACAAAAGAAGGGAGGATGTCCACAGAGCAAGAAAGAAGACCAACAGGAGGAAGAAAGAAGTAAAGGGGTGAAAAGCAGAGAAGAAAGATCAACAGAATCACCGGTACAGGAAAACGCTGCAATGAACCCCACTACTTTGCATGTGTATTTTACAAAGAGTAAAAATAAAATTTTAAATGTCTAAATTATACATAAACAATGTAAAATATTAATATTAATTTCATGAACAGAATTGCATGCTACTTCCCTCACTGTTGTAGGTATTTAGACAAAGAAACAAGATAAAATTTTATGCATTTAATATGCAAGTTATTACAAAATTAATATACAATGATTAAAATCTTTTATATCAACAAAGTACTCAATGTAATGAAAAAAAGTTCATTTATGTAAGTAGTCAAAAATATGAAGAAAATTCCAGTGAATATATTTAATAAGCAATAAACAGTTTCTTCTAAGTGAGGCAACCAACCTAATATATAAAACTTTATTGAGAGTAATTAACCACAAATGACCTGAATAAAACTAGAACTCAGGTCATTACAAAAATGTAATAGTGTGCATATATCTCTTTTCTTTGTGTGTTTAAAATGAAGCTTAAAATGAACTTCTTTTATTCGTATTTATAGTTTGAGTGAGAAATGCCCCAAACAATCTTGAAGATGAAAGTACTTTGTCTCCAGTTTGTGGCACTGTTTGGTAAAGTTCAGTTGATATATAGTTTTGGTGGAAGAAGTATGTCACTGTGATGAACTGCAAAAGCCTCCTTGTCCCTTCCTTTTGGCTGTCTTGGCTTTGTGCTTGCATTTGAAAATGGGAGCTCTCAGCTTCCTGTTCCTGCCTCTATGCTTACTGATTGCTGCCATACCTCCTCACCATGATGACCTCATTTCCTCTGGAACCATAAGCCCAATAAACTCTTTGTCCTATAAATTTTCTAGTTCATGGTGTTTGATCACAGTTACAGAAAAATAACTACTAAGTCCTTCAAGTTCTTAACAAATTTGTTAACAGAAAGGATAAGACATGAGGAAAGCTGCTTTCGGCAAAAGCAGGAATATGGCCTTTTCTTGTAAATGTTGCAAAAGCAGATTATTTCAATATTTGAGAGACATCTAATGGGTTTTTTTTACAAATCAAATAACATGGTTCAAATTAAAAGCTCCATGAGTCATTACATATGAAAAATTAAATTAATTATTGTTGCGATAAATCTTTCCGCCAAAAGCAGCCGGAGACCCACTGCCACGTGTGAACTTTACTACGCCAGCTGCCTGCCCGAGTTAGGGCCCAAATGAATACATAGAAACTTGTATTAGGTTCAAAACTGCTTGGCCAATGACTAGGACTTCTCATCTGTTAGCTCAGTCTTAATTATCATAAATCTATATATTTTATAAGACTTATTTTATTGGACACCTTGTTGGTGTCCTCCCTTGCCAGTGGATCAAATCCTGCCGCTGGAGGAAAGAATGGTGTCAGGAGTTGGATGACTCTATGCACCAAGGTTCCCAGAGAAAGAGGGAACCTGCCGCCACAGCCTGCCCTGTTGGGCTGCTGAGAGGCATTAGAGCAGCTTCCATATGCTTGCCCCATCTCGGCGTTTCTGGGGTTTAGACTCAGCATTTCTGAGATGGTAAAGACAGATCCAGATAAAGAAAAACCTCTAAAGGTTTACACTGCGTTTAAAACTATATGTAGGATTGTGAGAGAAGGAAGCAGAGGCAAGCAGATTTCCACAGAGAAACCCTGTCTCGGGAAAAAAAGAAACAAAAGAAAGTAAAAATAAAGTAATAAAAAAGCCACATAAAGATGGAAAATAGACAGAGAATCTGGATACTATATGCCATATTGTTGTCTTTAAATTCTTTGATTGCTGAGCAAAGACTTACTGTTACTAAAATACATTTGATTATAAATGCTGCTAAATTAATCCAATTTATACATTTTAAAAATGCTCTAACTTCAAAATTTAAGTTTAAGGACAGGCTACTTAAAAATAAAGGTTTTGCTTGTATTTCCACAGAAAATGAAAAGCTGTGGATTCCTTCCAGGGCTAATATGGTTTGATCAAGCAAGACCCCCTGAAGCTGAGACGATACAGCCTTATAGAGTACAAAAACAAGGACTTGGTCAGGTTTCTATGTTTTATCATGATCCTAATGGTATGAACATTGCCCCCAAACAGCAGGAAGCAGTTTAGAAAGAACGATGCCCATATACCCAAATATTGTTTATAAATGTTTTTATTTAAATGGGGTTAGTTATAAATAGTTATGAGCATAGTCAATCTCTTTTTAAAGAAAGAAAAGGGGAGTAGGATATAGGAATGAATACTTTGCATTGGTATAGATTTTCATTTACTGATATAACGTTAAGGTCAGTTTTGTGATATGTATATATCTTCTCTTGTTTAGGTATTGTGTTTATACAGATCTTTTACCTATAATAGTCAGAACTTATAATTAGGTTATGTAGGGAGACACTGTAACTCCGCCTCCTAGTAGCCCAGACATGTGCCTGAACACGCCCGTGAGAGCATGATGAGGGGAAGTCTAAGGTGACATAGGAAGGCTTCTAGATCATCCCTTCTCCTTGCCCATCTCCCTGCTCCCTCCTCCTCCTCTGGCCTTGCTGCCCTGGCATGCTTGGCCTGCGCTTAGCTGGTGTATCCAAATAAAGAAACCTTTGCCCTATTGACTGCTGGTTGTTCACTTTACAAGGTTAGTTAGCTTTTCTAGATATACAGAGATGTATTTGAGATGGATAGGTATTCGTCAAACCTTCCAAAGACCTACAGAAATATGGCATTTAAATGGTTTAGGGTTTTTCTTGGCAGTAAGATACAACTGCTCCTGGCACACCAATTACGTCAGAAAGGAGGATGGGCATTGAAGAAACTCGTTATGGAGTTTGCTTTCAACGTGGCAAGATTAGTCATTTGGGCAAGAAACTGCTTTTGCCTAGACTGTTTGTTGCTGTATAAACGGGATATACAGGACCCACAAGAAAGTGACTGTTGAACTTACAAAACAAGACAGTCCTGAAGGGTTTCTGTTGAAATGGAGAAGTGTGCCAGACACACTGTGGCCTATGGGCTGAAGATGGATGCCCCAACGTTACAGAGGAACTTTGGGTGACTGTCCAGGTAGTGAGATGTCTCTGTCAGTTCTAGAGTTTATATATTATCCTTCTGTGGTCTTTGATAAAATTGAAGACAGATAGTTATGGTTATAATTTTCTTCAGTTATTATAAAAGATAAGTTACCTTCTTTTATTTAGACAGAAAAGAGGAGATGATGGGGAATGTACTGTGTATGTTTATCTTATTGATTGTTAAATAAAATACAGTTTGGCCAATGAGACAGCAAGTTAGACGGGACTAGGAATCAAAGAGGATTCTGGGAAATGTAGTAGAGACGTGACATCCAGGCAGGAAGTGACATAGCAAAGAGACTCATATTTAAGCGAAGGAGAAACAGGAAGGGTCCTTTTTTTCCCCTTCCTCCTCCAGTGGCAGGATGTGATCCACCAGCAAGGGAGGACGCCAACAAGGCATCCGATAAGATAAGTCTTACAAAATATATAGATTTTTGATCATTAAAACTGAGCTAACAGATGAGAAGTCCTAGTCATTGGCCAAGCATCTTTGAACCTAATACAAGTTTCTGTGTATTCATTTGGGCCCTAACTCAGGTGGGCAGCTGGTATAAAGTTCACACGTGGCATTGGGGCTCAGGTGGCTTTTGGCGGAAAGATTTATCGTAACAAATTATAGCAATAAAAAGGATCTTAGTATTATCTAAAATTCTTTTGACAATACCATACTAATGTTTTAGAAAAATATCCAAATATTTATTACATATCAGAAATGAAGGTGGTTAATTTCAAAATTAGTCTTCAATTAATACGTTTTCCTGGATAACCCAGAGACCTTTGACAGAACCAGACACAGCTGAAGAAAAAAATGTCAGTGTAATGATGCCTAATGAGATTCTGCTCTATTCATAGATTGGTAACTACCCTAATTGTCATCAGAGAGGTTTCACCCAGCAACCGATGGAAACAGATGCAGTTCCACAGCAAACACCAGGCAGAGCTCAGGAATTCTGCAGAAGAGGGAAATAAAGGATCGTAAAAGCTAGAGGGCTCAGGGACACCAGAAGAAAACCCACAGACTCAACTAACCTGGCCCCATAGGGGCTCATAGAGACTGAACCAACAGCCAGGGAGCCTGCATGAGACTGACTCTGCATATATATTGCAGTTGAGTAGCTTGGGGTGCTTGTGGGACTCCTAACAGAGACAGTAAGGGCTGTCTCTGAATCTTTTGGTGGCATTTGGTTGGCCTTGTCCAGCCTTAATACATGTGGAGGTGCTTAGTCTTACTACAACTTAATATGCCATGTTTTATTGATATCCATAGGAGGCCTGTCCTTTTCTGAATGGAAATGAAGGAGTGGATTGGGAGGTAGGCAGAGGGGACATGAGGACACATACTAGGAAGAGAGGAGGGAAAAGAAACTGCTGTTCAGATATATAAATAAATAAATAAGAAATTTCAAATAATATTGAGTGGGACTCTTTGAATTTGTATATGAATATTAACCAAGTAATTCCAAAGTTTGTTTGGGCATAACACACATAAGATTTGTTAGCAAATATTAAATTAGAGGCATAATCATAGAGTCTTGACACAACAGATATGAAAAACTATTTTAATTCTTTTATCCTTGTAATTATGTCATGGATCTGTACAGACAGAACAATTGAACTAATTAAACAGTTTAGACATGCATCTAATTATATACTGCCATTAAGTTTGTAATGAAAGCATCATTTTCAATCTTTGCTAAAAGACGACTAATCAATAAATCATGTGGGAGGGTGGTTATCTACTCAGAATGATAATGGTTGTAAGATGAAACTCAACTAATATGAATTGCATACAAAGTACTTTTCACATTTTGTTCTAAATTCTTTGACCCAATTCTTTTGTTTTGAACACAAATCTATGAGCTAAAAATATAATTCTCCAGTTTCACAGATGAAGAAACAGTATCCAAGAGGTTAAGTGATTTTCTTAAGGTCCTTTGGCAATTAAATGGAAGAGCCTGACCTCAGTACAAGTCTTTCTTACCAAAAACAAAAAAAAAAGAAAGAAAGGCCTAAGTATTCACTGCTAAGCTTGAGTACTGCATTGCAATGCCCTCAAATAGATTCCACATAGATTGCATATTTAAGTGTGAGTGATTGTATTATCTTAACGTGGGGCATACTTTTCTAGGCTTTACAAGCATATAAGAAATTATTAAAAAATTAAATATGCTGAGCAAAAGCTGAAGCTACTTTTTGGCTTGAAATAACATAATTGAAATTAAAAGATAGTTGAGAAGGAACCACTTGCAACACATTTGAAGATAAGTTTCTTCAATATTCAAAACTATTTATGAATAAAACCTATAAGATGAACACTAGTATTTTCAAAATGGGGTGGGTGAGTAATTAATAGTGCAAAAAGTCAGTTGACAAATAACAATTGAAAATAGTTATGAAAAATGAAATATTGTTCTTTTTCACTTTTTATTAAATGTGTAGATGAAAATGTTTTACTTTTCCCATGACATTAAAAATGAGAGAAAATGTTAACAAAGATAAAAGAACAAGGGGACTTCCAACTGATGTATGAATATTTGTGCATGAATAAGAATACAAATTATGCCAGGATTTTTAGAGGGGCAATTAGCATTGTGCTTCAATTTAAAAAAAATCATTAACAGATATTTTATTATATCCTACGGAGATATCAAAAAGAACATACATATAATTACATGCACAAATATTGTCACTGAAGAATCATTGTTAATAGGAAGCATTTTGTTAAACAACAACAACAAAAATAACTAAATGATCCACAAAACTGTGCACTTGATAAAGATCTGCAAAGCCATGGAAGAGAATGTACAGAAGTTATGTAAATAGGGATGTGAAATGACATAAAAGGTAGTTTACAAAATATTGATGAATGAAAATAAAAATAATGACACCATGCCATATATATATATATATATATATATATATATATATATATATATCATGATCTTCTGTTTAAAAGTTTGTGTGTATGTGTTTGTGTGCATACATGTATTCATACATAAATATTAAATGGATGATTTTAATGTTATTTTTCTGTTTCTCTCAGAAATATCTCTAGCTTTGATTTAAAAATTTGACAGTATATAACCTCAAAAAAAATTCAAAAAGCAATGCAATAGTTATTTTCTACTCCCCCAAAAGAACCATTGTAGAAAATACAGTCACAAACCACAAAAGTCTCTATTGAAAAATCTAAATTCCTCCTAATATGCCTCCTTTAATTCTCCAATCCTTATTTAATTCATGCCATAGGAAGTTTATCTTTAGAAATCTCATGTTTATCACATGTTATAGGCTTTAAAAAGGAAGGGTATATTCTCATTCCCTGTGTCTTTTTTCAGATATCAAGTCTGAAGGGACCAGGCATGACAACTCTGTAACCCAACTTCAGATGAACAGATATAATATATAAATGTCACACACACACACACACACACACACACACACACGATCTATATATGGATGACCAAAGCTTCTTGGCCTTTTCCATAGAAAAATAATATATTAACCTGGGCATATTTAAAAGTTCAGTCTTATTGATGTAAGGATTAAGTCTACACAATGAAGCAAAAAGTTCCCAGCACTTTCTTATCTACCTTTTCCATGGGGTTTATTAACTTGCATTAATTTGACAGATCTCTCATGTTGTATAGAAATGCTTAAACCATAGCCATTTTAGTACTAGGCAAGAATCGCTGAAACATGTCATTATTGACAATTTTGGCTAGATGACACATTGTATATTCTGGCAGAGGTATGTGATTTGTAAATTGTAAAAAACTCAGCAGCATTCATAGACTGCATTTGTTAGATGCCAATAGGGCTTCCTTTATTCCAGGTTGTGACAGTGCAAAATCTCTCTAAAATTTGACAAATACACTATAGGTGGAAAAACATATCTCATTTAAAGACAGTGAGATTTACAAAGAACTCCATATTGAATAGAAGAATACATAGAAATATGTATACATGTGTGCAAATCTGAGTATATTTATACATACATAACATTTTATATGTTAAATTTGTGCATCTAATTTGTGAAATAATCAAAGTGGATTATATTAAAAGACAACCAGGACTAGATAGAGAAGAGAGAGAGAGAGAGAGAGAGAGAGAAAGAGGGAGAGGGAGAGAGAGAGAGAGAGAAAGAGAGAGAGAGTCTCAAAAAGTAAGATAAAATTTGTTTTTAAAACCTGGCACATGGTCATATACTTGTAGATTCAGCACTCAGTATGGAAACACATGAAGACTGCTGCACATTTGAGGCTAGCTCTGGCTACTGGGCTACACAGCATATATCACACAAGCCAAGCCATAGTAACAGAGTAAGACCTTGTCTCCAAAGGAAAAAAAAATTGAGATAACATTGAACCTCATACAATATATAGGGATTCATTCAAGAATGGATGGCTAGATATAAAAATCATGAGAATGATGCAAGAAAATACCACACATATCCAGGTAAACAGGAATTAAAATACAACTCTTAGGAGTAAGGAAGTGATCAAATATAACTAAACCAAATTAGACACATTCCACCAAGGTGGAGAACTATTCAAATTTTTGTTATTACTCATTTCTTTCTTCAAGGCAGAATGTGCTTAAGCTCATGCTGGGATTATTTCTTCATAATTCTACACTGATGGACTGAATGAGACCATTTTCTAAACTCCCTGGTGAAGTCACCATCTGTCTATGCCCTCTGAATCCTTTCTATGGGGGAAATCACTGAGCTACTGAAGATGAAGGCATAACAGAATGAAAAAAAGCAATGAAAATATCAAAATAGAATGTTAACATTTTAACACTCCCTGATTGAGAAGCCTGTAGTACAAAGTTGCTTTAGAAAAAAATTGTCAGTGTGCTCTTGCTTTCTTTTCTTCCTCTTGTTTTCAAATGAATTTATTTTGATGAAAATCTTTGATAATACATTGGCAAAAATTCATCTGTAGTAACTTGAGGAACAGCCAACATTAAACAGGGAAAAGGAACAAAGAAAGAAAGAATCCTAGAGTAGCATTGCTATTTGTGGAGCTGAGCAGACTGCATTTAAGGAGAGCTTAGAGTAGACACACTCAAAGTTAAATTTTATACATGGTGTTACAAAATTAGGGTCATTTCTGTCCCTATATCTTAGAATTTGGAAAACAGTAGTCTTTTAGTAGGTAATGGTACAATTTGTGTACTTCTTTGACAGCTATTATTTTGGGGTTTTTTGGAGACAGGGTTTCTCTGTGTAGCTTTGGAGCCTATCCTGGCACTTGCTCTGGAGACCAGGCTGGCCTCGAACTCACAGAGATCCTCCTGTCTCTGCCTCGCAAGTGTTGACACCTATTATTAAGAAAATCATCCAGTGTAATGAAGCCCTATCAGGCCATTTATCTACCTATTATCTACAGATTAGCACATTGATTAACCTGTGATACTTGTACTTTGTAAAAAATTTTCCTGTAAGTTTCATCTCATTGAACATTCCTAAATTTCAGGAAATATGCAAATGATAAGTTAAAATTTACTTCAATATAGATTTTGATATATGTCAATGTATTAGATAAGATTTTATATAGATGTGGTATAAATAATTGTTTCATACATGAAGGAGATTATAATTGAACTAAGTAGACAATAATGCAATCTGGAATCTATCCTCTTACATAGTCTATTTATTTGGATTTTTTGTTAGTATTATATTAATGCTTGCTCATTTGTTTAAACAGCTACTGTAGTTCTTATGTTTCAACCAAAATTCAGTACTTTCATTTCTCCAAATTACCAAATTAAGCAATGTCTTAAAAATAAAATTGACAAACTATGTTACAATAAAGAAATATTTTTGTCTATACATATACAAAATCTGTACTTGATGCACTGGTGCATCTGGGAAAAGGTAGAGTATGTAATCTACACATACACACACTTGCACACAAATTTTTAAACATGCCAGGGGTTATTACACTGTGTATACTTTCAGTGGCTATGAGAATTTATCCACCCACATGTCTTTACACATGAATATGCTGAAGATTCCAGGGAAGAAATAAAGGATGGATAGATAGATAAAGATATAGGTAGATAGATAGATAGATAGATAGATAGATAGATAGATAGACAGCTAGATATATTGATTGATTGATAATTCAAACTCTAAGTTGAAATACACATCAAAATCATTCATGGAAGTGTAACAAGGATCTTCAAGTCAATGCATACAAAACCAAATTGGTGACAATGCCTTCAAACTTGTTCTTCTAAAAATAAAGCACTGTCTATTGTCTTGTTTCTCTGCCTAAAAATGTAAAGTAGGGAGAGGGAATGGGGAGATGGATATGTAAATATGAGTAGAAATTAAAGAATAAAGAATAAAGCAATGTAAAGTATCATTTTATTTATGCTTTTTTTCTTCACAGTACGAATTTCTTCCATTAACAGTCCTTGAGTTATAACTTGTATTAGTTGTATACTCAGGGTCTAACAAATCTTCATTATCTACACCCATGCTATTCCTAACTACCATAATCTACGATCTACATTATTGATTGAAACATCCTAGGTAATGTTTTCTTGTCCCAATGTCCATCCTCTATAGTCCTTTTTCAGGATTAAAAAATTAGTGATTCCTTTAAATATCACAAAACCACAACTTAAGTTACATTTTATTTTCTCTAAAGTCATTATTGACAGAATCCAGAATGCAAAGTACCATAACGCTAATGTAAGTGGTGTTTTGACAAATACTCATCCCACAGTTCTATTTTTAAAAGTGTGTGTGAGAGAGAGACGCTTACATGAACACACTGAAGTCTATGTATACACATTTAAATGCAGTATAAAAATCAATTATTTTTCAATAAATTCTACACTGTCTCACTTTATAAATCCTAGCACTCAGTGTGCACAAGCATGCAGATCTCTATGAATCTGAGGCTATCCTGGTTTACACAGCGAATTCAAGGCCAGTCAAACTATATGTATATATAGGGGGGTTAAAATGGAGCTATTCTATAAGATAACAATGTCCATACCAGATACCACAGGATATCAAAAAGCTAAGAAATAGGTTACTCCATTTTGAGTTGTTGAGCAATGTGGTCTTACATAATCTATTATAGCACTGAAAGCCCAACTGAGATAAGGCTCTATATGAAAAAGGCACTTTGTCCCTTCTGTGCTTCCCACCTGATGAAATGTCTTTTGTCAATGAGTAGCTCACATCAAAACTGATTCTTTGTGAAATGTCAACATTTGGACCTTTATAATTATTTTTTGTAAATCGTTGGAAACTGTTAAATTAAAATACCACCTCAAATAATAAAATAGTAGAAATGACACATGGACCCCAGACTGATGTCTGGGAGGTCAGCACGGGACTGATCCAGACCCCTGATTGTGGATGTCAATGAGGAGGCCTCGACACTCTATGAGGCCCCTGGTAGTGGATCAGTGTTTATCCCTGGCATAAGGGACTTTGGGAGCCCATCCCACATGGAGGGATGCTCTCTCAGCCTGGACACATGGGGGAGGGCATAGGCCCTGCCCAGGATGATATGACAGGCTCTGGGGAACATGGAGGGCCTTACTCTCCCTGAGGAGCAGAGGGGGGATGAGGTGGGGTGTTGGGGAGAGGAGAAGGAGAGGGGGAGGGGATTGACATGTGAAGCAACTTTGTTTCTAATTTGAACTAATAAAAAAGTAAACCTAACCCAACAAGTCCTACATAAGAACAGCACGACCTACTGGGATTTATTTTAAACTTATGGATTAAGTGAAGCCTAAAGCCTAAGTGAAGATAAATTGGGTGAAAGAATAATGAAACAATAAATTTTACTCATGATTTACCATTGGAGAGCATCAAAAATGTTAATAATCTTTTTATATGTATTAACCCATTGTTAACTGGTCACAATAAACTCTTGATCCAAATATTATTATTCTCCCTGTATAGATATAGATAAAAGTCCTGGGATCCTAAGAGGTATTCTGCTCAAGAACATTGAGATAATAAATAAAGACTTCAGTATTATCACCAAAGTTTGGGTGATTTCAAAGTCTGGAATGTGATGCTCAGTTTTACCTGTCAGGAAATTGTGTTTTGTTTCATTTCCCTTTGAGCTCACATGCCTTCTGATTTTGATCCACTGTGTGATTAGTCCAGGAGTTACTGAGCAGAAACAGTGTACTTATTGCTGACTTCCAAGGTGTCTGATTGTATCTTTCTTATTTTACTTATCTCACCAAGATATATATTGATTATACATTCATTAATACTGACAATTACATTTTAATTTCTTGGACTGCCTGTACCCAATAAAAACTAAATGCATTGCCTTAATGGACAAATGGGAGCAGCAAATTCAAAATTATATCAAGAAATATTAAAACATAATTTTATTACACCCCTAAAACATTTGTATCATTTTAATGCACAATGAACAACACATCTCATTATCTTTGTCTTTAACAAATGCTCTCCTAAGTATGAAGCAATTCTTGTCTATCTAAAGCTGATAAATCCTATTAGTTCAGTATATCATTCAAACTCTGTATATCACCACTAGTAAAACACATCTGTTATCTGTAAAAGCACTGCTGTTTATCTGTAATAGTCTGCCTATTACGTTAATATGTAGCATGAATATTTTGTAAATGTGAAGCATTACAATAGTTTTCTCTTTGACACATAATATCAATACATACTTAAGCAATACCATGTAACATTTCAACGAATTTATAAAATATGAGAGATTTAATTTTTTGTAAATTATATGATTAGCAATAACTTGACAAGAATAGCCTCCAAATGGTTCATAGATCTCTGAGAAAATAAAATCAAATGTATAGCCCAAGTGAGCACAAAGAAAATAAAGCACAAATTTTCAATGCTTGTTCAACAGTTACTAGTTGTGCTGCCTGTTTAAACACACAAAGTTTTGAGCCACAGACTTGAAAAATATATGTGAGACAATGGAATCTCTATGGGGAAAATGCCATTAAGACTACAGCAGGAATTTTCTGGCATTACCACTTTGAGGTGGATAAGTGTTCTTGTAGCATGCTATGTTAAGTTATGTATATATTATACATTATACATTATACATTATATGAAGTCTACATTTACATCTTGTTTTCACTCAATGGGTCAAGTAGTAAATTCCCTTATCTCATCTGTAGAAATTTCAAAATGTTGTTAAAGGAGATATAATCATTCCTAGTTAACAATTACTTCCCTACAGCAAAGATTTCCATGGTCAGTGCTTATAACTTCTCTTTGAAAACCTAAGAAACCCAGGAAACACTTAATTCAATATGATCAGAAAGATAAATTCTTCCTTATTTTATTCATATTTGTTCTATAACCCTTCTTTTTGGGGGGGTTTTCGAGACAGGGTTTCTCTGTGTGGCTTTGGAGCCTATCCTGGCACTCGCTCTGTAGACCAGGCTGGCTTCAAACTCACAGATATCCACCTGCCTCTGCCTCCCAAGTGCTGGGATTAAAGGCGTGCACCACAAACGCCCGTATATAACCCTTCTTAAATACATTTAATATATTAATTAAATAATTCCTAATATCTAAGGTTGGAGACTTGAAGAGAAGTCAGATAAAGGTGGTTGATTTCAGCTAATCACTTCTTGCTACTGATCTGTAAACTGTTCCATATTTCCATTAACCTAAAGAAAGAAATACCTATCAAGTTTTGAGAAGCATACAGAAAACTAAATATCCTAGGTCAGAAAAAAAGTTCCCCTCAGCACATAATAATTAAAACCCTAAATGCACAGAACAAAGAAAGAATGTTAAAGGCCACAAGGAAAAAAGACCAAGTAACATAAAGGCAGAGGGCCTATTAGAATATTTGACATCCCAGTAGAGGCTTGAAAAGTTGGAGGGCCTGAACAGATGTTCCACAAACTCAAAGAGACCACAGACGCCAGCCCAATCTATCATACCCAGCAAAACTTTCAATCACAATAGATGTAGAAAGTAAGACATTCTGTGATAAAACCAAATTTAAGCAATATCTGTCTAAAAACCCATCCCTACAGAGGCACAAAAAGCCAAACTCCAACCTAAAGGGGTTAATACAAAAGAAATAAATAATCCCAGACCAGCAAATCAAGAGAAGGGAAACACACACACACATACATACTTATATATATAGAGAGAGAGAGTGAGAGAGAGAGAGAAAGATTACTTCAATTTTATAACATCAATTATTGTTTTACTCAAAATTCTTTTTTTCTTGAAATAAGTAGTGATCTCTGACTAGCTTGATTGTTACAAGGAAGTAAAACCTGTGATCTCACATGCCAAAAGATCTACATTTTGACCTTCTGCTGAGAAGATGCTAGAATTGTAATAACAGTTGCAGTAGATTTTTTTGTTATGTCAATACTAGTGAATTTTCCTTGTCCCCAGTAGCTTTATAATCATCTGGATCACAGCTTGCTTTAGGAATGAAAACCAAGTCCAATATGCTTCCCTGTATTGAGCCAATAATCATATTAATGATTGCCTTTCCAGAATTCATGTCCACCCCAATATATTTATGTGTGACTTGAGTTTCATTCAGTCTTATTTATTGGGAAGTATTTAATACATGACTGCCCTTGTTCTGTTAGGGAATTTTAATAGGCCGTATACCATGGAAGACTTGAATAGCTTTATAAGTATGTGCTTATTGTATGAATTTAAGACATTATTATTAGTTTCCCATAATTCCACATAAGCTTAATTTTCGCAGTTATGTTAGCTGAACACTTTGATGGCCAGACAAGACTTTTGTGAGCAAACTTCTCAACAGAGCAAGCATTCATCTGAATTTGGAATCTGTGCCCTGTCATGTAATAGTTACAAGTCATGATGGCAATATTCATTTTCTTTCTAAAAGGGCATCAGAAAATCTGACTTATAATAATGAGTTTGCTGTTGACACACTGTGAAACTCTGGATGATTCATGTCTGAGAAGTTTTCTTCTTATTAAAACTAGATTATGTCTATTAGTTCTTGGTATGTTTTGAGTTGGCAACCATTTGTGCAAAGGAGTAGATAAAAAGGAGCTAAGGCTTTAAAAACAGAACAGTGTCTGTGTTAATAACTACTTATCTCTCTGATCCCTTGATCCCCATAATCCGTGAGATTGGATAGAAGCTGAGAAGACTTTCAAACTCACTTTAACTTAAAGGATTGTCATACCTAATAGCACCAACTCAGCCTTCCCTGGGTTAGATGGAAAGACAACTGAAAAACAAATTTTTGAGAGAGAAAATTAAGAAAAAGATAAAAATTAAGGCAGGTAACAGTACTTGTTTTCTTTCCATGGAGAAAGCGATTGGAGAATTTGAAGCTACCCAAAGAGAAGAGAGCTCTGCCATGTATATATGAGATCATATTATAAACATTTGTCTCCATAGCAAGTGACTCTCATTGGTTAGTATTATAACTGAGTACCATATTTACCACCCTGTATTTCCTTGGTCATAGTGCACAAGGACAGGGGAGTCTTCTGAGCTCTTTGGCTTCTCCCCTTCTGATTCTCAGACCACTATCCCCAACTATTCGTATTCAAGGTCTTTCAGCTATGGTACTCTCTGAAGCGATGTGGTTTATCTAGCTCTATACTGAGCCTAAGTTAAATCTGAGGCTTACACAATAGTTTTCAGTCTCCACATTATCAGTGTTTGGTGCCTGATAATGGTTTGTTTGGAGCACTATTTAGTGCATCACATAAAACTTATCCTTAAGTTTTAAGGACCAAAGTTATGTTCAGACATTAGTCCACTTTCATGGTGTGCAACAAGAGAAGCAAATTGCTACCAGACTAAAACTCACTGATATATGCTAATAGAAAAACACCATGGATGTAGTAAGAGAGCCTGGTACAAGACAATTGGCATTTAATTCATACTCAGGATACCAGATCTCCTCTCTGCCAAGATGCAAGTATGTATACTGGATACACAATTCTCAGAGGAGATTAGCAATACTCATATAACATGTTGAGAGGATGTTGAGCCAAAGACAGAACTGTCTAGAGTTTGAACTATTGGCAAATACAAATGACACAAAGGAAACAGGTGATAATATACACACAGACAATATGAGAGATTTTTCACTGAACAATTCGTGTTTCTTAGTTAATAAGTGCCAACTTATCAAAATACATAGAATTTATAATATGATAAAATTATATTAAAATGATATTATTTTGTTCATTTTGATTTTTGAGAGAGATAGAACATGAAGTTTTATGGGTAGGAAGGTGGGAAATATTTGAGAGGAATTGGAGGAGATAAAAGAATATGATTAAAATATATTGCATAAAAAAGAACAAATGTCCTTAAGAAAATAAAATCCAAGCTGAGCAAGCTAGTTAGCAGCATTCTCCATAGCCCCTACAAGAGCACCTGCCTCCAAGTTCCTTCCCTGTTTGATTTCTTTTTTGTTATGTTTTATTTTTTGTTTGTTTGTTTTCTTTTTTATTAGAAAGAAAAATATTTTACTTGTCAATACAAGGTCCCTCTCCCTCCCCTCCTCCCCTCGACCCCCAGCTAACACCCTACCCATCCAATAACCTTTCTGCTCCCCAGGGAGGGTGAGGCCTTCCATAGAGGATCTTCAAAGTCGGTCATATTCTTTGGGATAGGGCCTAGGCCAACCCCCTTGTGTCTAGGCTCAGGGAGTATCCCTCCATGTGGGATGGACTCCTAAAGTCCATTCCTATGGTAACCATAAGTAGTGATCCACTACCAGGGGCCCCATAGATTTCAAAGGTCTCCTCACTGACACCCACATTCAGGGGGTCTTGATCAGTCCCATGCTGGTTTCCCAGCAATCAGTCTGGGAACCAAGAGTTTGCCCTTGTTCAGGTCAGCTGTTTCTGTGGGTTTCACCAGCCTAGTATGGACCCCTTTGTTCACCAGTCCTCCCTCTCTGCATCTGGATTCCAGTTCAGTTCAGTGTTTAGCTGTGGGTGTCTGCTTCTACTTCCATCAGCTGCTGGATGAAGACTCTAGGATGGCGTATTAATTAGTCATCAATCTCATTATCAGAAGAGGGCATTTAAGGTAGCCTCTCCTCTGTTTCTTAGATTGTTAGTTGGTGTCATCTTTGTAGATCTCCAGACATTTCCCTAGTGCCTGATTTCTCTTTAAACCTATAATGTCTCCCTCTGTTATATTATCTCTTATCTTGCTCTCTTCTGTTCTTCCCCCAAATCAACCTCCCTGTCCCATCATGTCTTCCTCACCCCTCCTGTTCTCCCCTTCTCATTCTCCTAGTTCTCCCCTTCCCCATGCTCTCTATTTTCTCAGGAGATCTTGTCCCTTTCCCCTTCTCCAGGGGACCATGTATGTCTCTCTTAGAGTCCTCCTTGCTTACCAGCCTGCCTGACAGCCTGGGCTGCAGGCCGGCAATCCTTTATGTCTAAAATCCACATATGAGTGAGTATATACAATGCCTGCCTTTTTTGTGACTGGGTTACCTCACTCAGAATAGTTTCTTCTAGTTCCACCCATTTGCCTGCAAATTTCAAGATTCCATTGCCTTTATTTCCATTGAATTCCATAGTATTCCATTGTGTAAATGGACTGCATTTTTCTATCCATTCTTCAGTTGAGGGGCATCTAGGTTGCTTCCAGGTTCTGGCTATTACAAACAATGCTGCTATGAACAGATGTCCTTGTTGTAGGAATGTGCTTGTTTTGGGTATATGCCTAAGAGTGGAATTGCTGGATCTTGTGGTAGACTGATTCCCATTTACTGATGAATCACCATACAGATTTCCAAAGTGGAAGTACAAGATGCCACTCCCACCAGGAGTGGAGGAGTGTTCCTCTTTCTCCACAACCTCTCCAGAATAAACTGTCATTGGTGTTTATTTTTTTAGCCATTCTGACAGGTGTAAGATGGTATCTAAGAGTTGTTTTGATTTGCATTTCCCTGATGGCTAAGGATGTTGAACACTTTCTTATGGGTCTTTCAGCCATTTAAGATTTTTCTATTGAGAATTTTCTATTTAGTTCTGTACCCCACTTTTTAATTGGATTATTTGGTGTTTTGGAGACTCGCTTCTTGAGTTCTTTGTAAATTTTGGAAATCAGCCCTCTGTTGGATGTGTGGTTGGTGAAGATCCCAATCCGTGGGCTGTCGTTTTGTCTTGATGACTGTGTCCTTTGCCTTACAGAAGCTTCTCAGGTTCAGGAGGTCCCATTTATTAATTGTGGATCTCAGTGTCTGTGCTACTGTTGTAATGTTCAGGAATTGGTCTCTTGTACCAATTCATTCAAGGGTATTTCCTACTTTCTCTTCTAATAAGTTCAGTGTGGCTGGGTTTATGTTGAGGTCTTTGATCCATTTGGACTTAAGTTTTGTCCATGGCAGTAGACATGGATCTATCTGCAGTCTTCTACATGCCAGCATCCAGTTATGTCAGCACCATTTGTTGAAGATGCTTTCTTTATTCCTTTGTATAGCTTTGGCTTCTTTGTCAAAATTCAGGTGTTCATAGGTGTGCAAGTTAATATCAGGGTTTTCAACTTGATTCCATTGGTCTACCTGTCTATTTTTGTGCCAATATCAAGCTTGTTTTCAGGACTCTAGCTCTATAATAGAGCTTGAAATAGGGGATGGTGATGCCTCCGGACGTTCCATTGTTGTACAGGGTAGTTTTGGCCATCCCGGGTCTTTTGTTTTTCCATATAAAATTGAGAATTGATTTTGCAAGGTCTGTGAAGAATTGTGTTGGGATTTTGATGGGGATTGCATTTAATCTGTAGATTGCTTTTGGCAAGATTCCCATTTTTACTTGTTGATCCTACCTACCCAAGAATATGTAAGATCCTTCCATTTTCTGGTATCTTCTTTAATTTCTTTCTTTAAAGACTCAAAATTCTTATGATACAGGTCTTTCACTTTTTTGGTTAGTGTTACCCCTAGGTATTTTATGTTGTTTGTGGCAATTGCAAAAGGTGATGTTTCCCTGATTTCATTCTCAGCATATTTATCATCCATATATATTAGGGCTACTGATATTTTTGAGTTAATCTTGTATCCTGCCACTTTGCTGAAGGTGTTTATGAGCTGTAGGAGTCCCCTGGTAGAGTTTTTCGGTTCATTTATGTAGACAATCATAACATCTGCAATCAGTGAAAGCTTGACTTTCTCCTTTCCAATTTGTATCCCCTTGATCTCCTATTGTTGTCTTAACACTCTAGCTAGAACTTCAAGGGCAATATTGAAGAGATATGGAGAGAGTGGACAGCCTTGTCTTGTTCCTGATTTTTTGAGGAATAGCTTTGTGTGTCTCTTCATTTAGTTTGATGTTGGCTGTTGGGTTAATGTATATTGTTTTATTGTGTTCAGTTATGTTCCTGTTATTCCTGATCTCTCCAGGACCTTTATCATGAGGGGATGTTGGATTTTGTCAAAGGCTTTTTCAACATCTAGTGAGATGATTATGTGGTTTTTCTTTTCAGATGGTTTATATGGAGGATTACATTGACAGATTTTCAAATGTTAAGCCAACCCTGCATCCCAGGGATGAAGCCTTATTGATCATAGTGGATGATTTTTCTGATATATTCTAGGATTCTGTTTGCTAGTATTTTATTGAGTATTTTTGAATCTATGTTCATGAGCGATATTGGTCTGTAGTTCTCTTTCTTATTTGTGTCTTTGTGTGGCTTAAGTACCAGGGTAATTGTAGCCTCGTAAAAAGAGTTTGTCAATGAACCTTCTGCATCTATTATGTGGAACAATTTGAGGAGTATTGGTATTAGCTCTTCTTTGAATTTCTGGTAGAATTCTGCACTGAAGCCATCTGGCCTTGGGCTTTTTTTGGTTGGGAGACTTTTGATGACTGCTTCTATTTCTTTGGAGGTTATAGGTCTGTTTAAGTTGCTTATCTGTTCTTGATTCAATTTTGGTGAGTGATAACTTACAGAAAATTGTCCATTTCCTTTAAGTTTTTCAAATTTTGTGGAGTACAGATTTTTAAAGTATTACCTGAAGATTCTCTGGATTTCCTCAGTGTCCGTTGCTATGTCCCCATTTTCATTTCTGATTTTGTTAATTTGCATGTACTGTTCTCTTTCTGCCTTTTGGTTAATTTGGATAAAGTTTTGTCTATCTTGATGATTTTCTGGAAGAATCAACTCTTTGTTACATTGATTCTTTGAATTGTTTCCTTTGTTTTGACTTTATTTATTTCTGCCTTCGGTTTGATTATTTTCTGGCATCTACTCCTCCCGGATGAATTTGATTCCATTTGTTCTAGAGCTTTCAGCTGTGATTTCAACTTTCTGGTGTGAGTATTCTCTAGTTCCTTCATGTGAGCACTTAGAGCTATGAACTTTACTGTTACTACTGCTTTCAAAGTGTCCCAAAAGTTTGGGTATGTTGTGTCTTCATTTTCATTGAGTTCTAGGAAGACTTTAATTTCTTTCTTTATTTCTTCTTTGCCCCAGGAATGGTGCAATTGTGTGTTGTTCAATTTTCATGAATTGGTAGGTTTTCTGCACTTTGTTTTGCTTTTGATTTCTAACTTTAAGGCATGGTTGTCTTATAAGACACAGGGGATTATTCCAATTTTTGTACCTGTTTAGGTTTGCTATGTTGCAGAGTATGTGGTCGATTTTTGAGAAGGTTCCATGTGATGCTAAAAAGAAGGTATATCCTTTTGTGTTTGGATAGAAAGTTCTTTTTTCCATTCATTTATTTAGCTCATAAATAAAGTCATGCACAATTATGATACATAATACAGTATGTTCACAATGGCATGGCTAAATAAAACCAACTAACATGTTATATCACACATATTCATCATTTTTGTTTTGAGAACACTTAAAGTATACTATCTCACAACTTTTAAAGTATAGCATATTGTTATCAACCATGTTTATCATGCTCTCAGTAGACCTCAAGTCATCACAGAGTCCATGCCTCTTGTCCAACTGCAGTTTCATATCCTTAAACCAATCACTTCCCCATTGTTAGAAGACCCACATTGAAGCCTAATAGTCACAATTCTGCTCTCTGCTCCCATAAGTTCATCATTTCTAGGTTACACATAAAATTGAAATTGTGTGACATTTGACTTCCAGTGTGTCACTTATTATTTTTTTGGCAAGCATATAACATTACTACTTACTAAAGATGAAATCAAATATGCATGCACAGGTGAGCACTCACTGAAACACCTTGGATTCATCACATATTTGAGTTTCAATTAATATATATATATATATATATATATATATATAGAGAGAGAGAGAGAGAGAGAGAGAGACCAATAATGGCAATATGTTATGCATCATTAGCAGCAACAGATTTTCCAGGTTCTGCAGTCATTTGAACAAAATTGTAGAGACATCCAGCACACTCCAATTAAAAAAAAAAGAAAAACAAAAACAAAACAAACAAACAAACAACAAAGTAAAAAAAAACAAAATCCCAGAAAACAGCACAGTTCTGTTATTCTTGTGGTACTTCGTGCCATTTTTTTTAATTTGCTTCTCAATCATCATCTGGGAGGAAACCATTCTGAGCAACATCATTAAAAACAGCTCTGATAAAGCATGGTCACTACTATGTATCATAAAGCAGGTCCACATATGAGTGAGTACATATCATGTTTGTCTTTTTGTGATTGGGTTACCTCGCTCAGAATGGTTTCTTCAAGTTCCATCCATTTTCCTGCAAATTTCAAGATTCCATTGTTTTTTTCTGCTGAGTAGTACTCCATTGTGTAAATGTATGACAATTTCTCTATCCATTCTTCTGTTGAGGGGCATCTAGGTTGCTTCCAGTTTCTGGATATTACAAATAATGCTGCTGTGAACATGGTTGAATATATGTCCTTGTTATATGAATGTGCTTCTTTTGGGTATATGCCTAGGAGTGGAATTGCTGGATCTTGTGGTAGACTCATTCCCATTTTCTTGAGGAGTCGCCATACTGATTTCCACAGTGGCTGTACAAGTTGGCACTCCCACCAGCAGTGGAGGAGTGTTCCTCTTTCTCCGCATCCTCTCCAGCATAAACTGTCATTGGTATTTTTGATTTTAGCCATTCTGACAGGAGTAAGATGGTATCTCAGAGTTGTTTTGATTTGCATTTCCCTGATGACTAAGGATGTTGAACACTTTCTCATGTGTCTTTCAGCCATTTTAGATTCCTCTATTGAGAATTGTCTATTTAGTTCTGTACCCCATTTTTTAATTGGATTGTTTGGTGTTTTTGAGAATAGCTTCATGAGTTCTTTGTATATTTTGGAGATCATCCCTCTGTCAGATGTGGGGTTGGTGAATATTTTTTCTCAGTCTGTGCGCTGTCGTTTTGTCTTGCTGACTATGTCCTTTGCCTTACAGAAGCTTCTCAGGTTCAGGAGGTCCCATTTATTAATTGTTGATCTCAGTGTCTGTGCTACTGGTGTTATGTTCAGGAAGCAGTCTCCTGTACCGATTAATTCAAAGGTATTTCCCACTTTATCTTCTAGTAGGTTCAGTGTGGCTGGCTTTATGTTGAGCTCTTTGATCCATTTTGACTTAAGTGTTTTGTGCAGGGTGAAAGGCTTGCATCTATCTGTAGTCTTCTACATGTTTGCATCCAGTGGGTGCAGGTGGTGTCACTTCCTTTCCTGGTGTGTATGGATCCCCGGTTCTCTTCAGGTGGATGCAATTGACTCTGCTACTCTGATGGGTCTCAAGGTGGGTGCAGGCAGGTCTGAGGCACTTGCTCTCAAGTTGGGCGAGAGGAGGACTGGTACAGAGATGTCAGCAGACTCTGGGTTGCTTGATACTCAGGGGCTGAGGCATCCTGCTTGCAGACCCCAGGGCAGATGTTCCCAGAGTGGGCAGGCAGAAGTTGGGCCCAAGTCAGGGGCCAAAGCAGCTCATCTCTGCACTCTCTGCATTCTGCACTCTGCACCCTGCACTGCCTGGGGGCAGAATAGCCCAGTGATCTCAGCAGAGTCAGTATCCCTGGGTCTTCAGGGACCAATTCAGTTTGCCTGCAGATCCCTGGGGTGGGATTCCCCAGAGTGGACAGGTGGAAGCTGGGCCCAAGGCAGAGGCTAAAGCAGCCCACCTGCACTCTGTGGGGGCCAGAATATCCCAGCGATCTCAGGTCCCTGGGTCCTCAGGGACTGATTCAGTTTGCCTGCAGACCCCAGGGCAGATTTCCCAGAGTGGCCCCTGTTTGATTTCTTGACTTCCTCTGATAGGGGACTATAATTTTGTGGAAGTGTTAAGAAAATAAACCTGTTCTTCCTCAAGCAGCTTTTGGTCATTGCATTTTATCACAGCACTGGAAATTCAACTAAGACTGTTATCTTTAAAGGATTGTTTCCTTGTATTTTATGTATACTAGTGCTTTGCATGCATGTATTTTAGTGCACTGAGTGCCTAGTGCATGGGGAGGCCAGAAGAAGGCATCAGGGACACTGGAACTAAAGGAAGGAAAAGTTGTATGCCACCATCTGGGTGGTGGAAACCAAACCCAGATCCTCAGCAACAGCAACAAGTGATCTTAATTGCTGAGACATTTCTCCAGTGCCATCAAAATTAGCTATGGCTTTCTAGCTCACTCAAAACAAAATTCACACTTGATACCATTTGGATTCTGCTTCTTCTATTCTTCTATATACTATATGATTGCTTTCTCATCCTGTGAGTAAGCTAAGCTCATTTTTACCCAAAGACAACTGCACTTGTTCATTATTTGTATTTTACTCTTACCTGTGAATGCCTGCTCCAAGTCTATCTCCAACCTCCCTCACAAATATTGATTTTTCAATGAGGTCCTCTGTGAGCTGCCTATATAAAAACAGTCTCTTCAGAACTTCCTTAGCAGCTTTCTCTACATTATTTCTCCTTCAAATTATATTAGAACCTGACAGCATACACTTGTCATATTTGTGCTCATCGCCTGTTTCCACTCCTTAATCTGTGATACATATGGGAGCAGAGATACATTGCTCTTGTTTTCCACTATTTTGTCAATAATATCTAGAACAACTGATTCAAAAATGGTATCTGTTGAATGAATAAAGGAATGAATAATCAATGCATAGAGAATACTTTAATACATATAAATAATTAATAAATACACAGTAAATACAAAATATATGAAAATAATAACTATATGTAAAAATTGTTATTTGTAGCTTTGTTTTTAGAATGTGGGATATATGTGTAGTAAAGACAGACAAACAATTTAATTTGGAGACTAATATAATGACATACTATGTGGGTTGCTTTTGTCAATTTGACATAAACAATGGAAAGAGAACTTTTTGTTTCCTTTGTTATATTAATTTCTTTAATTTATTTTACATACCAACCACAGTTTCCCTTCCTTTATTTCTTCCTGTTCCTTCCCCCACCTCCTGTCTGTTCCCCCACCCACTCCTCCTTCATTCAGAAAGGGACAGGCATCCCATTGGAGTCAACAAAGCTTTGGGAAGACAGAATCTGAATTAAGAAAATGTCTTGATAAGACTGGCCTGTTTGCAAGTCTGGGAGGCAGACTTGATTAATGATTGACATGGGTTGCCCATCTGATAGGCAGTGGTGCCACTCCTGAGCTGGTGGTCTTGCATTGTGTAAGAAATCAGACTGAGCAAGCAAGAAGAGCAAGCAGCACTCCTACATGGCCTCTACATCAGTTCCCAATTCCAGATTCCTGCCTTGAGCTCTGTACTGACTATCCTTCATTGTGGACTGCAATTTGGAAATATAAGTGGAAATAAACCCTTTCTCCCCAAGTTGTTTATGGTCATGGTGTTTTATCACAGCAAAAGAAACCTTCACTAATAGAGAAAGTAAATCTAGCACTCTGTGAATGCTTACTATGGTTTTTACTTTGAAGAGAACATATAAAATACATAATTATATTAACAATTCACAGATACTATAAGTGAGGTCCAGATAATAATAGTTACATATTGCCACAGTAAGTTGCTGAGGTAAGCTTTATTCCCAAGAATTTTATTGCAGACTCCTCCTTTTTCAACATGTTTTACTGCTTCCAATAATAGTTCAGATACCAGTTTTAGATGATATATATATATATATATATATATATATATATATATATAGTCAGGGGGCAAAAGAAGGCAAAGAAATTTACTTTAAAATAATACTTAATGGGGAGTTGTTTATTCATTTTCCAAGTGTTAAGGTTGACCAGGTTTTGAGGTGATCGTTAAAAATATGCAGAGGAACAGCACATTTATAGTCCTCCTGGCCCACAATTAAGCAGAAAAAGCAGGTGCATAAATCATGTCTGGCAACCTGTGGGGTGAACATTATTTTAGATATGTGTATGAGAATCTGCAGAACTATAAAGAAAGTATGTAATATGGTATTCTTCAGGATCTGATATTTGCCCTTTAGTATAATTAGGGGTTCATACTCATCAAGATGGAAAGAGTATTCCAAGCAAAGGCACTAATAACATGTGTGACTAGTGGAAGTGGTGAAGAGGGCTGGCTACTGAAGACTTTAAAAACTCACTGCCTGGGGTGCTGGAATACTGTTGAGATAGTTATGTTCCTGTGAGTTAAAGTGTACTTCTTATTGTTTTCTTCAGCATTCTCAGCTTTGAGGTCTTATGTTAAGGTCCTTGATTTGGTTGAAGCTGAGTTTTGTGCAAGATGAGAAATAATAATCTATTTTCAATTTTTTTTGCAGTTGAAATCCTGATTTCACAGTAAGACTTGTTTAAGATGCTAGATTTTCTTATCTTTGTCAAAGACTGGGTAGCATAGAATCACATATTGGTCTCCTAGTCTATTTTTGATTAAGTAGCAAAGAATTGCTATCCTCAATGTACAAGACACTTTTGCTACTGAAATATGCCTACCCTCAAATAATACATGTTGTTTCTGGGGATATAGCTCAATAGCAAGTACTTTCATACCATGGTTGAGCCCTGGGTTCTACTCCCAGAACATAGAAACATAAAGTGTCTGTCTGGGTATGGTGGTACACATTTGTAATCCTAGCAGTTCAGAGGCTGAGGTAAGATTATTATAAATTTGAACTAATATAAACAACAAAAAAATCAAACAAATAAAAACCATGAAGTTGGTAAAGGGGCATGCTGGCTAGAAAATGAGAGAAGTTGGAGAAGGAAGAGAAGGAGAATACATGATCATATTCCATTGTGTACAGTCATGAAAATTAAAGAAAATTTTCAAAGAGAGAAAGGGAGAAAAAGAGAAATGAAAGGAAATATGCAAAAATCATATTAAATGGAAAAATATGTATGGACAATAAATATAAAGTTAATGTAAACATAACCAGGTTTTTTGGCACATACCAGCCATTCAAGTACTCAGAAAACTGAGCCAAGAGGAATTGAAATCCACGTCCATTATGAGGTAGACAGTGAAATCTTGGCCCAAAAGCACATCAATTGTAAAGAATTGATGACAATTATTTACCAAGGAATTATTGATCACTATATAGTATATGCTTATTTCCTCTGTACAGTGTATGTGTTTATGTGGGTGTGTGCAGTTGTTTGTATGTGCATATGGATGCCTGAGATCAAGCTCTGGATACTGCCCTTCTTATTTTATGAGACCCAGTCCCTCATTAGCCTGATCTTCAAAAATAAACTAGCATAGCTGGCCAATGAGCCCCATTGAAATTATTAGAATGTGCCATGATGCTCAGGTTTTTCACATGGGCTCTAGGGGGTTAAACACTGTCCTAGACCCAAGTGCTTATTTTTATGTTCCTGTGAATGGAGTGCCTTCAGACAGAAAATGCACTGAGAATCTCTCAGAAAAACAAGTCTCTTCCCTCAAATAAGCAAAATATTGGAGAACATAATGTATTTTCAAATGACATGTTACCTTTGCTATATATAAACTTCCTTCTTCTGTCTAATTTATCCAAATATTCATTCCAAACATTATTGTGGAAAATTTAGCAACATCAAAAAAACAGACATTCTTGAAATAGTATGTTACAAAAGTTACCATGGGAGTATATAGCAACATTTTGCAATTTAAATAAAAAAGAGTCTTCATAATAAATAGACACATAGACCCTTTTTCTGATGGAACTAAAATAAAATGTAAAAATCTTCTCTGGAAACCTTGTGGGAATGGGGATGGGGTGGGTGATCTCACTAAGTTAGCAAATGGAAATGCACTGAAGTGATGACTAATGCTATTTTCTGTGTTCCTGGGAGATAACACAATTGCATTCCAGCAGCTTCTAATGAGTTTTCACTTGTGATACAGTGGGTACATTTGCATGTCAACTAACAGAGACCAAAAATATATTTCATGCCATCCATATAGAAGGAGAAATTGTTCCTGTGCTGTATAAAGCAGAAAGAAAGTAGGTTCCTGAACCATCTCCTGTGTTAAAGAGAGTTAATTGAATTCAGTTGCCCTGACTTTGCACAATCTGAGAATGTAAACCTGAGACCAGTGGTCAATCTGAAGGAAATAATACATTTCATAAATGCATGGGATGAAAATAACAATTTGAGTACAGTGTCCTGGTATGATATGCTTTCAAACACATGTAAATTCACTCATATTTTGTTCCAAATAGTGGTTTGAAAGTCACTGTGTACCTTTCCATTTAAAGTCTTGTCAGAATTTTATTTGTGATTAACAGAAGTTTTGCCTTTGGGTATAACAACTTAAAAGGAAGAGATCTATGCCTGTGTTAGGAGTAAACACTTAAGAAGCTATTACTGGAAAGTCAATAAGAAAATCTAAAAGCTCTATATGACATTCCCTTAGTTTTTGCATAGCTTCAGAATTGCAAGTCTCCAAACTACTTTTGGAATACCTAACTTTGAATATTTGCTAAATAAAGAGTGAGGTAATAGTAGTTTGAATATATACTTGAATTTTATTAATACGCTCAGAGCTTAGAATTCACAATAAAATGGGCACTTGGATTGAATCTAAAGAGGATTTCCTTATTCAAGCATTGTAAGATGCATTAGTTGCATTTTTTCCACCTGTCCTACAATCTTACAGCAAAGATCCCAAGGTCACTGGTAAAGTAAGACTCAGATGTACCGTGAAAATATAGCTGCATCATCCAAAACTTCCTCTACAAATATAAAATATGTTCATCAAAGCATTTCAGTTCCCTAGTGAATTTATATCGGATTTAGACATTGGCCCAAATCAGTAAGTCACTGTTGGATCAGACAATGGAGATAGTTCTGAAAATGTCTTATTATAATTATAATCACAACTACAATACATGTCACCCAAAGAAATATAATATAAACATAAAATATACATCTTATTTTGATAAGTCATCTTTCCTCAGTTTTTTGTTATTTTGCTTGTTTTATATATTTCCCATTTTCCCATATTTTAAGTCCTGAATATTTTTCTTTAAATTAAAAACAATCTTATTTGACATACCAATCTCACTTCCCTCTCCCCCAAGTCCTCCCAAGCCCCCCCCATTGACACCCATCCCATGCCCCATCCACTCCTCAGTGAGGGTGAGTCCTCACAGGGGGGATCATCAAAGTCTGTCAAATCATTTGGGGCAGGGCTTAGGGCCTCCCCCATGTATCTAGGCTGAGAGAGTATTCCTCCATAGGGAATGGGCTCCCAACGTCTGTGAAAAGGGGTAAATACAAGTTCCACTGTCAGCTGCCCCATAGATTGTCCTGGCCTCTCAACTGACTCCCTCATTCAGGGGGCCTGGTTCGGTCCTGTGCTGGTTCTTCAGCTGTCAGATTGGAGTTCCTGAGTTCCCACTTGCTCGGGTCAGCTGTTTCTGTGGGTTTCCCCAGGAAATCAGTATGGCAGTTTCTCAGGAAAATAGGAATCAATCTACCTCAAGACCCAGCAGTTCCACTCTTAGGCATATACCCAAAAGTCTGCAGACTCATACCACAAGGACATCTGTTGAACTATGTTCCTAGCAACATTATTTGTAATAGCCAGAACCTGGACAAAATCCAGATGCCCCTCAACTGAAGAATGGATAAAAATAATGTGGTACATTTACACAATGGTGTGCTACTCAGTGGTAAAAAACAATGACATCTTGAAATTCACAGGCAAATGGATGGAACTAGAAGAAACCATCCTGAGTGAGGTAACCCAGTCACAAAAAGACAAACATGGCATGTACTCACTTGTATATGGATTTTAGACATAGAGCAAAGGACAACCAGCCTACAATCCACAACCCCAAAGAAGCCAGGAAACAAGGAGGACCCTAAGAGCGACATACATGGTCCCCAGAGAAGGGGAAAGGGACAGTATCTATTGAGCTAATTGGGAGCATGGGGGGGAGAAGAAGGTAAGAGAAAAAGGAGGAAGAAGGGGTATGGGGAAGAGAACGTGAGGGATCAGGAAGATGATGTTGGGGGAAGAACAGAGAAGGAGAACAAGGAAAGAGATACCTTGATAGAGGGACCATTTATAGGCTTAACAAGAAACCTGGCACTAGGGAATTTCCCAGGAATCCACAAGGAAGAGCCCAACTAAAAATCTAAGCAATAGTGGAGAGGCTACCTTAAATGCCCTTCCCCTGTAGTGAGATTGATGACTATGTTAAAACCATCATAGAGCCTTCATCCAGTAACTGATTAAAGCAGAAGCAGAGATCCACAGCTAAGCACTGAGCTGAACTTCTGGAATCCAGTTGTAGAGAGGGAGGAGGGTTGAGCAAAGGGGTCCAGTATTGAAGTTTTTTAAAAAATACTAGAAATAGTACAACCATATGACTCATCAATATCTCACCTAAGTATTTATCCCACATCACAGAAATATTTTCTCATAGATTATTGCAGAAATATTTGCAAGCTAAGTTGTAGCATCCACCTACATGTCTAACAGCAAAGGGATGAATAAAGACAATGTATATCTTACATATATATATATATATATATATATGTATATATCATATTTCAATAATTTCCAGCAACAAAAATTAGTGAAGACATGTCATTTGTAGGAAAATGAATAAAACAATACAATTGTGTACTCATATTAAGCAAATTATGTTAGTTTCTAGTTTTTATGTTGATCATATATATATATATATATATATATATATATGAAATATATATATGAAATCAAATTGTCTATGGAAATAAAGGGGAGTAATGGAAGGAGAACTATACGAGAGAGAGGATGGTTAGGAAAATGAACTAGGGTGTCATATGCTCAAAACACAATATATGCCTCTATGAAACTGAAAAAATAAAAGAGAAAGGGTCAGAAACACTCCATAGTGAAGCAGGTCTGTACCTTCCTCTGCCATCATCACAGAAGCTTCCTCCTCCAATAGATGGGAACAAATACAGAGACCCATAGCCAGACAATATTCAGAAACAGAGTGCCTTCCCTCAGGTCAAGAAATTCTGAGAGAAAGAGGGAACAGAAAGAGTGTAAGAGCCAGAGGAGATGAAAGACACCAAGGAATCAAGGCCTACCAGACACAACAGGGCTGGCACACATAGGAACTTATGTGGAAGCATGCACAGGGCCTATATAGGCCGGCAGAAGATGGGGTCCTAGAACTGAGAGGTAGAGTGTATACTTCCCATCCCTAACCCAGAAACTGTCTCCAGTTGATAATCACTAGCAATAAAAAAATAGTTTGTTTCAACAGAGACTCACTGGGGAAAAAAAAAAAACTGCTCTTAAGTGTGAACCCAATGCCCAACAGGAAACAATCTGAATGGCATCTTTCGAGGTTCTTTGTCTCATAATGTTAAGTCAGGGTATTTTTTTCTTTTACCTTACAGGTCCTTTGTGTATGCATTATGATTTGGGGTTTTGAGTTTTTCTTAAATTCCTGTATGTGTGAACATGTGTGTCTTGATGCCAATATGTCTTTCTTGTGCTATTTTTGGCTATTTTTCCTGCTTGGCTGCTTTGTCATGTTCCAATATATTTTCTTTTTTATTTATCTCATTTATTTTGTTGTATTTTATTATTATTTCATAGATGTCTGTTTTCTAATGAGAGACAGAAAGGAGGTAGATTGGGTTAGTATAAGAGGTGGGGAGGAATTAGGAAGAGTAGGGAGAGGGCAACCATAATTGGAATATATTGTACAAAAACCTATTTTCTTACACCAGGGAAAAACACTAATCTACTACCAGGGGCCCCATAGAGTGCCAAGGCATCCTCATTGATATCCACTTTCAGGGGTCTGGATCAATCCCGTGATGGCCTCACAGACAGCAGTCTGGGGTCTATGTGCCCCCCCTTGTTTAGGCCAGCTGTTTCTGAGGTATTCACCAGCCTGGTCCCGACCCCTTTCATCTTCATTCCTCCCTCTCTGCAACTGGGTTCCAGAGTTCAGTTCAACGAATAGCTTTGGGTGTCTGCCTCTGCTTCCATCAGCCACTGGATGAGGGCTCTAGGATGGCATATAAAGCAGTCATCGGCCTCATTATAGGGGAAGGGCATTTAGGTTATCCTCTCCACCATTGCCTAGATTGTCAGTTCGTGTCATCCTTGTAAATCTCTGGAAATCTCCCTAGTGCCAGATCTCTCCTCAGACCTATAATGTCTCCCTCTGATATGGTATCTCTCATCCTGCTCTCCTCTATTCTTCCCCCAACTAAACCTTTCTGATCCTCCATTTCCTCCTCTCCCCTCCTCTTCTCCTTTGAGAGCCCATCCCAACTGAAGGGATGTTCTCTTGGCCTGGACACATGGGGGAGGGCCTAAGCCTAGTACAAGATGAGTTGTAGAATTTGGGGAACCCCCGTGGAGGGCCCTACACTCCATGGGGAGCAGAGGCGAGGCGGGAGGGGAGGTGACTGGTGGGGGGTTGTTGGGGAAGGGAGGGATCGAGAGAAGGGATTGACATGTGAAGTAAGCTTGTTTGTAATTTGAACTAATAAAAATAAAGTTAAAGAACAAGAAAAAAGAAATATTACTTGAAAAACTAGAAGTAAGGTCCAGCAATAAAGCTCAAGGTGTAAAGACACTTGCCATGAAGCCTGACAACCTTAATTCAGTCTTTGGTACCCACATAACAGAAGAAAAGAAATAACTCCTGAAAAATTTCCCTTGCCTTCCACTCCACACAATGCTATATGCCCAGAATAAATGAAAACTAAGGGCTGGCACTATGGTTCTGCAGTTAATATTAGCTGCTACTGTTGTAAAGGACCCAAGATTGCTTCCTAATACCTATTTCAGATGGTTCACAACTGGCTGTAAGTTCTGCTCTAGGGTATCTGAGGCCATGTCTAGCTTCCACAGGCATCTGCACACACAAGGCACAAACATAGGCGTCAAACACCCATAAATAAAAAGTAAAATCAATCTTTAAAAAAGCAATAACTACTGGAAGTGAAATACTGCCTCTGAAATTTATAGGTGTGATGGGTTTTCTTTTATACTTTAATTTAAAAATAAAAACTATAACTAAGAAACAGAAGGAAAAAAGAAAGGAGAATATATTGGACAAAATTAAAGCATACACTCAAAGTTATGCAAATTATATATTCCCTTGGTCAAGAAAAATTCATTTGTTATATATCCAGTTCTCCTACAGAAAACTTAAACCAAAAGTTTTCTATAGCTGTCACCTGGTTTCTATCCCCATCCTGGTTTTATCTCTTTTCATTCTTTCTCATATCCATGATTGAAAGTGTCTTTTCCATTTCCCGGCCACATTGTGACTTGTCTGCTCTTTTACAGCCCACACCTAACCACATATTAGAAAGAGCTTTCTCCAAATTCCTGCATGAGTCTGGGATCTTGTATTTTGTTTATTTTCCCAAAATACAGAGTGTTGGTGTACAGTCCAGGTTGACCTCAAATTCAACATTATCCTACCTCAGCCTCCTACATGCTGCGATTACAGATAGGTTCCAATATACCCAGCTATGCTGGGAGGATTTTTTTTTTTATATACAGGTGTCCTTGTTTTACTTTACTCTTCCCAATACATGGTATTACAAAATGTAGGAACTTATCTCATAAATGCTTAATTACCATAAATAGTGTGATAAGGTATAGGTTAATTAACAAACTTGTTCAACTCCTTTGTCTCAAATTCCACTGTACTGTGGTATCAAACATGAAAATAGAGCCTTATGAATGAAGGTGAACTGTGGTTAATCAACTACAACAGCAGAACCTAATTATGTAAAGCAACAGCAAGAACTATCTTCTTTGAGAACAAATTTACATATGCAAATCACTAGTGGCATAATGTCACTCAGTGCTAAGTCAACCTACACATCATATTTCACAGAGCAGTGGGATCAGCACACAATGTAAGCTGATTGAATCAAATGATTCTTGGAACATTAAATAGGGCCTACTTGGATGAATACTTTTCCTACTAAATTCAAACTCCAGGGCATATGGAAATAAGAACTTCTGAAAAGTAACCTACAGGCCCTTGATAATGGGGTTAGTGCACATGAATAAGGTCAGACAGACTCTGAAGACAGCATATACTACCTTATACCTAGACATACCAGTGTCAGAATGCAATCCAAGAATGGAGTCATTGAAAGGAAATTATAAGTGTTTGTGAGAAAACTCCAAAAAAACAAGAGTCATGTAGCCTCAGTTTCAAAAAAAAATCAACCAAACATAGAATTGTTCTTGGGATGTGTTTTTATGCTTTCCCCAGGTGTAGCAGAGAGAAAACACTAAGTATACTTTTGGCTGTTCACTGCAACAGGCTGTTGTTACTTGTTCATATATATCTATGGGGAAAAAAACACAGTTTGCCACATGAAGCTTGCGCTTGTGATTATGCACTTTACTTGTGTGACTCTTCTTAACAATAAGAGTGTAAATTGTCTCACACTCTGAATAAAGTTGGGTATTACATGAGACTTTATTCTGCCGCATTTCTCAGGGTCCATTATCCAGGTTCCACTACTTTTCAAGTGATAAGCACACCAGAAGTGAGATCTTACCTTTAAATTATTCAGTTACATATTTGAAGCAATATTTTAGTCATTTAAAAGGGAGTACAAACATACAAATGAGAATAACCACAACATTAACTAAAATGGTTACTTAAGTGAGAAATGCCTCCCATAGGCTCAGATATTTGAATATTTGGTCCCAAGTCGGTACTATTCTTTGCATAGTCTATGGAATGAAGACTAATGGAAGTATGTCACTTGAGTCTGGCTTTAGGAGTCTATAGTCTCATCTCAGTTCCATTTTTCTCTCCCTCTTCATCATGCCTGTTTGAAGCTGTGATCTCTCATCTTCCTATTCCTGTCACCATGCCTGCTATTTGCCATTATGTCTCCCATCCATGATGAACTCTTATCTCTCTGGAATCTTAGACCAAAAAAAAAAATAAGTCTCTCCTACAAGTCACTTTTGGCCATGGTGTTATAACACAGCAAAAGAAATGTAACTATTACAAAAGTTTGTTGTAGATAGAGTTTTCCCATCCCATGAACCATTTCCAAATAACCACTCTGAGGCTTATATTAATTGTAAATTCTTGGCCCATAGCTCAGGCTTATGACTAACTAGTGCTTACTTTCTATGGTAACCCATATTCCTTATTTATGCTCTGCCACATGACAGTACCTTTATTAGAATGACACATCCATCTCCTGCTCCCTTTGCATCTGGCTGTCAACTAGTCTGACTCCGCCCTTCCTCATCCCATCATTCTCAGTTTGGCTTTCCTGCCTAACTGTTTCTTGTTCAGGTACTGGCCAGAAAGCTTGTTTATAACATATATTCACACAGTGTAAAGGATTATTCCACAGCATGATGTTATTGTGAAGAATCTGACGCTGTTTTGTTTTTCTTGGGTGCATGGGCATGGAAGACTTTGGAACATTGGACTAGAAAAGTAGTGAACACTATAAATCCAGTTTATCAAGCCATGGAAGATAGTACTGATGTAGGCAAAGTAAACTGTAACATAGCTCAAGAGGATTGGGGGAGATATTAACAAATGGGCTAGAGACCATTCCTGTGATATTTTGGCAAATAATATGGTTGCCTTCTGCTGTTGTCCTAAGAACTAGCCTCAGGATAAATTAAAAACTAATGTACTTTCCAGTGGTAGTGGTACTTGTCTTTAATTCCAGCACTTGAAGGCAGAGGCAGGCTGATCTCTATGAGTTCAAGGCCAGCCTGCTCTACAGAGAGAGCAAGTTCCAGGCCAGCCAGGGCTACACAGAGAAACCCTGCCTAAAAATAATAATAATAGTAATATTAATAAACAACTAATGAACTAATTTTTGAAGTAGATTTCATAGCATTAAATGTATCATATGTTTATTACTAATAATACTTATACAGTTCTAAAATGAAAACAGAAAGGTAGAACAAAAATAAATTCAAAGGACATGTCATAAAGAGAAAATGAGCACAAAGGAGCTTAATTTTACAAACAAAAGTTTTACTGAAACAGAAACTGTAAATATTATGGAGATTACCACAGTTGAGGCAAGGTCTCCTGTTCTACAATGGAATAAAGAGCGCTATGTTCTGAGGGCAACACCCCACTCAGGTAAAACTTCTAACTTGTGAAAAGAGAATGCCTAAAGAGCTTTCTGCTCTTAGAAAGCAACTGAATAAAAAATCTTCTGATGCTATTCACAGGAACCAGTGTCCATCCCAACCTGGCAGGCAAACTAGACACTGTTGTTGCCATAATGCTGGTTTTATAGCTATAAAAGATGAAAAAATGAGAGGGTTTTTTCTTGCATTATTTCAGAAAGCCCTTGAGGTCAGACAACATCAGATGTTGGAGATGCTATAGCTATCAGACTTCTGCCAAGAAAAGCTGCATATAGGGAATAGAACCAAGCTGAGAGAGAGATGGATATTACAGACAGGAAATCCAGAGGGGAAAAGTAATCTAGTCTTTCTGAAGTCCTAGATATTAGACTTAGAGCTACAGCATTTGGTATTTGCCCTGCTGTTCTTTGTTTGTTGGTTTGTTTTCACATTTTCTTTCGTCCAGTGTTCCTCCCCTTTGGAATGATAATGTATATTCTGCACCACTGTATGTTAGAAGTTACCCTTTTAATTTCTAAGGGGTTGGTTACAATTATGATATTGCCTTGAGTCTCAGAAGACTTTTGAATTTCAAAGGTATTGTGACTGAGAAACAGTATGAGGATCTTTAAGCTTAACCAACAGTAGTTTGCATTATAACACAGCCAGGAGCCTAAAAGGACCAGGGAATGAAATAGGGTAGTTAAATGAGAAATGTCCCCATAGACCCAGTTGGTGGGGTCTTAAGTTGGTGGCACTGTTTCAGGAGATAAAGGGATGTCAGGCTTTGCTGGAGGAAGTGCATCAGTTGTTATGAGGTTTGATATGTTATAATCTCAGCTCACTTACAGTTTGCTCTCTTGTCTTCATGTTTGTCATTGAAGATATGATCTCTTTGATTCCTGCTCCTGTCATCATACCTATCACTTACTGTCATACCTTCCCGCCATTATGTACTCTTATCATTTTTGGACCATAAGCCAAAATAACTTTCTTCCATAGTTTTTTTTTTTTGCTGTTGTGTATAAACACAGAAGCAAGAAACTAATACACCTCAAATATGTCTATATGTATAGCAAATATGATGCTGTTTTGCTTTTACTTTCATATGTAATAACAATTAAAAAGGTATGCATCAAGTTTAATGTACTGGATTTAAAGATGAACAAATAGTAACTCCATAAATCTTGTTGCTCATAATAGTAGCAACTATCACTTATTAAATATGTAGGCATTTGTTGTCATGATACTGGGAGACATCATACAACATAGGAGAAATATATTGTGAAGCAAATTCTTTTTTTGTACAAAAATCATAGTGTGTAATTATTTGAAATAATATGACCTACTACATACCTAGACTATATGTTAAAAGAATGGTCCTAGGCCACAAAAGTATATAGCATATTACTTTACAGAACACAATTATAACACAATGATATTTCCATGTATGAAAATGTATAACCATAAAAGACATAGTGAAATATCATTTAAAAGGTAAAAAATGAGCTACCATGACTGGAACATGAAGGACCTGGAGTTGTGTTTAAGTTGATTAAATGTATTGGACTGTACTTACACATAGCAATATACTATACACATAAACCTCATGAAACTCATAAAAATATCCTTATCTTTTTCCAGAATTAGTCTGACTACTCTAATACTTTATTTCATGAGCTTTTAATATTTTTTAGCATTAGCTTTTTAATTTTTGTACAAATCACAAACACACATATCCTCATAAACACATTTATTTTTATATAAGTTACTCTGTGGAGTTGTGTTTAAGTTGATTAAATGTATTGGCCTGTACTTACACATAGCAATATACTATACACATAAACCTCATGAAATTCATAAAAATATCCTTATCTTTTTCCAGAATTAGTCTGACTTTACTGTAATACTTTATTTCATGAGCTTTTAATATTTTTTAGCATTTGCTTTTTAATTTTTGTACAAATCACAAACACACATATCCTCATAAACACATTTATTTTTATATAAGTTACTCTGTTTTAAGGTTTTTATTTTTAAACTTGTTAATATATGACACACACATTAGCCATGTCCAACACAGAATCAGTATCATCAATTGATTTCCACTGCCATAACTTTTTTCCTTTAGAAAATCCTCAGAAGTGATACCATATATGAAGCAGTCATCTATGAAAACGTCACAGCCTTCATTAAAGCACGGCCTTTAATAGGTGTCATCATTTATTCTTTATTAAGAAATGTAGCTTTGGTGGAATGGGAGATTAGTCAGCAACAACCCTTGCTTGTAATCGACCTTCATAATCACTAATTAATTTATTTGTGTTTTCATTTGATAATGCTCCACAAGGAACATTACTATGAATCTTCACAGTGGATTCTGTGTAGTGTAAGGGCAATGCTGATGAACATTAGAAGAAAACAAACGAACATACATCAAGCAGAAGAGAGAATCATGTGATCAAGAGAATCCTAACATTCTCCTCCCCTCTCTCTCAGGTCCTATCATGAACCTTGGCTTCACTCTCCGCCCATATGAGAAAAAATAATGCAGAATTCTCCATAAAGTGATAATGAAACAAGGACAATTTTCGAAACAAGTACAATTTTCTGAACAAGATGGGGAACAGACTCCTGAGTCTCCATCCCTCTACGAGGACCTTTTAGTATTTAACACTTTAAGCACGGATGGTGCATTCTCTTCAGTGGTATAGGCACTGGCGGGTAATTTTCTGTGATCCAGGGAATAATCTCCCACGTATCTTCATGCAAGGAACCCTATTTGTACTTAATGAGTTACACAGAGAAGGGAGGGAGGGAGGGAGGGAGGGAGGGAGGAGGGAGGAGGGAGGGAGGGAGGGAGGGAAGGGGAGAGGAAACACGAAACATAATTGAAAGGCATGAATGTAGGAAGGAGGTTATCAAGGAATTTGGCAAGTATGGAAGATGCAGGAGAGCAATGGTCAAGGAAATATGACCAAAATACATTATATACATGTGTGAAATAGTTGAAGAATAAAAAAGAAAAAGAGACCGACAGCTCCTTATGTAGAGTTAGACTACAGCTGGCTTATCATAACTTTTCTCAAGATATAGGTATCCCAGGATGAGAACTGTGAGCTTTCTTATCTTAGAATTATCAACTATGTCAGTATGTGTAGGAAAGATCCATAGGAGGTTCACTAAAACTATAATCAGGAAGATGACATTCCTTATTCACAAGGAGCCCTGGAATTGCATGAGACAATGAAAACCAGCAAAGTGGAAACTGTCACCAGCTGAACCAAAATGAAATGCCACCTGACCTCACTCAGTTAAGCAAAATGACTTCCAGAGAATAGCTAGGATTTCAGTTTTCTTGGAAGCTCTTGGGTACCTAATAGCCAAAAGGCAGGGCTCTTACAAATTCCACTTCACTGTGGAATCAAAAGAAATTTTCTGAAGAATGAGTTACTTCTGTATTTTTTTTGAGGGGGAGGGTGAGAGCAAAGCTGTTACCTAACAATATCCTTATTATATTTCCACAATCTTTAGACTTTATTCAAAACCAGTATTATAACGTTAGTTTTAAAATGGCAGCCATAGTAATTAACACAAAGAGCAAAAACATACAGGAGACAAAGCAGTATTCATGAGGGGAGAAAGAAGGAAATGGAGGAACAATTTTGAGGGATGGACAGTACCACTTACAGAATGTCTTTTAATGGCAGTCCCTATGCTAGTACCTGATCCAAACTTCACTGCATCCTTGTGAAGTCAACAAGCTTGACCCCATCTAACAGAAACATATTCTGTGGTGGAAATTACACAGCTCAAAATTACTGTACTTTCAGTGTCTTGTTTCAAGCATAGTGTCTATTGTGTGTAGCTCACTCATAGAGGCATGGCTAGTAAGCACAAGGCCCTGTTTGGTCTCCAGAACCAGAAAAGTAATTATTTCATGTACGTTGCCATCTTTCCTTCTTGTGACAATAGTGAGGAATGATTAAGGTAAGTGGTTTTAATTATTCCATTTTCCAGATGTAAGCTCTGTGATCCAGAGAATTTTGGCAACTAGCTCATCATCATACACAACATGAGTAGTGAAATAAAATTTTAACTCAAATATTTGACTTCCAAAATTATTATTGGGTACATAAAACCAACGAAATCAGGTAAGTGTTTCAATAAGTATGCATTCATGTGCATGCAAGCATGTGTGTGTGTATGTGTGTGATATTTTGTGGTGGTGATCAGAAAATGGTAGGGTAAGCTAAAGTAGTGGATGGCAGCTAAGTTATCAGGTTCAGTAAAGGAGGAAAAACATTTTCAGATACAGTGAGTAACTTCATCTAAAGGCAAAGAACAGAAATGTGTCTGGGTGTGAAAAATGTCTTACATCCAGATCCAAATGAACTTGAAAAAGTATTTGTTAAGAGCTCCTGAACAACTGCAGTTTCTATTTGATACTAGTCTGAGAATCAGAGAAAATCACTAAAGGATACAGAGAAAAGGGTATAGTTCAAGACGAAAAAGAGCCTGCGGTGAAGCTCGGGACTTTCTGCGTCAGTATTGATTGAGACAGACATGAGAAAAGTCTGCACTCTCTGATTTTGATAGTGCACAGAGTAGGAATTATGAGAATTTCAAAAATTGTATGGCTCACATTATAAATGGTCTTATAAATGGTCATAACAGGGGAAATTTCTCTAGTGATGACATATGACAAAAAAACACTGTCAGAATAGTTTGGGTTGATACATTCTAGGAAAACATCTATTCTGTGCAGAGGAATCCTTACAACAATCATGGCTGCAGATGGGCAGGCACGGAAGGAGCATTTAAAGAGCAGTGGTGGAGCATATATA
The DNA here is from genome assembly GCF_003668045.3 of Cricetulus griseus. NCBI lineage: Eukaryota > Metazoa > Chordata > Mammalia > Rodentia > Cricetidae > Cricetulus > Cricetulus griseus. The sequence goes on from NC_048604.1 coordinate 11,145,856, forward strand.
TGCTCATTGGCTAGAAAGGCTTTCTCACTAGGACACCATGGACACATCCTTTGAGAGTGTAAGCTATCTTCAGTTAAGCCACTTGAACCACATGAGGTTCCTGATCTGGTTCTTTCTCCACTGAGAAGGAAGGAGACTTGACTATAGTTAAAGCTCCAAGTAGGGCAGTTAAAATGATAAAGATTTCCATGGCTAAAGTGGCAGGATTCAAACTGAGCTTTGATGGCCCAGCTTTCAAACAGCAGGAACAGCTGGAGAAAGCAAATCGAAATTGCAGGAGCCTTGTTGAACTGCAAATAAGCAGGCTCCTAGGGAACTGAGAAGAGAAAGCAGGTTAAGGCAAGCCACAAAATTGAGTGAGCCACCTAGTCATTATAATGAAAAATAGAAGATTGTGCCATGTAGTTGGACCTCAGGCTATGCATTTCCATCTCCCATTTCTAGGTCTTGTTCCATTATCAGTAAAATGATAATAACACCTATCTTATGTAAATTTATTGTTAGACACAAATGAATGTTTCAATTAAAACCCTTCAAAAGTTGCACTGTTACGATGCTAATGAAAACACTTGATACTTATGTTTTGCTGCTATTAATTTCCTTCCTTAGGAGGTATTATACCTTCTTCATCTTTATGTAGTGATATTTACATCAAAGCTAAAATGAACTGTATGCAAAATACATACACACACAAATCCAGCTCGTTGGAATCCTGTCTGGAATATTTGTACAAGTCTGTTCTAGCTAATCCACAGGAAGAAAGTTTAAGGTCTCTGAGGCCAAAGAAAGTATAAAGTTTTCATCGATCAATACAGAAAGAGCAATAAATGTGGCGTCATCAATCTATTCACACCTGAGCCCAGGGTCAAGCTACTCACAACAGTTCTAAACCATTAGTTCAGTGTAATACACTCAGAATAAAACGTACCAATGTGAAAAGCTTAAAAATAACTTCCCTGAAGAAGTCTGTCCTGAATTGTCACTATCCCCTAATCATTAATTACCCCTATTGACATTGCTTTCTATTTTAATCAATGCATAATCATTCTTTCATGTGATTATTAATTTAATACCTAATATCTACTCTCTTGACCCATTAACCTTTAAGTCCTTAAAAGCAGGTATTATCCTTGTTGAATGAACAAATGGACTAAGCTTTTAAAATTAAAACTCAGGCCATTAACAAGGACTCATTAACTTATTTACTCTTACAATTATATGAATGTAAAATTACATATAATATATATATATATATATGCAAAATGCACTTGATTATATTGTCCACAATTATCCTATCGAATCCTCTAACCCTTCCCACTGGACATCTCCTTCCAAAGAAGGATTGCATCCTGTGAAGTCATAGATTGTGGTGGACTAATTCATTTAAGTCATACAATGTTTAGAGAAAATACACAATTTCAACAACTACTAATTTTTTTGAATTGTAAGTACAGCCACTGCTCAGTTGAATTAGATATTGAGTTTCTGGAAAACAGAATCATCTATGGATAGCTTATCAAACATATATATTGTCAGGCCCACAGCTGACTTATCTCCACATAAGAAATCTTTAAAATGTATGTATATATCCTAACACACACACACACACGCACACACACACATATATATATATATATATATATATATATATATATATATATATATATTATATATATCCTATCAAATATACTATCAAATATACTTTGGGGTATTTACATTTGGAAGGAAATCTGAACAACCCTGTGTGAGAATCGCCTGGGGCAATTGTGAAGCATCCAGAGAATGCACATGCGCAGCAGAATAACTGAATGAGTCTCTGGTGGGGGTGCATACATATTATTAAATAAAATTCTCTCCCACTGAAATGTAATATATATATGTCTGGACCAAAAACTGCCAAACTTTGCCACCATAGGGCCAGATATTTAATGCTAATGTCTGTCAATATAGCAAAGCAACTAATATGAATGGAAATTAGTAGATGTTGTTGCATTCTAGTAAAACTTTTTTGATGGGGAATTAAAGATGTGTTCTTCCATGTTTAGCCATGTATGACAATTTCTATTTTTTTCTTTTTTAATAAATTTATTTTTAATTACATTTATGTTTACTATATTTGCATTTCCTCCCCATCTCTTTAATCTCCAACACCATGTGCCCTTTCCACCAAATTCATGGCTTCTTTTACATATGAATAAATATGTAAATACAACCTGCTGAGTCTGCTTAGTGTTGCTTGTGTATATTTGCCTTTTTCTTGATTGTGAGGCACTACACTGTCAAAACGTCAAGAGCTTTTAGGAAACATTACAAAATACATATAAATGCTCATTGATTATGTCTTGAAATTTCCACCATAAACCCAGTCTCAGATTCATCTTTCATCTTCAGATTGCACTCAGGTCAAATAATCTTTCACTGTAAACCCCAATGTTCATAGTCTGTCATAAGAAATGCCTATTTTGTTCCAAATTGTTCATTTTATCTACATACTCAAAACCAAATTTCCATAACCTCCCAGGACTCTGAGTTCCCTTTTTCTCTGTAAATAAAAAATTGTTCTCATACTTCCATTGCACATATCAATATGATCTGAAACTCAGATAAATGTTCTTCTATTCTTCATTGCTTTCTACAAAGCCAACTATCTGTCTCTCACTTCAGAATGCTCAACTTCTTTGACGAGCAAGCTACCAAATTATACCACCCAATTCAATTGCTTATGTTGCTTGAGTGGTTTCCCTCACCTTTTCCTCTTACTGAAAAATTTTATCACTAAGAAATTCTATCCTTAGATAATCTTGAGAGGCCAGGAACAGGCAGGCAACACTAATGCCATTTTAGGCTGGACACCATTTTGAGAGGCTGCTGAGGAGACCCTGAACCCAGTTCCTGGAAAAACCACAAACAGCTAAAAGTTGATTCAGGATCCCCACATCCTGAGGAATCAGCCTGACACTGAGTGAACAGACATCTTATTATGGTCACCAAATATCCCAATAAGTCACCAGATGCTCAAAAGAAAATTTCCAAATGCTCACTCAACCCCAGGGCCAATCACTCCAGGAAGCATTCCCTCGAACCAATCAGAAAACACCAAGGCTTTCGGGAGGGTGGTCACTTTATAAGCTTACTCTCCTGCTGCTTTGGGGCCACTCCTCTCACTGGCTGCATGGGACTGCTGCTGAATGGCCTGATCTCAAGTTGGCTCTTAATAAACCCCTGTGTGTTTGCATTGGTACTTGGCTCTGTGATGGTTGTGTTCAGGAGTCCTACATCCTGGGCATAACAATCTGAGTCACTTCATTATCTATATCTTAGACAATTCCTACAAAAATATGATTACTGATGCAGTGATATTTTGTTTGTAATCTAACAAGTACAGCTTTTCTGAATATCAGAGTGCAGAACTAAGCCACTAGTTAGCCACAAGTTAAGAGTTAAGCCACTGCCGAGCGTTGGTGGCACACACCTTTAATCACAGAACTCGGGAGGCAGAGGCAGGTCGATCTCTGAGAGTTCGAGGCCAGCCTGTTCTACAGAGCGAGTGCCAGGATAGCCCCTAAAGCTACACAGAGAAACCCTGTCTCGAAAAAGCAAAAAAAAAAAAAAGTGTTAAACCACTAGTTAGAAACACACACACACACACACACACACACACACACACACACACACACACACACACACACTAAGCCACTAGTTAGCTACAGAGGACAGACATTGGAGGCTACACCTTTAATCCCAGCCCTCAGGAGACAGAGGCAGATGGTTCTCTGTGAGTTCAAAGCCACCCTGGGCTACATGAGAGTAAATCAGTACAAAAGGGAAACAGACAGAGCTCACACTTTGGATCCCAGCACTTGGGATGACATGCCTTTAACCCCAGCACTAGAAAGGAATATAAGGTGGGAGAAGACTGGAGCAGAGGGGAGATGAGGGAGAGGAACTGGATGGAGAGAAAGGGAAAACAGCAGTAAGAGTTGTAAAGAAATAGTTTCTTAGACATCCATGGTTCTTTCTTTCTTTTAAGAACTGTCTATTTCTGTAGTCTGCTTTACTGTTGAACTGACAGCTGCATTCTGAATGAATTCAAGACCCTCTCCACTGCTCATGGGGGAAGCAATGTTTAACATTGTAAACATGGCTAACAATCCAGGTCAGGGGAAATAGTAGGCCCATGTGAACAATCTAATTCTTGTAGTACCTAAACTGATTTAGCAGCAAGCTGCCTTCTAAATGCCTATGTGTATATGTATACCTCAAGACAGAGATAGTTCCCAAACTTGATCAGAGAAGCATCTTTTATACAATAAGCAGTGGTAAATGAAGACTCATGCTTATGACTGTCCAAGATGCAAAGACTAAGCAGTGACATGGGTCCAAACCTTAAACAAGTCTCTTATACCATCATCTCTATGGCTCACAGAACACTGCACAAGGGAGAAAGGGAAGTTTCTAAGAGGCAGAAGGCAGGGTTAAGGCCTATGAAATGCCATTCTCTAGACTGAAAACTCATATCAACTATAGTTCACCTGCACTGAGCCTATGCAAGACCAGCCTTATCAACAGTCAGTGGAAGAAGGTTGAGCACTGGCTCAAGGAAACCTACCTCTTCCCACTGAAGCATGAGTGATAGATGGATTCTGAGATGGGGGGATCACTTTTAGTTCTGTATACTTCTGAGCCTACTAGACTCCAAAGGATAGCTCCAAACTCAGCCATGCAAATGATGGGAACAAGAGGAAAGAAGCTGATCTTACTTCATGGAACTCAGGAGAGAGGGAGAGAGACAGAGACAGAGAGAGGGAGACAGAGAGAAGAGGGAGGTTATAACATATTATGGATTTATAGATATACTTGATAAATTAAAACATAGGAAAACTAAAAAAGGTAAGATTTGGTGAAAAAGGACTGATTTTGAAGCTATTAGCAAATGGTGCAATGTAGAAATAATGCAAGTTGGTCTTCATAGAAAGGTTTTGGTGGGGATTCTAAATTTTACAATGTCATGAAAGATAAACACATAGCTGAAGTGATGTATTCATGAAGGAGGAATGCAATATCTATAAGGGAAACCATATTGAATTAATCAGATTAAACTCATTGTAAATAATATGGAGAAAATAGAACAAATTTTTATGTCATTTTCATTTCCAAATACCTTTTTATAAACATTGCCTTATGTTACTTATGTTGAAGAGACTATTTTTGTCATTAAAAAATGTGCTTTACAGACAAGAAATACCTGTAGGAAAAAAATTGTTCTGCACAAAAAACTACAACTGGAGAAACCTCGTAGGGTCAGCCTGATCTGACAGTTTTTATAAGTAATTTGAAGGAACAAATGTAACTGACACTAAGCTCTTCAAGAGATAGTGAAATGCCAAGCTGCCTGGGATAAAATGTAAGGAAATTACAAGAGCCTATATAAAAAGGAAGACAATGATAGATCAGTTTCCCCATGGACAAAGGCAAGGGAAAAATCACACCATTTTTTCTCAAGGTGTATGTATAATATGCTTTCACAGGGAATGTGTAATGTGTGCCTCGTAAACCTCTCTCACCTCACCTTGACTAGGCAGCACACCTGTAGCCAGCCCCTAGGAGGCATGGTTAAAGTGCTCCCCTACATGTGCCTTTGGATCCTACTCCTTAGAATGAAAATGAAGTCTAAGAAAATTGATTTTATTGGAAAATAGATAGAACTAGAACAAAATCTAGCATTTGACTATTACAGAGAATTGCAATGTGTTAACCCTGGGAGTATAGCACTATACAAACAAGACATACAGTGGCTAATGAGAATCTGGAAGAAGGTGACAGAATAATCAGTGAAAAGCAAGAACTTCCATATGAGGGCAAAATCAAATGATCATGTTTCTTAAACCTGAAGTATGAAAATCCTAAAGGAATGCTGTTGAAGATTATGTAAGATCTTGACTGGGCATTGAGAAAGAAGATGTGTCTTTTCTTGCTCCCCTCTATTTTTCCTCCAACTCAATCTTCCTGCTCCCTTATGTCTTCCACCCACCTCCTCTTCTCCCTTCTCTTTCTCCAAACTCCCTCTCCCCTTCCCCCATGCTCCCAATTTGCTCAGGAGCAAGAAAAGAGATACCTTAATAGAGGAAGCCATTATAGGTTTAAAGAGAAATCTGACACTTGGGAAATGTCCAGAAATATACAAGGATGACCCCAAGTAAGAATCTAAGCAATAGTTGAGAGGATATCTTAAATGCCCTTCTCTGATAATGAGATTAATGACTACCTTTAATGCCATCCTAAAGCCTTTATCCAGTAGCTGATGGAAGCAGAATCAGACACCCACAGCTAAGCACTGAGTTGAATTTCTGGAATCCAGTTGTAGAGAGGGAGGAGTGATGAACAAAGGGGTCAAGACCATGCTGGTAAAAACCACAGAAACATCTGACCTGAGCAAGTGGGATTCCAATCTGACAGCTCAGAAACCAGCATAGAACAAAACCAGGCCTCTCTGAACATGGGTGTCCTTTAGGAGACCTGAGCAGTCTGTGGGGCTTCTGGTGGTGGAACAGTATTCGTCCCTAATGAATGAATGGACATTGGGAGCCCATTTCCCATAGAGGGATATTCTCTCAGCCTAGTCACATGGGGGAGGGCCTAGGCCCTGCTCCAAATGATGTGACAGACTTTGATGATCTCCCATAGAAGGTCTCAGCCTTTCTGTGGAACAGAAGAGGCATAGCATGGGGGTCGGTGGGGGGCATGGGAGGATGGGAGGGAGAGGGACCTGGGAGAATATATATATATATATATATATATATATATATATATATATTAAGATTGCCTTAATTTAAATAAAAAAGAAAAGAAGATATGATCCTGGTCACTATATTATAAAATATCAAACCTAGCAAGGATTTGATTAAGCATAGAAAAATCTACCTAAAGATTTAATGAGTGAACTCTATGTACCAGATAGCATAAGCTATTAAAAACAGTTTTTCATCGAATAGGCTCACCTGGGAGAAAAGATAAATAAGACATCAATTCAACGGGCCCCAGTTTAGAAACTGATAAAGAGAAGTAAGCAATTGAATATTACTTTATGAGCCATATCTACAAAAAGACCTTGAAGTCACACACTTGTATTTCTATAGCCACTGCTTGAAGCTACCTTTCCATTTCTTTCTTTGATTCATTAAGAAAAAGATCTTTTTATTTTCTCTCTCTAATGCATTATCCTTACAAAATTTCCAGAAAAAGTATAATTAAATAACAATCCACTTCTGTATACAAGCATTCAATACCCTCCCACCCTAAAGTACTGGTCTAAAGCAACCTCAAAGAGCTTAGCCCCTGTCTCCCACTATTCGATTTTCCCTTTTTTGGCATTGGCCCCTTTCTGTTCATATGTTCTATGAATCTTTTTACCATTTTTAAGAATTTTCAGATGTTGTTTCCTTTCCTCAGAAAGTGGTTTTTGAATGACTAGGTCTTCATCTTTCTGATTTCAATTTAAGTCTCACCTATTGAAATAACATATTCTTATTCACCTATCAGAGTGTGCAACACTGCCCATGCTTAACACTCTCACATTATCTCATTTCCTCCCTTCACCAGTCCTAATACCATTTATATGGTCATCTACTTTGTTACTAAGAAATTAAGTACTAGAGTAAAAAGATATTCTTTGAAGTGTCTGAACAAGGCAAATTTTATTTTTAATAAAGGGGGTGTGTTCCATATTTTGAACACACATATCCAGAATATGAATATGATTTTTCATAAATTATTCTATTTTTTGAAATTTTAATACAATTATAATTACATTCTTTCCTCTTCCCTTTCCTCCTTCGAAACCCTAGTACACCCACTCCTTGCTCTCTTCGCAATTCATGACCTCTTTTCATTAACTGTTATTACATACATATATACATATAGAATAATATATGTATATCTGTACATATAGGTATGCACACATATATTAAACTCCTAAATATATGAGTACAACCTGCTCAGCCAGTATGTTGTTACTATGTATGTCTCAGAGCTGACCTTAACCTTAAACAAAGAACTAGAGGCAACTAAGAAATGCATTTGGTTTGGTTTATTCTAACTCAGGCAATGACTGTCTTTTTTCAGTTGCGGGGTCCTCCTTCACAGTGTTATTCAATTGGCTAGTGTTAAAAGAACTGACACACAGGAAACGACAGAGGAAGGGACAAGGGGTGACTGCTCCAGGCCATTAAATCCCTGGGATACAGCAGGGGGCTTTGTGTAAACAAAGACTTTCCTGGGTGGGGAGGATTAAAACATTTGCATAAAAGTCTCACCCACTAGGGGAGACAAAAAGATTTGGATTCCTTGCCCAGAACACAAGTTTCATAGTATTGACAAACATGGTATGCACTCACTCATATATGGATTTTACATATAGAGAAAAGGATTACCAGCATACATCCACACCACCAGAAAAACTAGGCAACAAGGAGGACTCTAAGAGAGAAATACATGGCTCCCCAGAGAAGGGTGAAGGGACAATATCTCCTGAGCAAACTGGGAGCATGGGAGGAAGGAAGACGGAGCTAGGACAATGAGAAGGGGAGAAGAGGAGGAGAGAGGAGGACATAAGGGAGCAGGAAGGTTGTGTAGGGGGAAGAATAGAGGAGAGCAAAATAAGAGATACCATCAATGAGGGAACGACTGTAGGTTTAAAGAGAAATCAGGCACTAGGGAAATGTCCAGATATCTACAAGAATGACATCAACTAACCATCTAAGCAACAGTGGAGAGGCTACCTTACATGCTCTCCCCAGATAATGAGATTGATGTATATGCCATCCTAGAGCCTTCATCCAGCAGCAGATGAAAGTAGAAGCAGATACCCACAGCTAAACACTGAACTGAACTGGAATCCAGTTGCAGAGAAGGAGGAGTGATGAGAAAAGGGGTCAAGACCACACTGGTGAAACCCACAGAAACAGCTGACCTGAACAAGGGGGAGCTCTTTGCTCCCAGAGTGATAGCTGGGAAACCAGCATGCAACTGATCCAGACCCCATGAATGTGGGTGTCAATGAGGAGGCCTCAGAAATCTATGGGGCCTCTTGTAGTAGATCAGTACTTATCCCTAGCATAGGAATGGACTTTGGGAGCCCATTTCACATAGAGGGATACTTCCTCGGCCTAAACACACATGGGGGAGGGCCTAGTCCCTATCCCAAAGGATATGACAAACTTTGAAGAAACCCATGGAATGCCTCACTCTCCCTGGAGAGCAGAAATGATATGGGATAGGTAGGGTGTTAGTGGGGGGGCAGGGGAGGAGGGGAGGGAGCAGGAACTGGGATTGGCATGTAAAACAATCTTTTTTCTAATTTAAATTTAAAAAATGGAGAAGAAAGAAAATACTTTTCTTACAAATCCTTCCACTTATTTTTAATCATTTTCTTTAAACCCATTAAGATCTTGTCTCTCTTTTTCTACCCTATCTCAGAATAAGAAACTGCAAAAGGGTGGGGATATTTATTTAGTAATAATTGACTCAATAAGCCTGAGTTAGGCCCCTAGTACAACATATTAATTATTCCATCTAATGAAACATTTTCATCTTGTGGAGATTTGTATCTACAGTAGAGAACTGACTCCAGTGGTTGACCCACAGTAAAAACTATAGAAATTGAGACTTTTAAATGAATAAATGAAAGTTGGCCATGCTGGCAAATCCTTGCAATCTCAATTCTCAGGGGGCTGAGATAAAAGCACCACGAGTTTCTGCTTAGTGTAGGCTACTGCATTGCAAAATCCTGTCTTTAAAGCAAACAAATTAAAAAATCAATGAAAAGAAAAATAAGGGAGATGAAAGGAGGAAATATGAATATTAATTCTACAAAATTATGTACGGCTTCCCAGCTAGTTGGGAAAGTCAGTAAACTTATACTATAATTTTGTATGTATTTATACATTTTAAATAGCATTTCATTTAAGTTAACCTTGAAGACCAGGAAGCAGACAGAATAAATTTGCCATCTTAAACTGCTTCATTACATTAAAAGGTGATCGTGGGTGAAAAAAAATACTTAGCTAACTGCATGGATAAGTAACTGCGGTAGGTTATTAATGGGACTGAGATGTTTGGGATGAGATCCCTGACTTCTGAAGTCTGCATTAGGAAGACAGCTATACCCTTAAAAATTCTTTAGTTCTTCATGACTTGACCTCAGCAGGAATATTTCATTTTATGGTCCTATACACTTATATATTTGCATATTCTTTCTAATTTTGCATAATCATTGACATACCCTTAAGCATTTTCATCCAAAGCATAAGACAAACTTACTTCAAGATAATTGTAGCAGTTCAAGTTTAGAAGATATCTGTTTCATATTGCTGGCTTTAAAGAACAGGTTAATATTAAAACATTGAATGTGTTTCAATATTGTACTAAAGCAGATTTAGTTTTCTCATAATTCCAGTCAATCCATTCAAGCTGTAGTGAAGCTCTTCTATGTCTTCTTAGGACATTTGCAAATTTCTCTATTGTGAAATATACGTCTTCATTTCCTGGGGAGACATCTGTTAAGTTCTAAGCAGACTTAATGTGTCTACCATGCCCACTGCAGAAACATATGGTACAGTTTGAAAGAGAATGTCCCCCACAGGCTCTGGCAGTAAGTGGTGTAATTTGGGGAATTCTATAAAATGTGGCCTTGCTAATGGACATATATCACTGGGGCGAGCTCTCAGGTTTTGATTAATTGCCCCATTCCCAACTCACTCTCTTTACTTCATGCTTGTGTTTTAAGATGTGAGTCTACATGTTTCTTGCTCCCATGCTTCCTCAATGTAATAGACTCATAAACTTCTGTAACTATAAGCCCAAATAAACCCTTCCTTCTAAAAGACGCCATAATTATGACATTTTATCACAAAAGTAATTAATATGGAAGATCATACCAGGGAGTAGGCTCTTTTTGTGTAAAATCTGACTATGCATTTGTTTTTGTTTTATCTTTTTTTTAACTTTTCTTTTCTTTTTGGAGGAATTTTGAAGACATTGGACTTTAGAATAGAAAATTCACTGATGTAAGCACAGCTTAATGGGCCATAGTGCCAAGAGCCATGCAGATTATGGAGCTCCAAAGGTTTCAGAAAGATCAAGAGTAGCAACTAGGCTAGAAACCAGGGTTGTCATATTTTAAAGAATGTGGCTGCTTTCTGCCCTTGACCTATGAACTGGCAAATGATAAATTTAAAAGCAATGTGCTAATTTCTTTGGCAGAGGTGATTTCAAGGCAGCCAAATAATGACTTTTGTCCTGTGGTTATTAGTAATCACTCTTATGCTGCTCCATATTGAAAAAGATCAAAGGGGCAGAAAGAAATGCAAAATGTACCATCCGAAGTGAGAAAAGATTCTGGCAAAGTTACTGTTACAGGTAAGCTTTACATTGGAAGAAGGCTACAATTGTTAAGCAGATTAGTACCATTAAGAAGAGGCCAGATTTGCATTGGGAAAAATGAGTGTGTACTCTGAAGGCAAAAAAAACCATCCAAATCACCTTCCAACTTTTAAAAAGAAAAGGCCCAAAGACTTTAATGCTCCTTAATGTCAAAAACAAACAAAATTATCTATAACTGTGGGTCAATTAGTGAGGTCCCATCCCAAGTTTTTAATCAAATTTGGCAGTGTTCTCCACATGGTGATGGCTTTTGGGTCATGAAAGAAAAGGAGTCATATAATCTTCCTCTACTGCTTTGGAGATCCACTAAGGTCAGGCATTGTGTGGCAGGGGAGTACCTGCACCAAGGCACTGAATAAGACCATTGATGGTTTTTTTATTACCCTGGAATCCTGCATAGTACCTTCCAGCACCACGAATGCTAGCCAGAAGGGAAGAAGATTTCTGCTTGTGAGACTGACTTCTCTATATCCCGTAGTCAGAGCGTGTGGTGCTATCAGTAATGTGGATTTGCTGGGTAACCAAAGCAACGACAACAGTCCAATGTTGCCTTGGAGCCTGTGGGTCCTCCCTGATCCAAGCTTTTAGGGAGATATCCCATGCTTTGTCCTGTCCTATGAATTTTTGTTCAATTACTCATGCCTTCTGGTAGCAGCATTGTCCATTCATGCAGGATAATTATTTTCAAACTCCTTTGCTACTGTGTTTTGAAATTAGTTTACTAATTAGTGAGTTTCTGCAGTGACCTGAAGAGCTTTGGTATTAACTTGACTAGGGAGATGAGGGAATAAACAAAATGACAGACACTTGTACATAAAAGCTGGGATCTGGTAGGCCTTGCACGCTAATGGAGATATACCAACTGCAGCCCAGAAATTCCATGAGTTTATTATATACAGCATGAATGAGAAGGAGGAACGTCAGCACATTTCAATAGGAAGTGCTGTAAGGAAGTACAATGAGGTAGCAGTCATGCAAGAGGGGGAAGCTGCGGTTGATAGTTTCTACACACACTGGTTTTAACAAAAGGTAAATTGTTCATAAACATCTGTACTTGAACCAGAGAAGACAGCCATTCGTCTGAGACTGACGCAGGAAAGGGTTTGCATTCCCACGGGTCTGAGGCATTGGGGTTCTTAACATGCTCATGCCATGCTCATATCAATAATACATATTCACTCAGTAGTTCATCTGCTCCCCACAGGTTCTCATAAAGCTGTTCATAGATTCTTAGTTTTTGGCAACCTACCCACTACGCCATCTCTTTCCCCATTTTTCAGCCTCCATCCCCACTTAATCTATTATTCTTCAGTATCTCTCCATCTGTCATGTCATATGTGTCCTACAATCATTACACTTATTTTTTTACTTCAATCCAAGTCTTGAAGTAGTAGGCTTCCATATGGCTTTTCATATGTTCTTTGTGTTTGCCCCCCCTTTACCTGATTTCCAGAATAACCCCATGCCTTTAGTTAGCCTCTCCCCATCCCAGTATTGCAAATCCCTACTTTGCTTTATCCATAATCTTCTCTCTCCCTCCTTTAACACGTCCCACCACAAGTGGTCCCTTTTAAATTTCCTCCTTGGTCCCAGGGATGGAACTCAAATCATTAGACTTGGCACATTGACCTTCAAATGCTGAGCTACCTCATCAGTCTTCAGTCTATCTTTTCTTCTTTACCTCCTATGTCCCTCCAGCCACTTCCTTTTCTCCACTTGATTCTTTGGATATAGGACAGACATAACAATTTTCAGGAGTAGACAACAACTGCACTCTGAAATGCAATGAGGAAACAGGTTCTCACACTATTCACTGGTGACCCAAATTAATTTCTTACTGAAACTACAAAGGCAATGACATAACAGAAAATACCAGTTTGATAATCTGCAAGGAGCTAACCACAAGACTCACAAATTTGGAAGACAAAAATAAATCAAATCATTTCATAATGAATGCAGCTTCTACAGAAATTGCACCAATTGTGAATAGACTGAAAACTAAAAAGAACATAAGGGAACATGAGCAAATGAAGACAAGAAATGACTTTTAATGCATTGCATTCAGATTTACTTTAGAAAACATATATTGTGAAACATTAGGCTAAATGAATACTGAGTTCCCATTCATTTTTGTCATGTTCTTAGATATAGTTCAGAGAGTTGATTCCACTAATGTGTGAACAATGTAATCATGAAAAATAAAAAACCTCTATTGTCTCTTTAAGTCTTTGGTCCTACATTCATACATAAGAATTGTTGAAAGAAATTAATTTAATGAATTCCCAAGGTTGTTAGGAGACATCACAATGTCAATAGATGAGAGATAAGTCTAAAAATAAGAGGGGAGTTTGATGATTTAGTAAAGCATTGCTTATTAGGGGTCATCAAGATTATTCAGTGGGTAAAGTACATTTTGTGCATGCCTTATGACCTATGTTGGATCTCTCAAACCCATCTAAACATGGAAGGAGAGAATTCACTCCAAAAAGTTGTCCTCTGACCTTGATATCTTTTGCATGGCTCATGTTCATTTCATCCACACACAAATTATACATAAAAATAATAATAGCAAATAAAAATTTTAAAGAAGTCTTTAAAATAACTCTTAGTATATTCAATGGAAAGATGAATAGATAGATAGATAGATAGATAGATAGATAGATAGATAGATAGATAATTGATTGATAGATTCCAGCTATGCTCATTGTCTTCCAAGTAGCAATCACTTTGCCAAGTTATTTAAAAACAAAGATGGATACAACAGGTCTAATGTTGTTTACCCATACATCTATTTCCTATGCTGGTTACCATGATTTCCTCTTGTCTCTCACCTATGCTTCTTAAATTGTTTATGAAATGAGGTCTGGTGTAAATAAATTAAGAAAATATTTAACTCATATGTGAGCCCTTAACCTAATAGAATGATTTTGAAGAACCATAATTCACAATTATAGCACAATATGATACATACTGCAATTGAAGAATGTGCCATGATGTTTATAGAGGAAAATTAACTCATTTGGAATTAGGAATTGTTCACTGGAAACTTCCCAAAGGAGGTGACATTTGAATGGAGATGTGATGAATGAATAAGCATTTATCAGTGGGAGCTAAGCCTGCTACCCACAGAATTAAAAAAAAAAAAACAAAGGAAAGAACATACCCAGGGAAGAATCTGTACCTCCTATCTAATGCTTAAAAGAGCAAGGCATTGAAGTCTAATGACTGAGGCTCGGGAAGGGGTGTGGGAACAGAATGCAAAATAAAACCATTAATCACAGTAAGATGCACCACACTTTTAAGACAGTAAGCTAAAAGCCATTTATCTTCAGTAGTCATTAGGTATATTGCAGTGGTCTTCCTGTGTCCACTTGGACCTGCATGTGAAGAACATTTTCTAACAAACTAATTATCTAAAATGCCAGATGATGATGGGGTAAGTCTTCTGTACCTATGTTTCTCTTATTGGTTGATGAATAAAACACTGTTGGCCAATAGGGAAGCAAGATAGGCAGGGCTAGGAGACAAGGAGGATTATGGGTAATACAGTAAGAGAGAAGTTGCCAAGTGATCCCAGGAGGAGAGGACACAAGAGTCTGGCATTCTTTGTAGGATAAGACCATATAGAAATAGATGTATTAGTAGTTATGGGTTAATACTTAAGACAGAGCTAGCAAATAAGAAATCCTAGTCACAGGCCAATAGCTTTATAATTAATAAAGTGACTCCTGTGTTATTTGGGGGCTGAAGCAGTGACAGGACCCAGACGGCTGGTGGAAAAGAGTACACGTATCAAGATACTTTCTCTGGTTAATCATAGAACACTAAGATATCTAGCATGAATTCATACATTTTTCAACTGAAATATGTTGTTAGAACTAAACATATAAAATTTGTTTTATGGACCTTCAATAAGAATATATTTCAAATGTCTTGAACATTTAGAATATATTTCAATAAAAAAATGAAGTTTCATCTAAACACCCAGAATTAAGTAAAAGGCTTTGATAGACACTGTGGTAAAAAATGACTGCTTAGTTATATAAATATCTACATTTTGCTTTCAATCATAGTGACCTTTCAGTTTCTTAAATGTCCATGTCAAGGTCAATCACTGAAGCATGGCATATTTTTCATTTCCTGTATCTCTTAATAGTCCTCTTCCTCAAATTCTCCTGCAAAAGACTTACAGTGATAAAGGGATTTTCATTGCCTACTCTTCAGTGTTAGGTTATCAGTGCCCTGCAATCTGACTACAAAACCAAGAGGATGGCTCAGTTCTAATGGCTTCAATTTGAAATGAAATTCTCACTAACACCAGGACAATACCTAGTTCACCTGCTGCTTGCAGATATTGCTTGCCAAAATGACGGTCAGTATAGCATCTGTTCACTTCTGAGCACTAAGTGGCCAGTGCTTCAGGGCCAGTGTATTTTGGACTCCAATTGGACTCCTCATATATTTGTGCCCCATTTATGTATATGCATGTATGAACGAATGTGATTCTTTAGTGAATATTTGAATTTAGAGTAATATAGTAGTGCTATGTAACAAAGAGCTAATAGGAATTTAATTATTATCCACATGAACTTATGTTTACTTAAATTGTCTATTGTATAGTTTTCTTATATGCATATTGAGCCCATATGTGTATTTGTGGAAGGTTTTATAAAGGCACCAAGGAAAGTACTTAATAGTATGCTTGGCCCTTTGTCTGCCTCATGCAATGCCAACAATATTTTTCTAGATAGAAGACTTCAAAAATTATTAAGCTAAAATAAGTAAGTATTTTGAATCTGATATGATCCAATAAGTATTTAATGTCAAGTCATAATGCACATGTGATTCAGAAAATTTCTGTCCCCAAAGCATGGAGCTGTTCTCTGACAAGAATATGCACCCTTAGAATGAACACTAAAGGTTGCCCAAGGAATAGGCTGTGTACCAGGCAGTGACGATATTAATCATAGAACAAGATAACAAGATCTATACACTCGTGTGACTCTTGCTAAAGATAAAGAATACAGATCAAGGAGATGGTTCTGTGGGAAAAGCACTATTATACATGATATACAAGCATGAGGACCTGAATTACATCATTAGCACCCATGTAAGATCACTGCAGTAGCATATATCTCTAATCCCAGTGTTCCTATAACAATATGGGAAGTGGATAAAAAATCTCTGGAAGCATGTTAGGATAGCTTGCTTGACTTACATAGCAGTGAACAACAGAGACCCTATCTCAAAGGACTGAAACAGGTAGTTGCTCTCTGATCTCTATGCAAACCCTCATTCTTACACAGGAATACACAAACACAAACATACACACATATACACACATCATACATGCAAAACAATGAATACATAGATAATATGAGAAAATTTTGATTGTAGTAGGAGGTGAACTCAGCATTTAAGATTTTGAATTTTGACATATATTATATAGTCTATATTAGACTATTCAGGCATAGGAACCAACTTGACTTTTAAAATGATGACAGTGAAGCTTAAAAGAAAAATTAAGACATCAATATACTTAAGAAGAGTTGATAAAATTCATCAAAATGTTGAGGTATAGTAAGTACATGGTAAATTTTGTGAAAAATTGATATAGAAGGCACTCATTATTATTAATCTATAGTGACCCAGAAACAAAATTACTATAATTAACATTTTAAAAACAAGATACGCATGATGACAAGAGCAGTTGCCAGGTCAATTCAGATAGGAGAATCTTCACAAGGACCCACTCTGAGAATAGCTACAGGTATTCAATGGTTGCTGAGAAATGAGAATCTGTTTTCTTTTTTTTTATTTGAATTACAAACAAGACTGAATTACATGACAATCCCAGTTCCCTTCTCACTCCCTTCCTACCTCCTACCCCCCAACTAAAACCCCTACCTATCACATATCCTTTCTTCTAATCTACACCTGACTCAAACTTTCTGCTCCCTCATGACCTCGGCATCCTTCCTCTTCTTCCCTTCTCATTCTCTTAGTTCCCTCCTCCCTCTTCCCATGTTCTCAATTTGCTCAGGGGATGGTGACCCTTTCCCCTTCTTCAGGGGACAAAGTTTGTCTCTTTTTAGGTCCTCCTTGTTTACTAGTTTCTCTGGCAGTGTGGATTGTAGGCTGGTAATCCCTTATATATGTCTAAAATCCACATATGAGTGAGTACATATCATGTTTGTCTTTTTGTGATTGGGTTACCTCGCTCAGAATGGTTTCTTCTAGTTCCATCCATTTCCCTGCAAATTTCAAGATTCCATTGTTTTTTTTCTGCTGAGTAGTACTCCATTGTGTAAATGTACCACATTTTCTCTATCCATTCTTTGGTTGAGGGGCATCTAGGTTGCTTCCAGTTTCTGGCTATTACAAATAATGCTGCTATAAACATGGTTGAACAGATGTCCTTGTTACATGAATGTGCTTCTTTTGGGTATATGCCTAAGAGTGGAATTGCTGGATCTTGTGGTAGACTGAGTCCCATTTTCTTGAAGAGTCACCATCCTGTTTTCTCTAGTAACAATTTCCCCTATAGGTAGTCCAATTCCATGGGCTCAACTCTAGATACATGTACATATGAGCAATGCTAAATGGACTCAGTAAATTGTATACAAATACGTGCATATGCATACACAATGCATACATGAATATATGTCTGCATACATATATATGTGATAATATTAAAGCACGAAAGGGCATGAATTTGAGAGGGAGTGAAGGGAGACATGGAAGCATTACCAAGCACAATGTCAGTACAAATTCCCATCCTTAAAACTGCTTCAGTTGTTTAACCAATGTTTCTTGAATACCATCCTTCAACAAATATGTGGATTCATAACTACTAGGCACTGTTAAAGAAGTTTGAATTTTTTGAATGGCTTGTCTGACAAGAGGGCATGGGAGTATAACAAATTATGTAGAGAAAATAACAATGGATAGCAATATATCATACAGGAGCTATTTGAATACTATTTATGTCCAAACACTCTCCTGGTACTTTTTTGTTTGTTTTGTTTTCCTTTCTTTTTTGAAACAGAGTTTCCCTATGTAGCCCCTAGTTGTCCTGGAACTCACTCTGTAGACCCGGCTGGCCTCGAACTCAGAGATCTACCTGCCTCTGCCCCCCAATTCACGTGATTAAAGGTGTGTGTCACCACTGCCGGTTTATGCTAGTACATTTTAAAGTACTAAACATGTAATCCCTCTTTTTATTTTTTTGCAGTTCCATGCATTTTAAAGATTTTATTTGATGTGTATGAGTGTTTGCCTGAATACATATATATATATATATATGTATATATATATATACATATATATATATATATATGCGTGTGTGTGTGTGTGTGTGTGTGTGTGTGTGTGTGTGTGTGTGTGTGTGTGTGTGTGTGCCACATACATATCTTGTGTCCATGGATGACAGGAGACAGCATTGCATCGCATCTCCTGTAATCAGTGTGGATTACAGACAGTTAAGAGAAGATAAAACTACACCCATGTAGACTCACTGGTTGTCAGTTGAGTCTCTATGATCTTTGTAGGAGTCTAAGATAGTTGATTCTGTGTGTTTTCATGTGATGTCCTTGACCCCTATGTCTCCTACAATTCTTTCTCCACCTCTTTTGCAGGATTCACTAAGGTTGGCCTAATGTTTGACTGTGGCTCCCTGCATTTATTTCCATTGGTTTCCAGATGGAGCCTCTCTGATGACAATTGGACTAGACACCAATCTATAAGTATAACAGAATATCATTGGGTATCATTACATTGACATTTTTTCCTCCAGTCATGTGTGGTTCTATACTAGGACTCTGGGACATCCAGTCTCTGGGTCCTTGTGGCCCAGGCATTGTCATGGGTGGGTTTGCTCTTGAGGCATGACTCTCAGGTTGGACCAGTAATTGGTTGGCCATTCTCAGTCTCTCCACCACCCTTACCCCAGTACATCCCATAGGCAGGTCAGACTGTAGGTTGAAGGTTATGTGGCTCGGTTGGTGTCCAACCCTTCTACTGGAAGTCTTGCCTGGTCACAGGAAATGGCTAGTTCAGGCTACATATCCCCTGTTGCTTGCAGTCTTAGCTGGGATCATCCTTGTAGATTCTTGAGAGTTTCCCTTGCACCAGGTTTCTACCTGACCCCAAAATGTCTCCCTTTGGAGTCATCTCCTTTTGCATTCTCCTCCTCTATTCCTCCCCCATCAGATCACACATGTTCCCATCCCCCTCTACCCCCAGGCTATTACCCCTTCCCAGGGAGCTTGGAGTGTCCCCCCTGGGCTTTCCTTGTTATCTTGCCTCTCTGGTCTGTGGAATGTAGCGTGATTATCCTTTACTTTACAGCTAGTAATCATACTACAAGGACACTTACTCAGTTGATCCTTTCAACTACTGAGCCATCACTCCAGCTCCAGTTTCAGACAAGTAAATGACGAATTTCAGTCTTTTCACGCTCCATTTCCTTCTCAGTGCTCCTCCCTCTGATACTCCTATTCCCAATAAGTCCCTGTACTATTTTCATAGCCTCATGTTGGGAATGACCCACTGAAATTTGCCCGAGTATGGGTGAGAGATACATACAATCCCTTTTTAAAATTCTTTCAACGTACATTCACTTTTCAGGCAAGTGGGTATAGTAGAGAAGCACATTCAAATATGTTTTGGCAAAAGTTCAGGGACTGTTGATATTCTTATTACAAATTATAGCTTAATTCTTTTAGTAAGATTGAAGATTCATCACAATGAACTAGAGTTAACGAACCAAGCATTTAAGCAAAGGTAACAGCATTGATTAATGATACTGGTAAAGTGGTCTTACACTTCTGTACCAGTGTGTTAAAGATGCACAAATCATTTAAATGAATAATAATGCTCAGCCTCCAACAAGACCATGTATGAAAATTATTCCATGATTTCTACAATAACAAAAATAAAGGCTTTGACTTATTCTAACAGCAAATTATTTGTCAGTCAGTTGGGAACAGAGAAAGAGAGAAGCAGGAATGGGCATTTGTTATATGAATTCCTACAAAATGGAGTTATGCCTGCTCAAGATTATTAGGTACTCAGTCTTGGGAAATGAGATTCAAATATAATATGAAGATAGGGCAAAATACAGTTCAAAGGAATTACATTACACATGTTTCTAGGAAAAATTCAAGAAAAGATGATATTTACAACCATTTGGAGATATAATGTGTCTATCGTTAGATTGACCTCCTGATTCCTAATCCAAATACAGCACCCAAATGAACACATCTACACATATGAATACATAAACATATGTACATATGGACCTCATCAACAGCATTATCACTATATCCCAGGATGTGTAATGTCTCATTAACTCCTTCAGTATTGAGAGGTGAAACATTTAGTCACTCCAATAATGTAATCCATCAATTATGGAAACTACAAAGCTATATTATGATATATATGAAAGAATGGCATGCATTAAACTTAGAGGAGAACAAAACTTCAAGAAGCTAACATGCTCATACTCATTCTTTGGATATCCAACAGTTTAGAATTACTGGAAAAGAGGGTCTATGTTGTCTCCTGACAAGACCTTTGTTTAGAGACCACTTACAATTTCCAATTAAATATGAAAAGATACTACAAAAGAATCAGTTGCACAACATTCATTGTCACAACCTTTCTCAATAATGCTAGACACAGAATAAGTTCTCCTCCTTCCTTATGTTGGGCCCAAAAAGGGGGACCAACTTCAGGAGACACACCCCACAGAGTCACTCACAGGATGCAAGTTCAATGCAAAAGCAAAAGGATTTTATTCCAACGTGTTGGGGTCTTTCCTTGAGAAGAGATCGACCCCGAGTTACCAAAGAAGGATTTTTTTATATATTTTTGGTCACTAGGCAGGAGTGTGACAGCATATTGATTGGCTATAACATACACAAGTCATTTACTGATTGGTTGGGAACTGAACTTACAATTTTGCCCACGAGGGGTTTGGAATGTTATTTTGGTTTTTACATTTGCAAGAGTGACTTATACTTATTTTCAAAATTTGGATGGGAATGACTCTCTGGAGCAGGGTAAGCCATAACAATTTTTAGAAACCAGACAGTTGTTGAGGATAATAACATTCCTTGGAAACTAGTAATAATAACAATTTCTAGAGACTGGTCATCATGACCGACCATTTCATGTGTTCTTTTCCCCAGAGCTGTGTGTGTGGCCAGAGTGATTTTCAAATACATGATGGTGGGTATCAGGCCTGGTTTGAGTTGGGGTCTTTCACTTTCTCCATACACATGTGAGTTTATATATATATATATATATATATATATATATATATATATATATACACACATATGTATATACACACATATATTGACAAGTTACTTAAAATTCCTACTTAAGATTCCATTTGTGATAATACTAGCTTACTATTTTACTACTTCATTTGCTATCTACATAATCTGACATGATAGAAATGTATTTTCCTTATAGCTAGAATAAAGTTTTCACTGCTTTGGTTCTTAGCAATTAGGAAAATACCCAAAATGATAACAATATGCTTCACACAATATGACTGAACTTTTGCATACATTTTAATCAATGTATCAAGTTACAGCATATGAGTTATTAATTATTCTACTTTGCAAGTCACAAAATTCAAGTTAAAAAGGAGGCAATTAGTTTGAGTTCACTGGGTACATTTATATTCATTATATTTACCCGACCATGTAAATAAAGTATAATTTTCTTCAAGGTGTCTGTATTTTGTTTTTGCATTACTATGGATAGAACCCAGGCTCCTAAACATTATTATTCAAACTGATCCAGACCCCTAAACATGGATGTCAATGAGGAGGCCTCTGCACTCTAGGGGACCCCTGGTAGTGGATTAGTATTTTTCCCTGGTCTAAGAAGGGACTTTGAGAGCCCATCCCACGTGAAGGGATGCACTCATGCCCTGGACACATGGGGAAGGGCCTAGGCCCAGCCCAGGATGATGTGGTGGACTTTGCAGAGTCCCCCTCGAGGGCCCTAGCCTGCCTGGGGAGTGGAGGGTGGATGGGGTAGGGGGTATGTTGGGGTGGGGGAGGAGGGGTGAGGGGAGGGAGAGGGAGGAGGGATTGACATGTGAAACAAGCTTGTTCCTAATTTGAACTAATAAAAAATCTAAAAAATAAAATAAAAAAGCTCTACCACTGATTTTCATAAATAGCCCTTCTCCAATGTATCACTCAGATCCATTATTCATTGATTCAGTAAATATTAGTTGAATACATACTATGTTACTGAAACTGTGATATAGTGGTATTATAATATCAATCATAATAAAATAGATATTCTCATGATGCCAACACTTTTGTGGAGGAAATTTATTTTTTCATACAATACCATGAAATCATAATAATGAAGAAAAAAGCGGGATAATATGAGAGTAGACCATCAAGAATCAACACAAATAGTGTATCCTTGCATGCAAGTCCGTTATGCACTACACCATAAAATAAACCTAACATGTATGAGGAGTAAAAGGAGAAAACAAAAAATAGTATTCAAATTATTTTCACATTATTATGGAACTATATTGTGTCTCATATTAAAGAAACATTAAACTGAAAGCATTTTAGCTAAAGTTGTAATGTTTGGATACCCATTTAGGTTGAAGCTAGTCTATGCTCTTTACTAGGGATATGGCAATTCTAGTAAAAGAAACAAGCAAAAGCAAAACCCCAAAAATCCCCCCCAATAGAAAACAGAAATGAGACTGCATTAGCATTCTTGAACTCCAAAGACTGGGGCAGCACACACAATGCCCTCAAAGATTCAAGTCAGTCTCCCAGCACTGAGAAAAGGAAGTGGACATAAATCCCCATCAGTAACCAAGAAGATATTTGCCATTGATAGCTGCTGGAAAAGTGAAAATCAGCTTGCTCCAGTGGAGTTTCAGTTTGTATTTCAACCATGCTCCAGGGTAAGTACCAGGCCCAGGAGGCAACAGAAAATGGACTTGGGTTTTTTGGGTTGTTTTGTTTTTGTTTGTTTGTTTTATTTTGTTTGATGTGATTTTTATTTGTTTTAATATTTTTTCTTATCTATTTTCAGTTTTTAAGTTAGCTTGTTCATTTTGATTTTGATTCTGGTATATTGTTTTTCTTGGGTCTTGTTTTTTCGTGAGAGAAAATGTGGTTAGGTAAGGAGGTAGGGAGGCTCTGGGAGGATTTGGGGGAGGGCAAAGTGGATGACTAAAATACATTGTATGAAAAACTTTAATTAAAATTCTTTGCATATTTTGTACACAGGACATTACAAAATTATATAAAACAGGAGGAATTTTCTTCTTCTTAACACAGTTTGAAAAATCTATGAAAAAAGTACCGATAAGACATATGGTAAATGTAAACAGAAGCAGTGGAAACTTGCAGTTGTATAAATAAAAATTTAAGCACCTGAGTAAGTGCCTGAGTAAAACAGGCATATAGGCAAGTAATTCAAATATTTTTCTAAAAAAACACCAAGTTTCAATATTACAATGGGATTCTTTAGTTGCAGCAATAATGTGCTTGACAGACTTAAGGACTATATCACAATGTTGAAATATAGATAGGTACAGGCGAATGGAGTCCCAGAAGATGCCAGAACTGAAGGCACTTAAGGAATTTAATCAAGAGTATTCTTTTTTGAACCACGAGAAAATATTTTGGCAGATCTGAACAAAATTCTGTTGAATAAAGGTTATTATTGCTGATAGCTTATCTATTGGTTTATGCTATTAATTACAGATATTATATTATGAACATTTCAAGGCTTGTTCTTAGAGTCCCTTTATTTTATTCTCAGCCTATATGACCTTGTGTCTAAAGACAAATTCTATTCAACATAATTTAGTAATTTATAAAAGCAAGTCTCAATAATTTACTTCCTCACATTTCAGTGCCTCTTTATATTGAATGACACCATGAAGAAAACAAGAGGGGCAAGTTAATATCTGATAGAAAACATCTGAGATGCACACATTAGATCAAGGACTAATATCCAGGATAGAAAACAAATGTCAATTAAACCGTATCTATATAGCAAATAAGTCAATGGAAGAGATTGGGCAGATAATTTAAATAGAAGAATGGAAGTCAAATAGGAAAGTGACTAACAGCATGAAGGTTGCCTGTAACATGCATAAAAGTATGAAGTGGTTTCTGAATGAAGTTCCATACACTAAAAATGATATGCTGTTTATATATACACTCTATGCATCCTCTCATATATCTTAAATCACCTTTAGATGACTTGTAATGGCTAATACAGCTGAATTTAGGTAAAAGCTGTTATTCCATATTGTTCATGGAATAATGTTATTAGTGTAGACTTAGTTTTTGAGTAATTTTATGAAAAGTTATTTGATGTACAAATGTATAATTTGCAAAAATAACTGATTGTATATACAGTAAGGTTGTGTGTGTGTGTGTGCGTGCGTGCGTGCGTGCGTGCGTGTGTGTGTGTGTGACGTAAGTCCACACATTGATTCCATAGCTCTTCACTCAAAATTCGTCTGTGAATTTCAAGGCCTTCTCTGGCAACAGAATACTAAATAGCACACCACTTTCTGCTACCCATTCTCTTTTATGGTGTTTCTTTTTTGGCATTTATATTTGAATTTTGTATGTATGTATGTATGTATGTATGTATGTATGTATGTATGTGTATGGATATTTTGTCTGCATGTACCACAAATTGCAGCACCTATGGAGGCCAGAAAAGGGCATCAGATCCCCTGGAACTGGAGTTATGGGTGATAGTGAGCTGCTCTGTGGGTGCTGGAGATTGAAACCAGGTGGTCTCAAGAGCAGCCAGGGGTCTTAACCATCGCTGAGTAATGTCTCCCATCCTGCTTGGTTTATGTATGTACTTTTTATTTTCTTTCCTATTTCCCTACCCTTTAAAAGAAAGGCAGAATATTATTCTTTCAATATAAGCAGCTAACAGATTCATACCTCACCAGGTTTAAAAGGGAGGTAATTGGGTCCCTATCTGTCTACTTTCTCCAAGTTAGACAGACTCAGTTCTCTTATCTTCTTGAAAAATCATTCAATTCCAAATAGACTTCATTGTTCAGTCTTCTCAAATACACCACCAAGTTAGCAGAATGTTAATTAATGTTCTGAAATGTTTATTATTCCTGCTCTCGTTTTAGTCACTGTACACTTAGGTATGCAGCCAAAGATAGTATTTGTTCCTTGGGAAAATGACAGAAATTAGACTGTGACTCATACAGACTTTACCATTGACATTAAACCAGATGTCTTCTACAATTGCTATTACCAAATGATGCTTCCCAATATGAGTTTGTGAAACAGATTTTTTGATCCTGAATGTATAAATTTAAGTCAATTTCATTTAAATTTATTTTGATGTGTTTTGCCCATCATCTAAGCTTGTCAATATATATTTGGATTCTTATTCATCTTATTCATCAACTAAACTACTTGTTCTCCCTTAACCTTTGCATTATCTATCAAAAGATGAACTGATTCTCAGATGTTTTCTACACATTTTTAAGTACTTGTAACCAGAATATTGTTTGTACTAGGGAGTATAATGTGAGTATATTGTAATCTCAAAAATAAAAGAAACAATTTTAAAAGTGATAAAATGATTAAACACCCAAAGGATTAAACAGCTGAACATTCCAGAAACATGTAGAATTGTCTGGTTCTTGAGGAAATATTATGTAATTTCTAAAATGCTATAAACTACTCATTATTCACAGCTATTCACTTCCCACAATACTACAGTGAGAATCCTGCTAGTTACTATCACTAGCTCAAAAAGTATTAAAGGGCCTCTCCTCACCAAACTTCAGAACTACAAGATCTATCAAGTCAGGCAATGTTGGCTCACACCTTTCATCCCAGCACTTGGGAGGCAGCGGCAAATGGAATTCTGCGAGTTTGAGCCCAGCCTGGACTACTAAGTGAGTTCCAGGACAACCAGAGCTGTTACACAGAGAAACCCTGTCTGAAAAAAAATGAAAAATCAAAACCCAAAATTAACAAAAACTGCTGTTTTCTTTTTCAGAGCATTAAGAAATATAGAAACACTGCTTTCTTAAAACTCTATTTTATTAACCTTTGTCAAGTACAAGAAACTGGGACATGGTGGACTTTTTGAACGTTCCTGTCAGCAGCAAAGAGTAATGAATGCTTGCTGTGATTGCTGCTTGGAAAAAAAACAGGCCTCTTCTCCCTAAAGGTCTCAAATTAACAGCCCTCAGTACTGATTAGAGAACAGTAAAATTACAGAGTTTTACTCTGTTTTGTCACTTCTATGGCATATGTCAGTGAGGATATTTGTTGCTTGAGATGTAGAATGATTTATTAATAATGTTGGTAAATAGCTAGTTCACTATTTCCTATCACTGAGTTAATGCAGAAAGTTTCCAGGAGGTCACTGAGAATGCATTAGAGCTGAAATGCAGGTGATGGAACTTTACATTGCCTCTGCTGAGTTCTGGAGAAATGAAAGCCATTTAGGTGCTGACATTTTGCTACAGAGGTATTATTCATTTTTTATTCTTTAAATGACTACCTTTGTTTTATTTCACTGATAGCACATCTGTTGTATAGTCCTTTGAGACAGAACCATTCTATCCTGAAGGAATCTCCTTAAGCAGGATGGTAAACAATGCAAAATAGCATCAGGAAGTCCCTGAAACTGACCACATTCACTAGGTCCCTCCCTGCCAGAATAAGCCATAGAAGCTGAGAGTCCCCCTCTGACAGAAGATAACTGAGCTTCAAAGAAGAGTCTGAGAGCAGACCAGCTCCCTGGAAGAAGGAGAACCAGTTGAACTGCCTGGAAGAGGTTTAGACCAACTGAGGCACTTGGACGGGACTCTCTCAAACTTGTTTGCAGGCTGTGCAGTATGCTCCAGGTCCCCAGCTTTGTGATGTCTCCCATGCTAGAGTGGATTTTGATGATGCAGCTATCTTTGAGTCATTTCTGCTCCTGTAACTCCTCACCCATATTTTTGTAAGTTACCCCAGTAAAATTCATTAGTTCACCAAGCTGAACTTCATTGGTATCTGGCCTGTCTGTCATGGGTTCCCTATCTGGGTTGAATAGATGTGCTGCACACTCTGTGAAGTTTTGACACACAACAACGTATCACTGTCTGACGCTGCATACTGACATGCCTGTTCATAAATATGTCTAATGGAAATGTCTTTTAGTAAATACGAAATAAGTTTCTAACTTAGTTAAAAACCTTCAAAAGCAGCAGGGTTTAGCATTTTGCACTAATAGTTGGATTATCATTGTGATATTTAGAGCTGATCTATCAAATAGTGAATTTTACCCTGCAGACTTGCCAGTTACTGATCCTTTAACTGTACCTATTTTCCCATGTGCAAAATGGAGGTAACGCTCACATTTTACATCTCTTACAAGGTTGTTGTAGAATTAAATGTATTAATTTATGCTGTGTGTAGAGCAGTGCCTATTGCCTTGGAAGACAGCTTGCTATCACTCCCATTAAGAATAAACCACAGAAATGAGTTTTCAGGATTAAGTTTGGGCTTTGGTTTACAATTTGAAATCAACATGACCTTGAGCAAAGCATGTCGCCCTATTGGGTCCCAAATGCCCACTATGCAAATTAAAGGTAATGATGGAAATATATCACAATGCTGTTTAATAATAGCACTAAATAATTCAAGTAAAGTACATGATAAATTATCCATCACTAAATAAACCAAAGGACCTGCTTATCATTAGTATTAATATTTGCATGGAAATAATTTATGTTTGGAAATATGAATGAGAAAAATGTTTTCATCTCCTAGGTTAGAAATGAGAATAACCTCCATATATGCTTACTATTTTTGTACGTTATTTTCCTCTGAATAACCTCTTGATAAACATTGTCTGAAATTATTTTTGGCCTTTCTTTTCTTTAATTGACCTGTAGTGGTGTGTGTGTGTGTGGGGGGGTGGGTGGGTGGGTGTGGGTGTGTGTTTAACAATTCAACTTGAGAATATTCTTATTCTGAGCCCTAATGTCTATGTGTTGGTATTTGCAGATAAGACTTAAAATATAATTAAGGATAATTGTTCCATTCCAGTCACTTAAGGTTAGTATCTTTATGAAAGACCACACAGATCTTTCTCTATCTCTATTTGAAAAAGAGGACACAAGAAGGCTGTGGATCAGGATGTAAATCTCTCAGCTACTTCTCCAGTTCCATGCCTTCCTCCATGTTCCCATGCTCCCTGCCATAATGAAATGGACTAAACCTCTTAAACTGTAGGCGAACCCCATACTA
The DNA here is from genome assembly GCF_003668045.3 of Cricetulus griseus. Lineage (NCBI taxonomy): Eukaryota > Metazoa > Chordata > Mammalia > Rodentia > Cricetidae > Cricetulus > Cricetulus griseus. Next base: position 11,174,601 of record NC_048604.1, read on the forward strand.
AATATTTTATTTTATAAGATTTGCCTTCATCATGGTGTCTATTCACAGCTATAGAAAACCTAGTTTAGACATATTTTCAGGCCCAAACACAAGTTTTAGAGTTTAGATGTATTTAAATCAAATATTATCGAGGCTTACAGAAAGAGACATTAGATTTCACCTATGCCAGCGAGGAGGGTCCTGTATCCTTTAGAAGAGTTGTTTACTCCCTCAATAGTCAAACCACTTGTGTATTGTAGGGACATCTTGGTTTCTTTATATTGCATTCAATTAAGCTTCCTCCATCCTGTACCCTCCCCATTCCCTCTTTGCCCTCCCTCTCTAAAGCTTTGCACCAACAATATTCCCTGTCATTTTTCGTATGTACTACTATTCCCTCTTCCATAAGGAAACTATTCTCCCTTGTTTCCTGTCTTGCAAAGTCATTCCATTATAAACACACTATATTAAAAATTGATGCTAGGCTCCTCATATGAAAGAGACTATGCACCATTTGTCTCTTAAGGCCTGGATTACTTCCTTCTAGAATTTTTTAACAACAAATTTCTGGTACCTACCTAAACTGACATACCAAAATATTGCCTTTTAAATGATGCCTGTGTCCATAGACAAAATGGCTCCCAGCCTTAATCAGAAAAGCATCAACTTACAATGAGTAGTACTGAATGAAGCAACTCATGATTGCACACATGCAGAATATAAATGATGAACATGAGTCAAGTTCTAAACCAGTCAATAATAGCATCCCTCTAGGGCTCAGAGAAAGTTGCAGAAGAGGGGCAGGAAGTATGTAAGAGCTGACATGTGAAGTAAAAATTCATGAAATGTCATCCCCTAGAGTTGATATAACTCCTGTAATCATTAACCTACATCAAATGTAGTTACCTGCATTGGGCCCATGCATGGTAAGTGCTATAACATCAGTGAAGGAAGTCAGGGACATGGGCCCCTACTTTTTAACTCTGAACTATTGGCTCTGGATTAACTTTGGGGCAGGAAAAATCACAATCTTTAGTTTTGTACATTCTGCAGAGATCATCCAGTACCAATAGATAGTGACAAAACCATGGCCACACAGATGTCCCTGGTTTAGTTTGGTGGGTCATAAGACAAATAGAAATGAATGTGCAACAGAGATTTGCTGGGAGTGGGGAAGGTGAATAGTTAGGTAAGGAAGTCAGAGATAAGAGTGGCCAGTGCACATACAAAATGAACATATGCGAAACTTTAAAATTAATAAAAATTAAGACAAAACCAATTACTGTTTAAAAGTGAAAATAATTGTCAGGGGGTTTGAAAATTGGGGAAACAAGTTGTTAAAATTGTAAATAGATCATTGTTCTCATACTACTCAAGATAAACATGATAACCAATGTTCTCAGACAGGATAGTAGATTGTCATTTACCCACTATTTTCTGTTCAATATTTAGTGAATTTTAGAGTTTTGTGTTTATTTTATAGGTTTTGACACTCCATCTGGAAGATGACCCAGGAGCAGTGTGTGATACATTCTCCTAGGATTTGTCTTTCTCCCATTATAATTGGGTACTGGAAAATACAGTTCTTACAATAAGGATCACAGAAAAAATAATGTTTACTAGGTCTATCTATGTATATTTCTAAATAATTCTCTTATTTTTGTTTGTACTGCTTTAGTAAAATACATGAGGCTATGTAAATTCTGAAGAACACACATTTATTTCCTCATAACTAGGAAGTCTGAAAAGTCTAAAAGCTAATGATGGTATGTTTGGTTTTCAGATGAGTACTATTGTTTACTCCCAAGTAAGTGTTTGTGATTGTATTCTACATAGTAGAAGAGTGCTATGTGTCCAGGGAAAATAGGGAGCAGAAGACTGCCAATACATCATGATGTCTCTTTTACTAGTAAAGAATTCTCATCCCATAATTCTTTTTAAATCACAATCCACCTCTTAATATTGTAACATTGAATATAGGTAAATTTTGCTACCTATTCAAACTGTTGTTATATCAATATTTAATATTTATCACAATGCATTGAGGTAAACCGAAAAAATAAACTTAACTGGGGAAGTCATGGGTACCAGGGGAGATCTGAAGCTATTATTTGACTAAAGAGGCAATTGAACTGCATTCTGCATATTCATGTTTATACCCACTGACTAGTGCTGCTCTTAGCTTTGGGTAGAGAAGCTTATTTTTCCAGTAGCCAGAGGTTAATGAAGAGACTAATAACTGGTCAAAGTAAAAGAATAAGTGATTGTGAAAGCTCATCATAAAAGAAGACATCTATGTCACCCACTCCAATATGAGTGGAAAATTGCAAAAGAGTGGACAGAATGAATGTAAGAGCAGAAGGATAGGGAATAATGCCATGAAAAACTATATTCTGGATATTTGCATGGCCATTGCAATCATGAATATACAGCAGCTGTGGAAAATCTTCAATGGAAGCAGGCAAAGCTGGGTCCTTCAACATTCCATCATGCATGGGGGAGGGACTCATGAGACTTAACTCCTCTCTGAATAGCTTTTGGCAGTTAACAGTTAATGAAAGAGGGGTGGGTGTCATTATCTTTAGTGGTGTAGCTATGGGTAAATTGTTTTTGCGCTATCTAGCAAATAACTCATGATCTCATAAGCAACCCTAATAGGTAAAGTCAGTCACGGAAACAAGATAAATAAAAGTAGGAAGCAGACTGTTTGGGAAGAAGTACGAGGTCAGTAAGAGTGACAGGGGTATAAAAGAGGGCATGCAGGTTAACATAATCCCAAACGCCAAAATTGATATTAAATTTAACAAAAATAACAGGAAGGAAACTTTTGTACGTAGTATACTATGGTAGAGTTGAGTTTTACAATAGAATCAGCCTGTTTTTAGACTACATTTAGTCAATATATTGTATAGAGATGACATTTTAGGAAATGAATTAAACCTCAAGTTCTGCCATGCCTTTGCAGTGGTGCCATTGAAAATATGCATGCTAGGCTTTTGAGGAAAGCAAGTCAGGTCTTGAAGATGATGCAATACTCAAAAGGAAAAGTAGTCACTCTAATTCACATTTTATTGGTAAAAACTTTAGGTCTCAGAAGATGGTTCAGTGGGCAAAGTGTCTTCCATGCAAGCACCAGGACCTGAGTTCAGCACCCTAATAAGAAGCTAGGCATAATGGCATGCCTGTAATTCTAGTGCCTGGGGTAGGGCTGAGAAACTAGAATCCTGCAGCCTTAGTGACCAAGCAGTTTAGCTGGAGCAGTGAACTGTAGGTTCCATGAGAAACCCTGTCTCAGAAAAATAATGGGGAAAATAATAGACACAGGTGAACAACATTGCCCACATTCATTTACATGGACATGCATAAGTGAATACACTAACACATATGTGCATGCACATATACATATAATTTTTTATCTTTTAAGCTTTTATTTTTCAATTTATTTATTTAAATTCTTTAATTACCACTCATATTTACATATCCATCCCTCCATTCCCTCCCATCCTCCCATGTTCTCCACTAACCCCCCCAGCCCATCCCCCAACTCCTCCCCTGGACAGTGAGGCCCTCCACAGGGGACCTTCAAAGTCTGTCCTATTATTTGGGGGAGGGCCCAGGCCCCACTTGCTGTATCTGGGCTGCAATAGTATCCCTCCATAGGGAATGGGCTCCCAATGTCCATTTGTGCTCTAGGGATAAACACTGGCTCCACTGTTAGAGGTCCCATAGACTATCGTGGCCTCCTGGCTGGCACTCACATTGAGAGGGCTTGGTTCAGTCCAATGCTGTTTCTGCAGTTTTATGACTAGGGTCTCCGTGCTCTCACTAGGTCAGGTCCACTGTTTCTGCGGGTTTCTGTAGGACCATCTTGGCTCCTTTGCTCATCCCACCTCCTTCTCCACAACTGAATTCCAGTTGTATAGCTCAGTGCTTAGCTGTGGGTGCCTGTTTCTGCTTCGAACAGCTACTAGATGAAGGCTCTAGGAATGGTAACCAAGGTAGACACCAATATCATTATAGGGGAAGGGTATCAATGGTATTTTCTCCACCACTGCCTGGATTCTTAGTTGGGGTCATCCCTGTGGATCCCCTAACATTTCCCCTGTACCGGACCTCTCTCCATACCTGTACTGTCTCCCTCTATCAAGGCATCTCCTTTCTTGCCCTCCTCTATTCCTCCCCTGTCTCAGTCTTCTTATTCTCCTCCCCCCTACTTCCCTTCCCACCTCCTTCCTCTCCACCCACGCCCTATGCTCCCACTTTTTTCAGGGGTTTTTGTCCCCCTTCCCTTTTTCGGGGAACTATGGAATCTTCTCTTGGGGTCCTCTTTGTTTACATAGCCACAAAAAACTTCAAGAAAAGAAGAAAGAAGTTTACATAGAAGAAGAAAACTTTAATGTTGGAGATGGGATGGCAACCTCTGAAATATTAAATTTTACAGTAAATATTCATATATCTTGAATTTATGCATTTGATTTTTTGCCAATGTTAAATAGAACAATAATATATTAAACATGGCAATGTATTATATACAATCCACAAATCATAACCAACAAAGATTAAGTATATACCATCATCATTGGGTTTTTTATGTCTGTGTGGTGGTTTTGGTTTTTTGAGACAGGGTTTCTCTTTGCACCTTTGGAACCTGTCCTGAAACTCGCTCTTTTAGAACAAGCTGGCCTTGAATTCATAGAGCTCCACCTGCTTCTGCCTCCTGAGTGCTGGGATTAAAGGCTTGTGCAGTTATCACTGGCTGATATTTTAAGCTGCAGTTCCTACCAGCCCATCGTTATTCTCTTAGAACCCAGTTCTTCCTCACCACTCTCCTCAGTTATTTCTCTAAGCCTATCTCTTTTCCTTTCTCACTTCCTGCTAAATACAGAACCACTCTCTTCAGGACACCTCAGAAGTCACACCTGATTGGACTCAGGTAGGCTACCTGTGTACTCTTTCCCCTCCTTCATTGTAGTCTCTCTAGAGTACTCTTAGACCTTCTAATGCTGCCCACTCATCTGCCTTTTCTAGACCTTCTCCATTCCCTTGGAATTTGCTGCTATTTGTGGCCAGACCCAGGATCCTCCTCTCTCTGGCTCTGCTGTCCTTTTTGGAGTAGGACCCTGAGTCTTGCTAAAGGCACCTCCAGAGTCAGTCCCTCTTTGCCTGCTAATTCATGACCTACTCCACCCACTGCACCAATACAAGACTGCTTGAATCTGAATTTCCGATCTGCGACAAGAGTCTAAACACTAAAACCCAATGTGGCCCCAAGACTGAAAGAAAACTTCATTCTTCTGGTCCATATATGTCAGATTGGGGTAACAGCAACCAAAGACACTGACTGTATTTAACAACCCAACAAAGATGAGACCAGATATCAACATCAAGAAACACCACACATGTCAAAACTACAGGTACCAGATCCAAGCACAAAACCATGAACACGAATAATCAAGACAGCAATACCCCTATTGCACATTACCTTGATAAAAAGCAATTCAGCTGAATACAGTTCAAATACTTCAAAACAGTAATTATGAAAATGTCTAAGGATCTTAAAGAATATATGAATAAATGTCAATGAAGACCATGAAAACCAATACACAACTGAATGAAATCATAAAAAGAATATAAGATGTGAAAATAGAATTTAAAAAAGAAATAGAATCACTGAAGAAAAGGCAGGTTGAATTAACTGAAAGTTTAAATGAAAAACTCAAGAAGTCAAACAAAAAGCTCAGAGGTAAACCTCACCAACAGATTGAATGAACAGAAGAGAGAATTTTCCATTTTTGCTTTATTTTGTGTATATGCATCCCTAGTCTGGAAGTATGCACGTGTACCATGTGTGTGCCAGGTGCTCCAGGAGGCCCTAGGTTTGGAATTACAGAATTGTGAGCCATCTTGAGAGTACAGTTACAATTCCCACTATGGGAATTCCCACTATGGGAATTGTAACTGGGTCCTGTGAAAGAGCAGCCAGTGCTCTTAACCAATGTGTCATCTCATCAAAGACAGAAAATATTTAAGACAGTCATGGAAAATTCCCCCAATATAAAAAAGGACATTTACAAAATACAAGAGATACACAGAACATCAAATAGAAAGGACCAGAAAATCAGCTGCCCACAACACAAAGTAATTAAAACACTGAACATACAGAACAGAGAAAGAATACTAAAAGTGGCAAGGGGAAAAAGCTGTTATATATAAATGGAGGCCCTTGAGAATAAAGGGAGACTCTGGGAGCCATAGGAGATTGATGTGTGCTGTACAATTCTCAGAAAACACAGATATCAGCCCAGACTACTATATCAAGAAAGATGGTAAGTCACAATGAAGAAAACAGACAAATACAATATATATTCCCTTATATGTGGATGTTAGCTTCTACATTTTAGTTATATGTGTTTCATTCACAATATATATGTAGAGGTCAGATAGCCAGTAAGAAATAACAAATGGGGAGGGGATCTTCCAAGGAAAGACACACACACATTATGGTGTTCTACATAAGTGGAATAAAGATAAATGGAAAAGCATAGGGAAAATAAAATTGGAAAGAAAATGGAAGGGCAGGGTAGAGTAGGGACTATGTGGAGGAGTAACTAACACTAAAAGCCTTTTGAAAAGGTGTATAGAAACTTACACAATAGAAGCTTCCAAAATATGTGATATGCAAATGAATTTAAATGGTGCTATTATATAATGGGAGTGATAATATCCAAAGTATGATACCAAATAAAACCTACAATACCAGCAATGGGTTATGACTTTTTGACTAATTGGTAAAAAGTGTCCCATAGACCCCCTCAAACATTCCAAATTATTGCCAGTAATATTTGGTTACCTGCCACAGTTTAATAGTAAGATCCTATTGCCAAAGATATCATGTACTTATGCCATCAAACTTGGGGAAATCAAGCTGATACTCAGTTGGAAGCTTCACCCTACTGATAGTGTATATTATGCTGGGAGGTACTATATATGCTGCCAGAAAAGAAAAGGAATTGTCAATATTGCCCTGTGAGTTACAATAGCAAGCTGTTGGCAAGATATACAAACTAGTCCAATTGTAGCACAAATGTAGTGCAACCAACCAACCACATTTTGACTAGATTCAAGACCTACTCTAGGAGATAGAACCCATATCAGACACTGTTAATGAGGCCAAGAACCTGAGATTACTTTTGTCATGGGCCTTATGGGAAAACCTACTACAATGATTCTCCTAAGTGAACATAGCAATAAAATAAGTCCTAATAACAGTGCCATTTCCATAAATCATTAAATTCCTCAACCCTCATCAGAGAAACTTCTTTCAGTAGATGGCAATTAATACAGAGCTCCAGTACTGTACAACATACAGAGAATGATAATCTTTAGAGTACTCACCCCTAAATTGGATGCCTATAGCACACTCCTAATTTCAAGGTTCATGGATCTATGTATAAGAGGAGTTAGAAATACAGTAAGAGCCACAGATGATTGATGACTCCAAAAGGAGCAGGGTCTTCCAGACACAACAGGACTGATACACATATGAATTCACAGTGACTTCGACAATGTGCAGAAGACTTCCACAGATTCAAACCACATGAAATCTCAAAACTGAGAATGTTGAAATAGAAGCAAAATTGCATCTCTAAACTATTTGCAATCAGTACCTGCTTGGCAAAGGGAAAAGGTTTTTCTTCAGTGGGATGAAGAAATAGGTATAGGAATAGTTGACCAACAGAAAATGGCCTCCATGGATTTGTTTGTTTAGTTTGGTTTGTGTACATGTTTTTCATTGCTCTGTGTGTGTGTGTGTGTGTGTGTGTGTGTGTGTGTGTGTGTGTGTGTGTGTGTTTTAAGAAAGACAAATAATATGAAAGTGGGTAGTTAGGGAGAGGATATTTGGGAGGCTTTGCGAGAGGAGAAAGAATATGACCAAAATATACTGTATAAAATTTAAATAATAAATTAAAAAGGGAAAATTGTAAAATTTAAAACAAAAACAATTATTTAATAAAAATTTTAAAAATACCAGTGCCAGATTCAGGATACCCACTTTTGAGTTGTTCATCAAAGGAGTCCCAGGGACGTCTAAAACAATACAAGATATTGCTATTGCTCTTGGTGGCCAAACAAACCATAATGCTAAGACCATATTGCTGAAGAAGCAATATACGTTGGTAATAGGATATGAAGACATTAAATTGATAATTATCTGTTAGTTTTCATAGTGTTGGACGATGCTGTGAATGCTAATGGTAGATAAAAATAACCAATTTTCCCCAGCTTTTAACCCTATAAACTACAATAATGACTGGTCTAGAAAGATAAGTCCAGTGGTAGAATAGTGGCAAGAATATTTAGGAGTAACAGACTGCTTTACAATGACATATAAGGCCTGCTCCAAAAGACTGAACTCATAGCTGGTAATGTTGACTAAGCCAAGAATCCTTGGCTGGTAGACCATAGGCCCAAGGGGAGAACCTCCTACTGTAGTTCATATTATTAAACTGCCTTCTGAATATTTATCCTTATATCTAATAACTGGTAAAGCTCTCAGCTCTCATTGGAGGCTTCTTTTCACAGTGGGTGGTGGTTGACACAGAGACTCTCAACTGGTCAAAATGAAAAGAATATGTTATAGTGGAGTGCCCATAAATGGTTATCAATAGCATAAGCTCTCCTCCCAAGGCTTAGAGATCATTGTAGAAGAAAGGACTGAAAGATTGTTAAAGCCAGAGGAAGAACTGCTGGACATACACAAATGAATTGATTGTAGCAATTGCCATATGCATAACACATAATATCAAGACATACAAAGTTCCAGCATGAATAGACATTCCACTTCTAACTGATGAGCTAATGGCAGTTGATGCTTACTGGGGGAAGGGATCACCAGTTCTTTTCAGGGATGCGTCCCTGGGAGGATTGCTTATGCTCCAGTGGATGGTCCTGTGTCCATGCACATACTGGCAACACTACTTGGAATCAGTGGTTAAAATGAAAGTGACATGAAGTTTGGAAAGAGATGTGGGGCATCTGGAAGAATTTGTAGGAGACAGACTGGGGGTGAATTTGATTAAAACAGTGTAAACATGAAATTCTCAAAAAATATAAATATTTTTAAATTACAAATTCCAAATGTTACATAGTACTACTAAAACAGTGAAAAGGCAATCTAGAAAGGGAACAAAAATATTTTCAAGTCATTCTTTGAGTGAAGATCTAATATCCAGAGTACACAGAAAACATAAAGCACCTTTACTGTACAATAACTATATGATAACCAAAAGGTTTGTTGGAGTTTGAAATGTAAATGACTCTAAGAATCTCAAAAGTTTAGTTTCCAGCTAATGATGCTATTGGGAACTGATGGACACTCAAGAAGGGAGGACCTAGTTCAAGGATATAAGTTAAGGGAAAGAGGTGTTCTTGAAGGGTGTATTAGGTCCCTGTCCATCCCCCATCTCTCTCTCTCTCTCTCTCTCTCTCTCTCTCTCTCTCTCTCTCTCTCTCTCTCTCTCTCTCTCTCTGATTCATAGGCACCCCAAAGAAAGAAGATCTGCTTCAACACATGCCCCCTTCCACAATGTTCTGCCTCGCCACAGACACAAGCTAATGAGGCCAAGAAAGCCACTAGAATGGCTATAGTCACACCTATTTTCAAAGAGAAAATACTACATATTTGGAAGAATATGGAGAAACTGGAACTCTTATACTGCTGTGGTGAAAGGGTTTGACATTTTTTCCAACAAATTAAACATACTCTTCCAACATTTTGGCTGCACAGTATATAGCCAAAAGTGTTGAAGACAGAAAAGTACAGTGGAATAGAACATACCAAATAGTGAAGATAACATTAGAAGTAAAAATTGATAAGCTTTTCATAAGTGAGGTGGAAGTATATGAATGGCTATTAAAACTCATAAAAGAGAAAAGGAAAAATGAAAGAATAGAAATTATTTAATATGTACTTGAATAGTAACTGTTTAAGAGAAAATATGAAGCAAGGGGTTGATACAGAATTTGTTAGAAGTTTTATACTAGAAGGAAAAATATGGAACCAATACCTAGAGATGCATCCGGTTTGAAAAATATTTTTAAGGAGACATGTTTATAACACATTTAAATGCTGATGTGAATGATTCTATGAAACTGATTATATAAATGAGCAAGAAGCCAATTTCAAAGGAAAAAACCTTGAGGAGTTTCAGAGCAATACAAGTGAGATCTGTAACAAACATAAAATGGATGAACTTATTTGAGAACAGATAATGCTATCGATTAAATGTAGAGAATCAAATCTTGATATTACAGCTACAGATGGTCAATTTGGTGTCTATGTCATGAACATTAAAGTGAGTGGCTTATGTGTGGCACAGAGAAAACTATTGCTGATGAAGAGTCTAAAGACTGATGAACATTAAATGAATATCTACAAATAGTTGAAATTTCCAAACTGGTGTCAGCAGTAAAGGGATGGAAAAGGGCAGTGAGTCGGGGCCTAAAATGGTTTCATTAATAAGGAAAAGTTACTGGGAAGACAGAAGATGAAAGGCATGAGAGAGTGTGCACATGGAGCACAGAACTCCAATGTTAGGAACGTAGCAGATGATGGGATTGTAAAGTAGAAAGTAGTAATAGAAATGATTTGTGAGTGTCAATGAACATCAGGACAGACGCCCACCACACCTCCAACCTCTTCAGTATGTGGAGACAACTACATCTCAGTTTAAAAAGGTATGAGGGAGTCGATCCCCTCAGGGCGCTGCCAGTTTCAAATCAGAAAAGTGAGATGAATGGAGCATTAAGTTAGAAGCTACCTGGAGTTTTCAATGAGTCTCTTACTTTGAAAGATCATAAAAGGGCTTATGATGCTGCAGGGAGAAATTAGTCTAATTTTGTAATATGTAGGACAATATTTGAATAAAATCCAAGTAATGGCAGATAGTCTCCACTATGGTGACTTCAGTATAGGTGATGAGAAAAGACTGGAAGAATCCTGATGTACTCAAAAGACAGGTAATGTGCTCAAATCACACCCCAAAGTACCCTTCTGGATTATAAGAGACAGTTGGGATTTCTTTCCAGTTTCTTATAGTTGTATGGTACACTGGGAAGTGATTACAGTTTTTGTGGTCAATTATGTTTCATTTACAGTTCAGGAAAATATACAAATGTCAATAAAAAGGCATCCTAGAGGGTAGTTGGTGCTCTTGCATGCACAGCACAGACGTGTGTGTGTGTGTGTGTGTGTGTGTGTGTGTGTGTGTGTGTGTGTGTTTGCGTGTGTGTGTGTGTGTGTGTGTGTGTGTGTGTGTGTGTGTGTGTGTGTGTGTGTTTAAAAAGAATAGAAATGAATTACTCTGTTAGGCATATGGAGGTCTGCACTGATCTTAGACATTCCAGCAAGTGGCACACACATGGCTTAGATGCCGACATCAGCACATAGTGGGCACATACAAAGTCAACACTCAGGAGGTGCTACAAGGAAGCAGTTTTGTCTGCCTGGAAAACATTTACTGAGACCTTCTAAATGTGTATAAAAATGGAAGAAATATAAGTGAAGCATTTCCCCCTAACTTTTCTCCTTAGGAAGCATTTGATTTTGTGTTCCCTAAATAAATTCACCTGCTAAAACTCCAGGGAGCTCATCAGTGGGCAGATGTTCCCACCGAAGAATGGTTACCAGCAAACATTTAATCAAAATCATGACTGTATCTGTCTCACATTAAAAAGGGTTCTCTTTGTCACTGTCTTTTAAAAGAACTATTTCTCCAAGCTTATAAATCCTGACTCAGAACATCAATTGAACCTACCTCAGGGGCTTTGTGACTTACATCTTCTTTCTGGGAATCAGTACAGTCCCCAGAGAGTGAATGTTAGTAGTATAGCCAAAGTTGTTTTGCTGCCACTATTTATCCACTAGATAAAGGTGGCATACAGACGAGTCAATGCAATCCTAAGATTAGATTTTATTCATCAAACACTCACAGTGTATGTGATCACCAGGGCAGAGGAGAGGAAGATATAATTGAATTGCCAGGCGAGATCTGTGCTCTCAAGATCTGAAAACATACAGAAATATACTACGAATCTACGATCACTAACACATGACCTTAATCTTAAAGTCTCATTTTTATCTGTAAGATAGAGTAATAATAGCAGCAGCCCACGTGATTATTACTAGTAATAAATGGCATGAAGTGTGTGATAATATCAAAACTGTGAGTGGAACACAGCCATCTCAGTAAGTTTAGTTCATCCTAGCAGGAGACATCTCATAAGTTAAAATTCTCCTGAAAATTCTGTACAATTTCTATAGATTAATAAGTTTAACTTCATGTATCAAACTCCTCCTGTGTTTTGTTTCCAGCAATGTTCCTCTGTATCGATCACTCTCTCCGCCAGCCGCCTGAGCCCCGCTGCCACGCTAGGGCCCCCAAAAAACACACAGAGTCTTATGTTAGTTCCAATGCTGCTGGCCAATGACTAGGATTTCTCATTTGCTAGCTCTGTCCTAAGTATCAACCATAACCATTAATCTAAATATTTTATAAAGACTTATCTTACCAAGGACGCTGGCAGCATGTGTCCTTTCTTGCCGGGATCACATGGCGACTCCTCTTTATTACATTTCCCAGAATCCTCCTCAACTACTAGCCTCACCTATTTTGTTTCCCTATTGGCCAACAGTGTTTTATTCATTAACCAATAAGAAAGATGTATACACAGAAGGACTTCCCCCATCATTTCTTTGCTTAACTGTTCCAAGCTGCCAAAACATCAGTCATTCTAAAATTGACCCCTTTTTTCTCCCATTATTCTTATAGGCAGATTGCTGATGAATACAAGTCATTGATACTACTTCACTAGTTTTTCTTCATTCCAACCAGTTACAGGTGAATCAATGGCTGCTCCTTATAGGTAGAAGAATGAAAGCCCTTTTTTGGTTATGGTAAAATAGTGAATATGATCACCACATCTTACACACATACAGAAGAGTCACAACGATAACCATTACACTGTAAATTGATACACATCAATAAACCACTTGCAATAACAGTCAAGAGAATAAATATGATTTAATGACCATGGCTGCCAACATTAAAAGTAGAAACAGCTACTACCTAATTTCAGAGTATGCTAATGCAAAACATTCCATTCCCAAGACTTTCCTTTTGGGGCTTACTTAAAATCAGCAACTTTAAATTAACTAAGGAAACAATAAAATGGGATGTTAAGAAACATATCAAGATGTGCTTGGAAATCAATATAGAGTTGCTTTTAATACAGACAAATGAAGATGAAAATACCACAAAAATATCTGCTGGAACAAATCATGTTCTTTGCTCCAGGGGCTGGAGAGAAAAGTAATTTTGCAACAACTATATATCATAAATCCAGATGTGTGATATTTTTGTTCAAATCTTTGAAACCTGGCACCCTATAAACTAGGAATCCATTCATTGAATTTAAAGATAACCATATGTGCTTTTATAATCAAGCCTAAATTATTCTACAGTGGAATAAAACGAATTTTTATACCTTACCACTTTATTCAAAAATTTAGCATAGGAATTGGCTATAAAAGCCTCAGAATTCCAGAGCTGTGCATTAGCGCTGGAATTTTGAACATTTTAAACTAACTTAACAGAAACATTAACAAAGGCAGTGTGTTTCAAGAAAAACTGTATCTAACAGCAAGTCTCTACCCAGGGAATGGTCCATATTGAACACATTGCCTCTCTTTCCAAGGTGTGATTTGAGACAGGCAGGTGAAAATATTTTAATCCTTGGAAGAAATATCATGCTGCTGCTTCTGAGAACTAGTTGGCCTGAGTGTCTGCTAAAATTCATTGTGTATTATTAGCATTAGATCTGTCCTGTTTTCTTGTCTCCTATTTTAATCGACAGGATTCAGTCATGTACTCAGATTCACCTTACTTACCTTCTTCAGCTGTGCTGCCTCTGACATCCCTATTTCCTATTCTTTTCCTCAGCCATGCTACTGCCATGAAGATAGCATTTGGAGAAGAAATCTCAAGGCCACCCTGTATTTCCCTACCACCATGCCATCACCCTGAACACTTTGTTCATATGATTTAGTATTAAGGACATATATAGCAACATTTACAATCTTTTACCATACACCAGACACTGGGCAAAGTACTTTACACATATTACCATCACTGATTCTCCCATTAACCTGAAGATGTAGAATTTATTAATTTTATACTATTAATAAGGAAACTGAGACTCAGAAAATCTATAAGATTAGTCAACAGACTCAAGCATTGGTAGCACTGGATTTGGTATTTCAGGCAGAATTTACAACCTAAATTGGTATACAATATTGTCTGACGGGATTGATGCCTTTTTTGCTAAATTTCACATGAAAAAATCTTATTGTTTATTTCTTGATTTCTGCTACTAAAGACATAGAATATTTAGGACACTAGGTACATATGCATGCTATATTACATGTATTTGTTTTGACATGCCATTGAAAAATAACATTAAATCAGGATGCTATGAATTATTATCCAAGAAAACCAAGAGTTGTTAATAGATAATGAGGCTAATCTGTCTAAATAGCATGGCATTTCCTATTCCTCTGGAGCACTATCGAATTGTGAGCCTCTATGAATTTTTAGAAATTTTGGCTGTGGTTGGTTCTTTTTTATTAACATATTTTACTCATTTTCTTAGTGTTTATTAATTATACATAGTAATTGCTTCTTTGATGACATTTTGACATAGTATGTGATACATTTTTATCATGTCTACTTTATGTTCCACTCTATTATCTCCCTCTAACTCCCACAGATAGATATTCTTGCTCTTGCCCACTAGTCCTTCCACTTTCTAATCTTTTTAGCTTTTAATGACCCAATGAGCTTAATTGGGGTTATTCATAGAATCATGGTCAACTTATCAATGGCTAAACTACTAAAGAAAATGTTACTCCCTCCCCAGCAATCATTAACTAATTGCCTATAGATCTCTTCTTGCAACAGTTAACTGCCAATAAATCATCTGGGAGAGGTAGCAACTTGTGGGTCCCCCCATGGTGGAATGTTAATGGGCTTATTCATGTGCAGAAAATCACAACTGCAATGAATCCATATGTTCTGTTGCTGTGTTATGCCTTGAAGAGAAGATTCCATGTTACTCCTTCCTCTGGCTCTTATATTCTTTAGGATTCCTTTTCCACAGTGGTCCCTGATCTTCATTCAGAAAGGGATACCAGATACTTAGAGCTTAATATTGCAGTACACTCCACACATTGCCAAGTTATGTCTCTGCAATAACTGCTACCAACTGTTATAAGAATATCTTCTCTAACCAAATGTGACAGCAGCAATAATATCTTGGCATAAATATAACTATATGTAAGTAGTTTTGACAACTCTACATGTCAATTTAAAAACAAACAAACAGTAGTAGCATCCTCACTAGTGACTATCACCTCCTCAGCCTCAGGGTTTTAACCAGGTTGACAGTATCAGATATTCATTCCATCCTGTGGAGCAGGCTTCAAACCTAATGCAAAGAGTTGGTAATCTTTGTAACAGTCGTGACACTATTTTACCAATAGGCACATCTTGTCTTACAGGTTGGTAGCATAGTTCATTGCATTCACATCAACACTCTGCATTAGCACCTTCCAGCAAGATGAAAACTAGCTAGCAGGATGGAAAGAAGGTGTTGAATTCAGTTCTAGTTTGATTTTTCTGTGACCAGCAACTAAAGCGCATGGTGTCTTTGACAAAAGGAGTCTTATAATCTCCTTTTGGCTGAACTTGCTTTTTTAAAGCATACTTCCTGTAGGCAGAGCTGGCAGGCTTGGTCAGGCAGACCTGTAGCCAGCCCCTAAGCAGGCATGGCTACAGATTCCCCTACAACTTCCAGTAACAGTTCTCAGGAGCTCAAGTCAAGGATCTACCACCATTGTTCTGCAATCCACACCACTACATGCCTGCTTCCTCCATCCAAGGATTTTACCATCTTGAGGCATAGCTTGTGACACTTTGATTCTTCTGATCACAGTATAGATTTTAGAGGTCTTCCAACCATGCAACCTCCAAATTACCACCCCAAGTGTTAGTCAGGTCATCCCCCTTTCTTCTTAACCCTAGAGTATTAATTTCAAATTTTTCTTCTGCAAAATAAATGCAGGCACACAGGGATAACTTAAGTTCTAGAAGCCAGAGGAAGATGGTCTTATGAAATACGTTACCGTTGTTGTTTTAATGTATTGAATTCTGATGAGCCAAATTAAATGGCTTTGTTCTATTTTGTTTTCTTTGAAAGTACATGTACTTTTCTACCCCACCCCCAATAATCTGACATTTGAACACCTTGCCCGCAGAGTAATAATCATTGGAGAAAGAAACAACTATTATATCATTCTCGTCATTCATATCTCGTCACCACCTGCCTACTTTATATCCTGAGAGATCTGCCATGAATTCTAATGGGTATTACAGCTTGTGATATTGAGTTTGGAGCTTTTAAACAAAAATATGTATAAAGTTGACTCTAGGCCACCTGTTTGTTTGCTTTTTGTAAGATGAGAAGTTGTCAAATCATTAAATGGCAGTAAATATGCATTGCATGGAGTACAAGCCCAATTTTTTGTTTAAATTAGAAACAAGATTGTTTACATGTCAACCCCAGTTCCCTCTCCCTCCCCTGCCCCCCCACTAACACCCTACCTTTCCAATACAATTTCTTCTCCCCAGGGAGAGTGAGGCCTTCCAGGGGTTCTTTAGAGTCTGTCATATCCTATGGGATAGGGCCTAGGCCCAGCCCAATGTGTCTAGGCTGAGGGAGTATCCTTCTATGTGAAATGGTATGCTAGGGATAAGTACTGATCTACTACAAGAGGCCCTATAGATTTCTGAGGCCTCCTCACTGACACCCACATTCATGGGGTCTGGATCAGTTGCATGCTGGTTTCCCAGTGATCACTCTGGGAGCAAAGAGCTCCCCCTTGTTCAGGTCAGCTGTTTCTGTGGGTTTCACCAGCCTGGTCTTGACCCCTTTGCTCATCACTCCTCCTTCTCTGCAATTGAATTCCAGTTCAGTTCAGTGTTTAGCTGTGGATATCTGCTTCTACTTCCATCAGCTGCTGGATGAGGGCTATAGGATGGTATATAAGTTAGTCGTCAATCTCATTATCTGGGGAGAGCATGTAAGGTAGCCTCTCCATTGTTGCTTAGATGGTTAGTTGGTGTCATTCTTGTAGATATCTGGACATTTCCCTAGTGCCTGATTTCTCTTTAAACCTATAGTCGTTCCCTCATTGATGTTATCTCTTATTTTGCTCTCCTCTATTCTTCCCCCTTCCTGCTCCTTTATGTCCTCCCCACACCTCCTCTTCTCCCCTTCTCCTTCTCCTAGCTCCCTGTCCCCTCCCCTATGCTCCGAATTTGCTCAAGATATCTTGTATGCGCTCACACATATATGGATTTTACACATAGTGCGAAGGATTACCAGCTTATATTCCACACCACCAGAGAAGCTAGGCAACAAGGAGGACTCTAAAAGAGACATACATGGTCCCCCAGAGAAGAGGAAAGGGACAAGATCTCCTGTGCAAGTCCAAATATTACAAAGCCTTGAGCGACATAATTATGGGTTATTTCTGTACAATATCTCATATAAAGTAGAAGCTCTGTATGTATTAATGCATTGATAGTTTTATTTCATTAGAGTCAAATACAATAGGTCCAAATAATCTGTATTTAATACCTATAAAATTAGGACATACTTCTTATGTTAACTAACCACATATCCTTTTGAACATTTCAATCACTGACCCATTTTCTTATTTGGATATTTATATTTTAGATTGTTTTCTAAAATGTCTTTTAGGGTTATTAAATGATTTTTTTAAAAAATAATTTCTTATCATTTACCATTTGATTTTACCTAGAGGAGTTTTAATTATCTTTCCATGTGAATAGTCTCAGAGAATTAAATCACATGTATTTAAATAATAGCAAGGATAATAAAGATAATGATGTTAACAATAGGATTTTTTTTTACTGTCAGCATTGATCCTGCAGAAGACAGAAAGAAAGGATTGTAGGAGTCAGACCAGTCAAGGACACCACAAGAAAACCTACAGAATCAACTAACCTGGGCTCATGAGTGTTCACAGAGACTGAACCAACAACCAGTGAGTCTGTATGGGACTGATCCAGGTTCTCTGCATATATGTTACAGTTGTATAACTTGGTCTTTTTGTGGGAACCCTAACAGTGGGAATAGGGGCTGTCTCTGACCCTTTTAGTGGCTTTTGGGATCCTACTCCTCTTACTGAGACAAATTGTCCACCCTTAATATATGGGGAGTTGCTTAGTCTTACTGCAACTTAATATGGCATGTTTTGTTGATACTCATGAGAGACCTGCCCTTTCCTGAACAGAAATAGAGGAGGAGTTGATTGGGGCTGGGAACATAGTGAGGTTGGGGTAAAGGAGGCAGAGAAAACTACAATTGTGATATAAAATAAATATATTTATTAAAAAAGAAAATGTCAAGTGCAGGCTTCCACGATTATACTGTTTGCATTCAATTTGTACAAGGAACTAAGGGTAAATTTTTATCCCTGTTCAGTTCAAAGATTCTCAAAGTGACTTGACATCAAATGATGGAGTAGATGAAATAACAGTCATTCAAAACCATAAAATTTCTATGACTCTTTAAACTTAAGTCAGTTGAAGAAAACTGTGACCCAGAGTGTGTAGAATTTGCCTTTGTAACCTGCACACTTAAGTGAATGTTTGTGTATACAACTCAAATTTTGGTACTGATATCAATGATCCATATCCTACCTGCAAAATTACTCCAAATACCTTTTTCCTTTTTTATTATTTTGTATTAATTTTACACACCAACCATGTTCTAATAGGTGGTCCTATACCTATTTTACTCTCTATTTCTCTTACTTCACATAGTTCTTGGCAATAGGTTGATAAATCATATAATTTCTTCTTAAATAATTTTAATGTACTATATTTTATTTATGTATATATGCTTTTTCCTGCTTGTCTATATGTATGACACATGCATACAGCTTCCAGAAGATGCCAGAAATAGTATCAGGTCCCCTGAAACTGAAATTACTGGAAGTTGTGAGCTAGCTGCCTGATGTGGATGCTGCCATACAAACCTGAGACCTCTGCAAGAGCATCAAACGCTCTAATCTACTGAGCCACCACTCTAGCCTCCAACACAATTTCTAAATAAATTAATCATTTAGTTAATCAAGCAGTCACTAACAATGCTTGACTTGGTGCTTCCATAATGAGAAAGCTTTCTGTCAAGACTTGAATCATCTCTGGGCTCTAAGTCCCCTTGGTTATGTAGGAAACAATAATCAAATAATAACTCAAAGCCAAAGAGAAGCATTTCTCTTATCATGATAATTGTGGTTAATGAAATTAAGGACACGGCAACTCTGAAAACCTTATTTTATTTTGTAAACAAGAAAGTAAAATACATAAGAAGATTGTTACATGACAAAGCATTTAAAGATGAGTTTAATTGTAAATTCTTACTTACTATGATAGTATGTTCTCCCAAAAAATTGTTCATTAAAGATATATTGATAACAAATTACAAATTCAAACTTCAAAAACATTAATCATATTCCATTTGCTCACCAGCACAATGGCATTCATAAGACAAGTGTTGGGCACTGATTTTACTATTGTCACTGAAATGTGTTCTGGATAACTTCTTTTTTAAGATTTTATTTATTATGTATATAACATTCTGCCTCCATGTATGCCTGAACACCAGAAGAGAGCACCGGATGTCATTATAGATGGTCATGAGACACCATGTGGTTGCTGGGAATTGAACTCAGGTCTTCTGGAAGAGCATTCAGTGCTCTTAAACTATGAGCTGTCTCTCCACCCCCAGATAACTTCTAAATATTTCCAAATATCAATGCTAAAAGAGATTATATATGTGCTTCAGTTTAAGAAATTCCAGAAATTTCCTCACTGAATTGAAAATAACTCAAATAAGTCTGTTTCCATATGTGTATATTTAAGTATATTCGTTGAAATTTTATGCCAATCCTGAAACAAACTTTGGGTGGACCACATGTTTTTTTTTTTTTTTCAGTGTTCAGAAAAATAGTCGTGTGAGATTAACTCCCTAATTATTCCCTCTAGGAGACAAAGAAAAATAACCTTATAAATTACTAGAATTACCTTGCGTGAAAAATGGGTGTTATTAGTATGGTTAAGTTAGAAATCACATTCATGAACTTACACACCATACAAAGAAACTCTGGGGGAAAATTTCTGTGTCCATTTGCTATGGATAATAAGACATGCAACTGAGGCTTAGTCACTTGAGGTAGGAATATCCACAGAGGAAATATCAGCATGCCTAGCCTTCTTCATGTGATATGTATAGAACATCACTTTTCTATAGTTGCAGTTGTGTGGTCCTTGTTATGAGTAATAAAATATATAAATCAGGTGGAAATATCTTCCCAGCGGGAATGTCAGGGTGAAACAGCCAGAGAGGAAATCCTCATGTGGTTGTTTTCTTCTATGTGGAATGAGGTAATACATATCCTTAATGAACTGGCTCCCACCACATTGTCACTTGCATGACCACTGAAACAGCTGAACAGAGGCTCTATTGAACTCTCTGAAAGTAAATGATACGGAAGAGCACTGTAATCTTGCTTCAATAGTTGTTGGGTGGGTGATAAGAACAAAACTAAGCCAAACTGTCTACCTGGAGATAACTTGCAAACTACAGGAAGGAATTTCAATAGCAAATAGACATGGGAAGTATCTTCCACATTTGCCTATAATTTAGCAGTATAACTAGATAAAGTAGGAGGATGAAATAAAGGTATTTGCTTACCATTTTTTACTGTAAGGAAAACATAAAAGAAAGCATGCAAAGAGACCTGTCCATGACACTTGAAAGTAAAATCGAATTTGGGTGCCATGGTGCATACCTGTAATCCATAATACCAAGGAGGCTAAGGCTGGTTGAGTTGTGTAAGTCTGAGGCCAGTCTCCACTCTATAATTAGTACCAGGTGAGTCAGAGATACATTGTAAGAGCTTGTATAAACAACAAAAAGTAAAAATTTGGGTTTTGTTTTTTCTTTTTTTTTTTACTAGGGAAAGGGATAATATAAAGGGAAAGGGGGGCTGAGACCAGGCTCCAGGGACAAGAGGAGAGACAGACAGACAGATAGACAAAGAGAGACAGACAGACAGACAGACAGATGGACAGACAGACAAAAACACAGAGACACAGAGCGACAGAGAGAGAGAGAGAGAGAGAGAGAGAGAGAGAGAGAGGAACAGGAACAGATGGGGGAGAGTGAGACAAAGACAGGGAGACAGAGGGGGGACAGACAGAGAGGGAGAGAGGGAAGAGAGAGAAAGATTGGAGGTGGGCAGGGCCCTTTTAAAAGGGAACATAGTGAATGTGCACAGGCGGTGCTCATAATGGCTGCAGCTGAGGGCGTATCCTGTCAGAACTCAAGGTCAGGACAGTACAGATGCCTGAATACTAACAACTTGTACTTCTAAGTATATTGAAAATAAAAGTATTTTTATAATTGTTGGTAGTCATTGGCAAAAACTGCTAGAAATGAGTGTCTGTTGTGATAAGATTCTGAAGCATTGCTTCCCAATGTCCAGAAAATAATTTTGTATGATGTCACTTCATCCAGACATGGGGATGAACACTGAACAAAGAAAGAAGGGAAGATTTAGAGAAAGGTGTAGAGTTCTCTGTAAATTGGGCATGGTATAGCTTTAATCATCTTGAAATCAGAACAGATAATGATTATCCATGTGGATGCTCACAAGATGGGGGCCTATTAACTCAGTAATCTACAATGGAGTGTTCCTTTCTTCTAGGTATTGGAGAATGTGGCTTATTAGTAGAGGGATCACTGACCCTTTGTCTATTTAAGTCTCATGTAGGTGGCTCTAGTCATTGACGTTCCTGTTTTTACTTCCACCAGGTAAAAAATGTTAAATCTTAAACAGAGAAATAAGCTATCTCATAGGGAACCATGCTTTAACATTATTTTGTAATTCTTTGATATTCATTTATTATTTGCTGGGTCATATTACTCTCAATCTCCAGGAGACATTTCAGAGCAATAACTACTATGTGTACAGGGAACTTGAAGAGATTAGTTTGATCCTGGGTTAAAGACTAAGCATACCTGCTTCTTTCTACTTTTTGACGAGCAACTCTGTTCATATAAACCTTCCCAAATGCAGTGTGTGTGTGGGGGGGAGGAGTAAGAGGCAATACTATTAGCACTTGTGACGTTCAGAAAATCTGTACCAAATCACATGCTGAAAATCTTCAGTACATTGTGGTATTAATTGGTAAGTTTAATTAGGAATTTTAACTGGTGATTAGTTCCTGAATAAATAAATCATAAATTAATAGACTAATGAGCGGTTTTCTGTTATAACAGTAGACGTGCTGCTGTCCTTCCTGTACTCCCCTCACTCACTATTGGCTGCACTGCTCCACACTGGACTCTGCAGAATCCACACCAGTAACAAGATTCCCATCAAATCTGAAGTCCTAGCCTCCAAGCCTCAAGATCTTTTATTCTAATACATCTTTGTCCTTATAAACCATCTCCGGTGTTTAAGCATATTAATAGCAAACAGGTCAAGGTGACAATTAAACCAGAAATACCAGCAATTATTACATCCCCCTTTTCCACAAATATCACCTCTCCCCATCTACCCTTGCTGCCCAACCCCACTGAAGCACCAAACTCTTTTCCACCCCTGTGGAAGAAAGTGTTGGTGAACTTCGTCTTCAGTTTCCAGCCCCCCTTCCAACGTTATTTACTTTCACCTAGCAGGCCCACCCCACCACCTCAAGTGATTCCCAGTCTCTCCTGCCTCAAATATTTTCCTCTTTCCTTTTCCTCTCTTCCCACTAACCAAACACACTGAAACAAAACTCACTTTCATAAGGTATTTTATTATATTTCAATCAACAATGCCAATATGCTCTTCTGTATGGGTGTAATATTTGGTCTCTAAAAAAAGAACCACTTTTATATCTTCGTGGTTGAGACGGAGAGGGTGCTGGCTCTTGGGATGGCCTGGGCTGAGCTACGTTCGGTATTGTTTGAAGTATGAAATTCCTCCGGGACATCTTTCTTCTTTTCTTGATTTTGGTTCTTTTTTTTCTTCTGCAGCTTGTAACAGGCCAAGATGGTGCGTTTTTTCCCTTTCTTCTTATCTTCTGAATTCTCACGAATCACAGATTGTACTTTCTTCATCATTTTGGGTAACTGATAAGAGAACAGCACAGGTTAAAACACTGTTTCAAGTAAACCGTAAGTCTATCTTTATGATGATGGCTATGGGCTGAAGAAGAATTTTGTAGCAGATAATGACAGGGGAGGAGTAACAGGTAAGGAATTAGTGAGAAAAGAGGAGAAATGTAAGAAGGATCATCTTACTTTTCTAATTCTGGTGCTCTTCGCTGGGTGGCGAAGCCTTCGCTTTGTAGTGCTTTCTTCTTCCACACTCGAGCTGCTGGTTGACTCATCATCAGAGTCGAGTTCAGTGAGTGTGTCTGAACTAGAATCGTCTTGATCCTTACTAATAACCCTCATGTTGCAGCAGTTAACTTCAGGAGGCCAGACCTCTCATATATATCCTCTCAGGACAATGAGAAGCCACACCCTTCAGCTTTGATAGGTTGGCAAAAACTCCTCCAGCCAATGGAATGTCTAAGGCAATTTGGCTGTCACAATGCTACCTCTCCTACAAATTCCATGAAATGGGAGGGGGGGACGTTTCAATGAAGAAGAGTTG
Organism: Cricetulus griseus; assembly: GCF_003668045.3. Taxonomy (NCBI): domain Eukaryota; kingdom Metazoa; phylum Chordata; class Mammalia; order Rodentia; family Cricetidae; genus Cricetulus; species Cricetulus griseus. The sequence goes on from NC_048604.1 coordinate 11,198,443, forward strand.
AAATGACCCATTTAGATTAAAGGATCTTGTATAATCCACTCTAAAATAATTTCAGAGTGATATTATTTTTATTAAATTTTTTTCATCTATTTTATATACCAACCAAAGTTTCCCCTCCCTTCTCTCCTCCCGTCCCCTCCCCCATCTCCCTTCTATAGCTCCCCCCACCCACTCCTCTGTGTCAATTCAGAAAGTGGCTGACTTCCCACGGAAGTCAACAAAGTACAGCACATCAAGGTGAGGTAGGATCAAGCTCCTTTCCCTGTATCAACATTGGGCGAGGCAACCCAACATGCGGAATGTGTTCCCAAAAGCCAGCTAAAGCAACAGGGCAGGTCTTGATCCCATTGCTAGGAGCCCCACCAATAGACCAAGCCACACAACGGCCACACACATGCAGAGGGCCTAGGTCTGTCCCATGCAGGTTTCAGAGTGATATTTGCCACTCCCCTATCTCCTCAGGCTCAAGTATTGTGGGCCATATGGTAGAGTGAATTCTCCTAAGTGATTCTCCATAGGCACCCCATTCACTGTTTGATAATACTGTTTTTATGAAGTCCTAGCAAATTTCTGACATTTTGGAAATTTATCTACAGCCTAGTAAACTTAATTCACAGAAGAGTTGTGAGTTATCTCGCTTCTCTCTAATATTTGACTATGGCAGGCAACTATTTGGAGTGTACATCGTGGAACACACTTTGGGGAGATTTCAATTCATATTTATGAGTGTGTGCTTCCAGAAAAAACTCATCATATCAACCTCTTCTGAATTATTCACCAATCCTTTGGCAATTATATTAATTCTTTGGCTTTGTAGTAAAGATTCCATGGATATATCTCTATAATGTACCCATTACAAAAATATGTTGAGATGGGTGTATAGATATTATATCAGTGTACAATAAAAACCCTTATGGAGGTCTTATAAGGGTGATATGACATAAGAATTTTATAGTACACAGTCTTGCTCAATATGAATGTCTAAGCCCTTGGTTTTCTTTTGAACTATCTTTTTTGAGACAGGTTTTCTCTGTGTAGTCCTGGCTTTCCTAGAACTCACTCTGTAGACTAGACTGGCATCAAACTCACAGAGATTGAAGGTGTGTACCACCACTTCCCAGCCTCTTGACCCATATAAAGGAAGGGGAGACACCTGCTTTCTACATTGCCAGTGGTAGCATGAAGTTGAACACATTATCAGATGTATCTTGTGTTAGAATCCACTCATATAAGCCAATTCAAGTTGCATAAACTGTTTTAGGCCAGACACAAGATTCTGCACTGTTTTAAGAAGGTCTCCAATATAACACTCTTCACACCAAATTACAATTTGTTTATTTTGCAAATCAGATAACATTTAGATAAAATGAACCTTGTTATCTTTCACATCAGATATGGTTGAGTAACCAATTTTCAGATGGTGACATTATTCAATATTGTTCAGTTAGATTCAAGGAAAACATAAATCATATGTATTAAGTTGAAAAAGACAGAAGCGCCAGAATGAAAGCCATGGTATACTAAATGAGAACAATACTATGCATTGTTTGGCTTTGGATATGGAAGAGAGCCACAAGTCAATGAGTGTGGAGCATTGTAGAAACTGTAAAATTAAAAAGAAATAATTTGTCACTGAGAGCATTCAGAGAGAAGTATAGTCCTTTGCATATCTTCATCGATGGTGGTGGTGGTAGCAGTAGTAGTAGTAATGGTAGTAACTATTAGAATTAATTATTATCATTGTTGTTGTTTTGGACTTACTACATTTAATACATTTAATACATTTAATACATTTAGTTACTAGTATTGGTGTAGCTGTTTAGAAAAACCATAAGACAAGGGAAACACTAGCCCCATATATTCTCAAGGAGAACATAGATAGAGAAAAAAAGGAAGACATCCCCAAACATTATTTGGGTCATATGTGCTAGACAATGTAATTATTCATAAGTCAATAATGCTATTCAGAATAATTAAAGAAAAAATAGAAGCTATGAAAATCTCATCAGGAATGAAAAATATCAAAGCAATTATTTATGGGAATAAATTAATCAGAAATACAGAAGGCTGAGCCCCTAACTTCTCTACACCTACATAATGGATTTGATTCAGCTTTTCCTAGAAAATAGAAAAGAGTATCTTTTAAAAAATAGTGTTTTCAGAGATATTAATGTATGACACACTTATCAACTCAGAATATCTAAATTCAATTCAAATTTTACAAAAACTTAGATGAAAATTAAACCCAATGCAATTCTAAATTGTTGTATTCCTTTTTCACTGTGATGAAATGTGAGAAATGAAAGTGTGTGTGTGTGTGTGTGTGTGTGTGTGTGTGTGTGTTGAGAGCAGACACAGAAGAGATTATCTTCTCTCTATATGAATCAAGGAAGAGACATTGAGCCCATGGCCATTGCAAATGTGATGTGAAGGAACTGCAGAGGAATGAGGAATTGCTCTCAACCAAAAAGGAGAAGATATCAATTCTCAAATATGAGTCCATTCCATTTTACATGGATGAGATGAAGACATTATCCCTGCATAACAAGAAGGTTACACTTTAGCATACATGAAGGCCTGGGCTCAATCCCAATCACTCACCTCTCCCCTCAAGATGCGATTAGAGTATATGTTAAGAAACACTGAAAGATTATAAATTTTATGTATATGCACAATGATCCCCACAAACTGAAATGATCCTGTTTCTCAATCTCTGGAAATATATTTATTCTTGTTTTATTAAATTAGCACATAATTAGTGTTGTCATTGGGGAAGCAAATCTACTCTACTATAGGGAATATAAAAAACTAACAGATAAGGGGATATATGAATTCCTTTTCGCAAACTGTAAGAGAACCCATTCATATTAAACACATTCAAAATTCCTAAGAAATAATGTGTTATGTTAAAATTAATGTTCAGAGTAAGAATGGTCCTGATTTGAGGCAGAGCGGTCTATTGGAATTGTTTACATCTTTCCATGAACCAATGTGAGGCCTTCAAATCCTTAATTCATCCATCCAAGCTGCTACTCTCAGATCCTTGTGAACACATCAAAGAGAAAATTATTCTCTTCTCTAAAAGCGATGGCTTTAATGACTTCATTCCAAGAGCTTGTTTTTCTGTGATTTATAGTGAGATATACAACCCACCCATACCTGGAACACTGACCACACCAGAGGGGAGGACTAGATCTGGGAACAGCCTGGGAGGATCCTTGGAGCTGGAACCTGTGGCAGCCACCTGCCTCTTGTGTCAGTGCAATCTCTCCAAATAAACCTCATTTAACCTGTACTGAGTCTAGTGGATCTTGATTCCCACAAGACAGTGATTGCCTGATGTAATTAATCCAGGCCTATCAATTTGTAAAATAGACATACCTAGGCCTATGACTTCATCTATAGAAGCAGACTCTTGGAAGGTTTGAACTAAGCATTGAGGATCAGTTTATGCTACATAGTCAGGTCAGTATTTAAACAATAAAGTTCTATTCGGCAAGAATCTATCCTCCCCTCTAATTTCATGAGCTCATCTCTCCTAAAAGAAATGTTTTCTAAACTGGGGGCCACAGAAAGATTTTTCAATATAATTGACATGTCCTAGAGTTGTATTTTATGCTAAGAAAAAAGAATACAAGCTATAGAGAATTACAGAAGAGGTGAACTTTCCAAATGCATGTATCTAGTCATAGCGCCTTTAATCCAGCTCCATTGTTTAAATAAAATCAGATAGCAATTGAACAATAAGAATAGTGTCTAGAGGAACAACATGTGTCTTAAAGGCTAACTTTTAGTAAAGTTACCTACAGGCAAGAAATCAACACTCCCAAGAAATTAAGAGGAATTGCTACACTGTGGGAAGAGAATAAGTTCTATAAACAGGCAGGCCTAGATTTAAAATCCAGCCACTCTCAGCTTGTGTGATCATAGAAAAGCCATTGAACTTTTTTAGAGTTCATGCTCTCATCTGTGAACATGAGGCATTATAACTAAAACAATGGTCTGTTTCTAAAGCTAAAGATCAGGTCATGAGGATCAGCGAATATATCCAGCCCATCATTTGTTTTTGTGAAGTAAGTGTTCGGCACATGTCAGTTTCTGTGTCCCCTTCCCTCTTTTTAAAATGAAAATATTATATGAAGAAGCTTTCCTTATGCAAGAGACTATCTACAACGGCTGCTGCATCCGTATTTCCTGGGGTGAACTTTTGAATTTAGAAATAATTTTTAGAAACTAATTTTTATGCAAAAAACCACTGTCAGATTAACTGCTGCCTATAGAGCATTTCTGCATATTTCTCTCAAGGTGGAGATTAAAATTTAGAATAGGAGGACATTTTGTAGCTCAGCTCCAAGAAACCCTGATTGAACTGGGATTTTCTGATTAGGTTGGTAACATAAAAAAAATGTTATTTGGTAGAATATAAAATCGTTGGTAGTAATTTTACATTGAGTTAAATTTAAATGGCAAATAATAGTGTATGGTAACTGACTGAGCTGGGGCAGAAGTCTGAAACTGTGGCCTCATAGGCCTTCTGGATGCAATCATCAGAAGAGGGAGGATGCATAGAAATCCCTAGAAAAGGAGTCTTGTCACAGAACCCAGTACTGTGCTAGCCAACAGACCTGCTAGGAACTTGTTACACACAACTAGGTGACCTAAATGCCTTTGTAGAAATACAGAAACAGAGGTAACAACAGAAAATAATGAAGAACTATGAAATCCCCAGACTCCTGGGGAAAAACAGAGCAAGGAAATTTGCAGTACTGAGATCTTCTGGACTCCATCAGCATGAATTCTCAAGTACACAGTGTGCTCGGTGTTCAGTAATAATCTTCTCAGGGTGCCTAGCGAAGCATGATTGCTCTTTTCAGCACCTGGTCCCACCTCAGTCAGCTTTGGCCTTGGCATCCATATTTCTACAGCAACTATTGTAGTGAAAATTGAAGAATTGGCTATATTTTCTGGAAAGTTAATAGGAGTTTTAATCTCTTAGAAAATGAGATAGTTTTGTGAACAAAATATTTCTTCCTCTGCAAAAAGAACATAGACTTGTCATTTGAAGGATGTTACAAGCATAATTGTAAAGTTCACCAAGGGTCATTGAGCTCTAAAAGATACAACACGCACTCACTAAGTTACAAACACACAACTTAAAAAGAACAGATGAGCAGTACAGAAGCAGTAGCACTCTTCCCAGGCGCAGTGCTTTTTACCCGGCGTCTGATACAAGACATTCACCTGGGATTACTACCCTTTCTTCGAACTGCTTTAAAGATAACTGTATCTGTGGTGATATTTTGTTTATGTTATCACAAATAAAGCTTGACTGGGGATCAGAGTGCAGAGCTAACTACACTAGTTAGCAAAAGAGGCCAGGCAGTGGTGGTGCACACCTTTTTTGTTTTGTTTTGTTTTTTGTTTTTTGTTTTTCGAGACAGGGTTTCTCTGTGGCTTTGGAGGCTGTCCTGGAACTAGCTCTTGTAGACCAGGATGGTCTCGAACTCACAGAGATCCGCCTGCCTCTGCCTCCCGAGTGCTAGGATTAAAGGTGTGCGCCACCAACGCCCGGCAAGTGGTGCACACCTTTAATCCCAGCAATTGGGAGGCAGAGGCAGGTGGATCTCTGTTACTTTAAGGCCACCCTGAGCTACACGAAGTTGATCCATTCTAAAAGAGAAAAAGAGTTCACACAAAGGTGGTTCTAGCACTTGGGATCACATGCCTTTAATCCTAACACCAGGGAGTTGGAGACAGGAGTGATATGGCTGGGCAGAGAGAGGAATGTAAGGCAGGAAGAGACAGAAGCCCAGTGCAGTCTGAGCAGCAGTTAGTCTGAGGCAGCAGTCTGAGGAGCAGTACAGTCTGTGGGTGCAGTGTGAGGATGCAGTCTGAGGACCGGATAGCCCCTTTGGTGTGAGCATAGGTAGAAGAAAGAACTCTAGTAGCTGACTTCTCTGATTCTCTGATCCATCAGCTTTCACCCCCTCCCCAGCAGCTGACTGAGTTTTTATTATTAAGAACAAAGATTATTAATGCTACCTCTGTCAAAGGACAGGAGAAATGATTCTGAGCTACAAGGCAGATGTATAGCATCAAATGACCAAAATATTCTTTTTGCTAAGACACTGTGTTCCTACCTCACACTAGGGCATGGAACATGAGAGTCATTTGAAGGAGATCCCATTTCACAATGGACTACATTCAAAGAAAAAACAGTATGCTAATCAAAACCACAATAGACTAAAATAATTAACTACAGTTATTTCTCCTATCTCCTTGCCTTCCTAACAAGAATTGGTCCCTCACTTTCCTTGAAGTGGTTGATCTTCCAATCGGCCTAATCCAGTAGAAGCTATGTGGGCAAAGTTGAGGACACACTTGAAGTCGTCAAGGAAGAATGAACAATATGTTACAGGATCAGGGATAAAAAGAAGGCTGAAGCAAGTGGAAGCTGATGTTAAAGAAACAGATGAGTTAGCAGTTTATGTTGAAGAAAAGGAAATTACTTTGGGACTTGCAAGGTAAGATATAGAATTCATTCAGGCATGGGAAGGTGTTTGAGCTGGTAAAGCTGGGGCTGAGAAGTCAAATGGGCCTCTTTTGTACATTATTGCAGTATGCATATGATTTCTGCCTATAAAAGTTCATTTTGAAATTCAATATCAAGTTTTTTAGTTGTGAATGGGTTGTAGAGACTAGCTTTCATTTACATATTAATCTGTTCATAGATTAAGAGGTTAATGTTTTATCTCAAGAGTAGATCTGTCAGCTGTGGATACGGGAGGTCAAGTCTTCCTCTAGTGTGACAGTTTGAATGAGAGTGGCCCCCAGAGGCTCATATACTTGAATGGTTGGCCCCACAACGGTGGAAGGATTAAGAAGTGTCACCTTGTGTGAGGGTGTGTGTCATTGAATGTGGGCACTGAAGTTTGAAAACTCATGCCATTTCCTGTTAGTGCATAATATGCAATATTCTCAGCAAATTCTAGAACATAGTTAAGGTATCAAACGTCTGTCCAGACATATGATTACTCATCCTATGGGAAAAAAAGTTACCAGAGACGGAACATAAAGCAAAATGTCTCCCATATTAATACCTGTTGTTAACTGATGACCCATTTTTTCCTATTTCCAGGATGCATACAGTTCAGAAGGCAACAGTATTTTACCACAAAGTTTTTCAAATTCTCAGTGTACTCACAGTTACCAGACATTTTGATTTTTGTTGTGCTGGACAGTTTTTATACATTTAAAACTCATTGCCAAGTCCTGGCAATGATGTTCCTTTGAATCTGCCTCCTATTAAGCCTCAACTATCAAGAGACTTTCATAACCTACCATGGTTTCCCCATAACACATTTTAAATACCCTACTTACAGATCTCCTGACTTCTATGAATCACTGAATCCAATTTTACTACCAGTGCTTCAAAATATAGCATTGGCCAAGATAATTAAGTATATGTTTACAGTTGCTTAAAATCCTCAGTGGCTCATCCATGTTGGACAAATGAAAGTTCTTTACATGATACACATCACATATGGTATGACTTGCTCTTACCTTTCCAGAATTCCTTTAAACACTTCTTTATGCACTGCAATCATTTTGGTTTGATTTTAGTTCCATTGTTTCTTGCCATGAGGATACTGTACACACTGATTCTTTCCTCTAAAATTTTCTCGTATATCTATGCTTACCTCCTCCACCATTAGAGACTACTAATATTGTAGAAATGAGTTCACTTAACATTCTTTCACCATAGTTTCCTGAACCAGCATTCTGCCATAGATTAGATCAGCCTTCTTTCTAACATGTACCATGGGACCATGTTGTTTATCTTAATATAACTAATCCTATATTGAAATTATATAACTGATATTGAAATTGGTTTGTTAATGGTTATTGGCCTATTAAATAGAAGAAAAGATCCTTGAGATCTATGTTAGTTTTTGTGTAACATTGTATGAACCATTCCTTAGCATAATGTGTACTGGAGAGTTGATAATCAATAAATAGTTTAAAAGACTAAACAAATTGAAAAATGTACTCAAACATTTATGCTTTTTTATGTTCTCATAACCATGGGGGATATTTCCAGAAACCTATTCCTAACCCATAGTGACATCAAACTTTAATCAACTTCTCTACACTTACATGTAGCATCAGTATTGAATTTGGTGACAATTCAGTTTATGAAAATATATTAAAACAATAGGCTATATTATGACCCTGTAATAAAACCAAATTAATATACTACAAATCTTGATCTCAACATCAAATCACATTTATTTAAACAATGAAATGTCTCCATCAAGAAAAAGTCTAATTCTGGTTACAAATATCCCTCTGTGGGATAATGGTACAAGAATCTATTAAAATGATCAAAGAGTTAGAAGATATTATACTCTATATGTAGAAATCTATTTACTAATCTTTTCAAATAAAAAGATGTCCTTGTGGATTATTCCCACATTTAAAAGCGTTTGGTCAGTCTTGACAGGAACAAATCATTTGAATTTCTGTTATTTTTCTTGAACTTTGCAGGAAAATTGATGGAACTAGAAGAAATCATTCTGATCGAGATAACCCAATCACAAAAAGACAAACATGGTTGTTATATCCCCCTTTTCATTTCTGATTTTGTTAATTAGCATGCTCTCTGTCTGCCTTTTGGTTAGTTTGGCTAGAGGTTAGTCTATCTTATTGATCTTCTCAAAGAACCAACACTTTGTTTCATTGATTCTTTGTACTGTTTTCCTAGTTTTTACTTTGTTGATTTTGGCTCTCAGGTTGATTATTTCCTGGCGGCTACTCCTCCTTGGTGTGTTTGCTTCTTTTTGCTCTAGTGTTTTCAGTTGTTCTGTCAATTCTCTAATGTGACTTTCCTCCAGTTTCTTCATGTAGGCACTTAGTGCTATGAACTTCCCTCTTAGCACTGCTTTCAGGGTGTCCCATAAGTTCGGGTATGTTGTGTCTATATTCTCATTAAATTCTAGGAAGTCTTTAATTTCTTTTTATTTCTTCCTCAACCCAGGAATGGTGCAATTGGGTGTTATTCATTTTCCATGCGAATGTAGGTTTTCTGCAATTCGTATTGCTGTTGAATTCTAGCTTTAATGCATGGTGGTCTGATAAGATACAGGGGGTTATTTCAATTCTTTTGTAACTGTGGAGGTTTGCTTTGCTGCCAACTATGTGGTCAATTTTTGAGAAGGTTCCATGTGGCGCTGAGAAGAAGGTATATTCTTTTGTGTTTGGATGGAATGTTCTATAGATATCTGTTAAACCCAGTTGTGTCATAACTTCTGTCAGATCCTTTGTTTCTTTGTTAAGTTTCTGTCTAGTGGTTCTGTCCAATGGTGTAAGGGGGGTGTTGAAGTCTCCTACTATAAGTGTGTGTGGTTTTATGTGTGGTTTGAGCTTTAGTAATGTTTCTTTTACAAATGTGGGTGCTTTCGTATTAGGGGCATAGATGTTCAGGATTGAGATTTCATCTTGATGGACTTTTCCTGTGATGAGTATGAAATGCCCTTCTTCATCTCTTTTGATTGCTTTCAGTTTAAAGTCTAATTTGTTAGATATTAGGATTGCTACATCAGCTTGTTTCTTGAGCCCATTTGCTTCTCGGACCTATAGTGGCTCCCTCGGATATGGTATCTCTCATCCTGCTCTCTTTCCTCTATTCTTCCCCCAACTCAATATTTCTGCCCCTCCATTTCTTCTCCTCTACTCCTCTTCTCTTGCTCATATTGTAGCAGCTCCTTCCCCCTACCCTCATGACCTCAATTAGTTCAGGAGTTCATGCCACTTCCATTCCTGGGAACCATTTATCCCTTAGAGTCCTTCATGTTTCCTAGTTTCTTTGGTGAAGAGCATTATAGGCTGGTACTCCTTTGCTCTATGTCTAAAATTCATATATCAGTGAGTACATACCATGTTTGTCTTTTTGTGACTGGGTTACCTCACTCAGGATGGTTTCCTCTAGTTCCATCCATTTACCTGTGAATTTCAAGATTCCATTGCTTTTTTCTGCTGAACAGTACTCCATCGTATAGATGATGTACCACATTTTCTCTTTCCATTCTTCAGTTGAGGGGCATCTAGGTTGCTTCCAGGTTCTGGCTATTACAAACAATGCTGCTATGAACATGGTTGAACATATGTCCTTGTTGTATGAACATGCACTATTTGGGTATATACCCAAGAGAGGAATGGCTGGATCTTGAGGTAGACTGATTCCCATTTTTCTGAGCAACCGCCATACTGATTTCCAGAGTGGTCTTACAAGTCCGCACTTCCACCAGCAATGGGAAGTAGGCTTTTTCTCCCTTTTTCTCCGCATCCTCTCCAGCATAGATTGTCATTGGTATTTTTTATTTTAGCCATTCTGACAGGTGTGAGGTGGTATCTCAGAGTTGTTTTGAGTTGCATTTCTCTGATGGCCAATGATTTTGAGCACTTTCTTAAGTGTCTTTCAGCCATTTCAGATTCCTCTGTTGAGAATTCTCTATTTAGTTCTGCACCCCACTTTTTAATTTCATTGTTTGGTGTTTGGTGTTTTGGTTTCTTGAGCTCCTTATATATTTTGGAAATCAGTCCTCTGTCAGATGTGGGATCGGTGAAGATCTTTTCCCACTCTGTGGGTGGTTGTTTTGTCCTACTGACTGTTTCCTTTGCCTTGTAGAAGCTTCTCAGTTTCAGGAGGTCCCATTTACTAATTGCAGGCCTCAGTGTCTGTGCTACTGGTGTAATGTTCAGGAAGTGGTCTCCTGTGCCAATTTGTTCAAGGGTAATTCCCACTTTCTCTTCTAGAAGATTCAGTGTGGCTGGATTTATGCTGAGATCTTTGATCCATTTGCACTTAAGTTTTGTGCATGGTGACAGGTATGGATCTATCTGCAATTTTCTGCATGTCCGAATCCAATTGTACCAGCATCATTTGTTGAAGATGCTATCTTTTTTTCCATTGTATAGATTTAGCACCTTTGTCAAAAAAGGTATTCATAGGTGTGTGGGTCAATATCAGGGTTTTCAATTCAATTCCATTGGTCTATTTGTCTATTTTTGTGCCAATACCAAGATGTTTTCAGAACTATGGCTCTATAGTAGAGCTTGAAGTTGGGGATGGTGATGCCTCCAGAAGATCCTTTATTGTAAAGAGTTGTTTTGGCTATCCTGGGCTTTTTATTTTTCCATATAAAGTTGAGTATTGTTCTTTCAATGTCTGTGAAAAACTGTGTTGGGATTTTGATGGGGATTGCATTGAATCTGTAGATTGCTTTTGGCAGGATTGCCATTTTTACTATGTTAATTCTACCTATCCAAGAGCATGGGAGATCTTTCCATTTTCTGGTATCTTCTTTAATTTCTTTCTTTAAAGTCTCAAAGTTCTTATTGTACAGGTCTTTCACTTTTTTGGTTAGTGTTACCCCAAGATATTTTATGTTGCTTGTGGATATTGTGAAAGGTGATGTTTCCCTGATTTCTTTCTCATTGGATTTATCATCTGTATATAGTAGGGCTACTGATTTTTTGAGTTAATTTTGTATCCTGCTACTTTGCTGAAGGTGTTTATGAGCCATAGGAATTCCCTGGTAGAGTTTTTCGGGTCACTAATGTAGACTATCATGTCGTCTGCAAACAGTGAAAGTTTGACTTCTTCCTTTCCAATTTGTATCCCTTTGATCCCCTTTTCTTGTCTTATTGCTATAGCCAGAACTTCAAGTACAATATTGAAGAGATATGGAGAGAGTGGACAGCCTTGTCTTGTTCCTGATTTTAGAGGAAACACTTTGAGTTTCTCTCCATTTAGTTTGATGTTGGCTATTGGTTTGGTGTATATTGCGTTTATCATGTTTAGATATGTTCCTGTTATTCCTGTTCTCTCCAAGATCTTTATCATGAAGGGATGTTGGATTTTGTCAAAGGCTTTTTCAGCATCTAGTGAGATGATCATGTGGTTTTTCTTTTTCAGTTTGTTTATATGGTGGATTACATTGATGGATTTTCGTATGTTGAACCATCCTTGCGTCCCTGGCATGAAGCCTACTTGATCATGGTCGATGATTTTTCTGATATGTTCTTGAATTCGGTTGGCCAATGTTTTATTATTTTAGCATCGATGTTCATGAGGGATATCGGTCTGTAGTTCTCTTTCTTAGTCATATCTTTGTGTGGCTTGGGTATCAAAGTGATTGTAGCCTCGTAGAAAGAGTTTGGCAATATCCCATCTGCTTCTATTGTGTGGAACAGTTTGAGGAGTACTGGAATTAGCTCTTGTTTGAATTTCTGGTAGAATTCTGCAGTGAAGCCATCTGGCCCTGGGCTTTTTTTGGTTGGGAGGCTTTTGATGACTGCTTCTATTTCATTAGAGGTTATAGGTCGATTTAAACTGTTTATCTGATCTTGATTTAATTTTGGTAAGTGATGTTTATCCAGAAAGCTATCCATTTCCTTTAGATTTTCCAATTTTGTGGAATACAGGTTTTCAAAGTATGACCTAAAGATTCTCCGGATTTCCTCAGTGTCCCTTGTTGATCTCCAGAGACCTACAAGGATGACACAATCTGACAATCCAGGCAATGGTGGAGAGGATAACCTAAAAAGCCCTTCCCCTAAAATGAGATTGATGACTCCTCTTTATGCCATCCTAGAGCCCTCACCCAGTGGCTGATGGAAGCAGAGACAGACATCTACAGATATACACTGAGCTGAAATCAGGAATTTAGTTGAAGAGAGGGAGGAATGAAGAACGAAGGGGTCTGCACCAGGTTGGAGAAACCCACAGGAACAGTTGGCCTGAACAAGGGAGAGCACATGGACCCCAGATGCTGTCAGGGAGGCCAGTACAAGACTGATCCAGACCCCTGAACATGGATGTCAATAAGGAGGCCTCTGCACTCCAGGGAGCCTCTGGTGGTGGATTAGTATTTTTCCCTGGTGCAAGAAGGGACTTTGAGAGCCCATCCCACGTGAAGGGTTACACTCTGGCCCTGGACACATGGGGAAGGGCCCAGGCCCAGCACAGGAAGATTTGGTGGACTTTGCAGAGCCCCTGTTGAGGGCCCTACCCTGCCTGGGGAGTGGTGGGTGGATGGGGTGGGGGTAGGCTGGGGGTGGGGGAGGAGGGATGGGGGTGAGGGGAGGGAGAGGGAGAAGGGACTTGAAACAAGCTTGTTCCCTAACTAGAACTATTAAATAAATTTAAAAAAAGAAAGGATATGTGATAGGTAGGGTTTTAGTTGGGGGGGATGGTAGGGGAGGATGGGAGGGAGAAGGGAACTGGGATTGTCATGTAAAACAATCTTGTTTCTAATTCAAATAAAAATAATCTGCAAAAAAGACAAACATGGTATATATTCACTCATATGTGGATTTTAGACACAGAGGAAAGGATTACCAGTCTACAATCCACACTGCCAGAGAAGCTATTAAACAAGGAAGACCCTAAGAGAGATATAACATGGTCCCCTGGAGAAGGGGAAAGGGACAAGATCTCCTGAGCAAATTGGGAGCATGGGAGGAGGGGGAGGGAGCTAGGAGAATGAGAAGGGGAGAAAATGAGGGGTGAGGACATGAGGGAGCAGAAAGGTTGAGTCGGGGGAAGAATAGAAGAAAACAAGAAAGGAGATACCATGATAGAAGGAGACATTTTAGGTTTAAAGAGAAATCAGGCACTAGGGAAATGTCTGGAGATCTACAAAGATGATACCAGCTAACAATCTAAACAACAGAGGAGAGGCTACCTTAAATGCCCTCCCCTAATAATGAGATTGATGACTATCTTATATCCCATCCTAGAGCCTTCATCCAGCAGCTGGTGGAAGTAAAAGCATGCACCCACAACTAATCACTGAAATGAACTGGAATCCAGTTACAGAGAAGAATGAGTGATGGGCAAAGGGGTCCAGACCAGGCTGGTGAAACCCACAGAAACAACTGACCTGAACAATGGGGAGCTCTTGGTCCCCAGACTGATAGCTGGCATACCAGCATGGGACTGATCCAGACTCCAGGAACGTGGGTTTCAGTGAGGACATCTGGGAAATCTACAGGACCTCCTGTAGTAGTTCAATACTTATCCTTAGCACATGTTATTATTTTCAAAAATCACTTACTTTTTTAGTTACAAACAATGTAACTTATTCTTAAATGGAGATTATAGGATAAAGGTAAATATACTACTAGTGTTTCGTGATTAGAGATCCAGGCTGGAACAAAAGGGAGCTAATGCAAGTCAAATTGTGAGGGAGGGTTACAGTTTATAAAAGTTACATTACTCATTAAAAAGGCAAAATAAATCATGGGAAAGTGGTGAGAAATTTAAATATAAAATAACTGTCAATAAGAAAAATCAGGAGACTCCAGTTTAACGCGTGTATGTTCTGTCACTACTCAAGTACTCATTTGGTGGCATAAGATTTCAAACTTCCATTCATTTGACTTTGAAACAGTCCCTTTTATCTTGAAAGGCTTTGCTTTAAAGGATAAAACTTACTTATAACAACCTCTTTCTCTTTCCTCATATATGTCCTGACCCATCTTTCAAAAAAGTGTTCATGATACCTTTCTATTAAAAATCTTTAAAGGCGTTCCTATAACCTTTCAGATTAATTTGAAAAATTTAGGCAGGAATTTGTTTTCAAAAATGTTCCAAGGCCTAGCACTAGCTAAGTTCTTGCTACCTTACACTCAAATATATATGAATAAAGAGGTCTGTGGTGCTTAAAAAGGCTTTTTTGTTTCCTGATTTCAATGCCCCTATGCATGTGCTGGGAATATTGTCTCTCCAGCTAATGATCCACAGAGGGCCAGTTTAAGCAATAAACTTTTATCCCCTTCTATGGCCTTCCCTTCTGGATAAAGTACTTCCTAGGGTCAAAAATAAAAATAAAAACACTATTTCTTTAAGTTCAATAGGAAACAATTGAAATAGTGGGTGAAAATAAGGCTTGTTTATAAAATTAGATAACATGACTTTACAGTAAAGATGAAAGGGCTACCTATACCATCTGCACAGTCAGACTGTCCCCAACATATGGTACCCCCACAGGGTATGATGGCTATGCTGACAGTGCTGAAAACTTTTGGAAAGCCACTCCATAGAGTAAATTACAGGTCATCTCAGCAGGGAACCAGAACAGCAATTTCCTCCATAGTACCAAGGAACTGGGCACTCAACAAGTGGACTAAATATAATGAAAGCTTTTGTTATACACATATACACATTATTATACATGTACTACACACATATGTATATACACACACAGAGACATACACACACACAACACACACACACACACACACACACACATATATATATATATATATATATATATATATATATATATATATCATGAATTAACTGATAGGAATATTCTAATATCCTTTCTTTAGAGACTTCACATTGAATTGGAAGGTTTGCTCATTCTATCTACAATCCGCTCCTACCATTTACAGGAATAAATGACATGTAACTCAGGCTCTAGCTATGGCATCAACTTCCCACTTACAACAGTGTTGTAATATTTTATTGCTAGTTAGTTTTTTGAGGATGTGTTTTCTATGTGTGATAGAGTGCATGGCATAGGAAGGAAAATTCCAGCCTCCCAAACTACTGCAATATGGGATTCAGCAGCTGGAGAAAGTGGGTCTGTGTAGGAAAGCTTTACTACCACTTAAGGGCAGACAGTTGAGATTTGGATCTTGGGGAAGGCCCTCTTTCCCAGTTGAATGAAATTATGTCTACTCTGGAAAACAAAGAAAAAATTTGTTTGTGATCCTGAAGGTGACTGAAGCCCAGGACTCTAATAGGTGGAACAGGCAACAGGTTTTAATGCAGTTGGACCATGACAGATGAAACTATTCGACAGCCATGGGGCAGTTAAACCATGGTGATTGGAATCACTATCAGTGCTATCTGGTGTTTGGGCTATGCAGATGAACAGTTAGTGGACACAAGTCAGTTGGACTATATCGAACTGTTAGCAGACCGATAGCAGTTGAACTATGGTGATTGCAAGCATTGACAGTTTATATGGTGGTTGAACTCTGGAAGGTGGAACAATTGGTATAACCCAGGAAGTTGAACTATATTTAGCAAGTGAAACTGTGAGCAGACCATGGGAAGTTGATCTATGGTGAATAGAAACACTGAAATTCTATATGGTCTTTGAAATATGGAGGGTGGAAACGTTAGTGGGTCCCAAGAAATTGAACTACTTTTAGTAAGAGACTGTTAGCCAGCCAGGGGCAGTTGAACTAAGGAAAGTTGAACTGTCAGCAACAGTGGTTGAAAGAGTTAGACCACATTGGATTATGGTAGACAGAACTGCAGGAACATCTGGTGGTTAGGCTAGAGCTGGCAGAATGGTTTGCAGATTATATGTGTGGGGGGTTATTGAATTATTAAAAGCCCATCAGGGTTAAAGGATGGAAGGTAGCAGGCATAACAACTCAAATCCAATGGACCCTAGGCTTTCGACTCCTGAGCAAAATGTCACATTTTTACAACTGAGATATGCTTACTGGACATTTAGCAAAGCCTATGTATAAAGAATGAAAAAAATGTGCTCAGCCTTCCTCTTAATTCTCTTAAAAGAACTTTTGGTGGGGAAAAATAATATCCTACCACAACCAAAAATAGCCCCACTTTTGCTACACCTGGCTATTCTATATGGAAAGGCATTTCCAAGATATATAACAGAACAAGAGGAGAAACCCACACAACTTATAAATGTGTATTTGTTTAAAACAACACAGACATGTCTTCTGAATGTGACTTTTTGAAATAGAGTTGTTAGACTATCTCTAGAAGTGACTTGAGTAGTGACAATTATTGATACTTGTTCAGTGGGTAGGAAAACAGGGATCAGAAGACCCTAAAAAGAAGAGAGGGGGTCTAGTACCACACTAGTCATATGCAGAAGGCATTTTTGTATTATAACCATTGTTATATGCATGTATTGCTTCTCATTACTCTGCATATAGTTGACAAATGATGAAGTCTTTTGGAAATATTTGCTTTTTCTGTATATTCTTTTTATTTATTTATTTATTGGTTTTTTTGAAACAGGATTTCTCTGTGGCTTTGGAGGCTGTCCTGGAACTATCTCTTTTAGACCAGGCTGGTCTCGAACTCACAGAGATCCACCTGCCTCTGCCTCCCGAGTGCTGGGATTAAAGGCATGTGCCACCAACTCCCGGACTTTCTGTATATTCTTAAGGAGTTGATTCACTTTAAATTTGAGTAATAAAACATATTTATCATGTAAACCTTTTGGTTAAAATTCAAAGATATTATTTGGGGCTGATAACAAAATCTCTCTTAAACTGCATCATTGTGTGTTCTGGTCACTTTGTAGACCAGGCTGACCTCAAACTCACTGAGATCCACCTGCCTCCCAAGTGCTTGGATTAACAGTATGTGCTACCACCACCTGGTTTGTCATACTGTTTTTAAATGTTGGCATGTGCACACTATATATAAAGGATAAGGAATCCTAACTTAAAACATTCAGACTTTCTACATGTCAAAGTTGCTGCCAATAATAATAAAACTGAATTTGTATCTGAGCACACTTACACAGCGTGTGTTAATATTCCTAGGAAAGATTGTCTTCTGGAAATTTGAGCATTATAGCCTACTGGATTGGTTGAGAAAGAAGAATTTTAGATCAGAATGCTCATATTTTATAGACACTTTAACATTATAAGCTTTATAACTTGTATGGTATATTGATGATATCTAGTGAGTGGGAAAACCTTGTCATTGTTGAAACATCTAGCAACATTTAATACATGTTAAATGTATAAGTGGTAAAATTTTTTCGCTTAAATTTGTGTAAAATACTGACCTTGGGGAATAGAATTAAAAAACAACACTTGTGTTCCATATGGCAATGTCTATTTGTTCAGAAATTTGGAGGAAGTAGAAAGGAGCAATTACAAAAGAACATGCATGTGTATTTGCAGGTGGACATTTTCAGATAACATTTATTTACATGCTTTCTGCATTCTGTTAGGGTGTGTGTGTGTAGTGTCCATAATGGTACAAAATAAGGAAAAAGTTATCAATACTTATTGTGTGGAAGGTAAAGAGGCTGAAAGTGTATTATGACAAAGTAGTACATCTAGCATTTCTTGCACATGTCACATTGAAGGTGACAGAAAGCTTACTTTGTACTAGTGAATTTTTATATGAAACTCTTCAACCATCACTATGCATTATGTGTGCTTCTACTTTTCTACTGCTTTGAAGGCAGAGACAAGAAAATGCAGAGGGGATGGCTCAAGGCTAAAATTCTTATAGTTGCAAGATACCTCAGATTATATAATCAGTGCTACAACTGAAATTATACTTGCAAGTGCTATCTGCATAACAAAAAAGTTCATGTATGAAATACATAGTCCTGGACATTTAGGAGTGATTGTTGCATTTAAAAACAGAACTAGTAAAATAAGATTTTACTTAAGTAGCTTTAAAAATACAATTTGGAATCTAGGAATGATGGTACATACATTTACTTCCAACACTCAAGTGGCAGAGGCCGGTGGATCTGTGAGTCCAAGGCCAGCCTGGTCTTCATGGAGAGTTCCAGGACAGCCAGAGCTATATAGTAAGCCCTTGTCTCTATAACAAACAAACAAGCAAACAAAAACAAGCTATAGTTATTTATTCTGTGTAGAAATGGAATTGCTAAAACACCTTTGTGAACAATGTTGTCTTCTGAATTTGGTTCATTGGGCTAAGAGAGGTGGAAAGAAAAATGTTCAAAAGATGATTTGCTTGTATGTGGTAGAAAATTTCAGTTTATCCATGCATGGCCTTACATTTGTGTGCATGCCATTTGACTTTACACATACACACACACACACACACATACACACACACAGAGAGGGGGGACAGAGAGAGACAGAAAGAGAGATAGAGTGAGGAAGAGAGAGAAAGAGAGAGATAATACCCAATTTGGTTTATTCAGTATATAATTAAGTAGGATTTGGGTAATTTCTACATTCTGCTTACTATGAACATTGCTGCTATGCTATAAACATGCACACATTTACATATGAAACTGTTTTGCAAATACCTCTATAGTCTATGTGTTTAACATATATATTTAATTTATCCATTTTTCACTAGTTTTGTTACCATTATCCCAAATGAGATCCTGTCTTTTGTCATATCATTCACCTTAAAAGTTGAAGTCAGCAACAAGGATTTTTTATGGTCTTTCCACATTTACCTCTTTTTCCACAAGTATGTCAGAAAAACATTCTGTTATTACTTTGCTCTTCCTTCCAGTTGCACTAACCTTTTGCATTTATTTTTAGAACTCTAGGAACCACGCAAGGTCTTCCATGTTATTTTCTCCCTCCTGTTTATTTCTTCCAACAGTATGTTTCTAGTCCCCAGGACTTTGTTTTTCAAGTCATTGTCTCAATTAAAACAATTGTTTTATGGTCCTAGAAACAGGCACTGATAGTATTATGTAGAAAACTGTGTATAAAATGTAAGACTAAGGAAACTGACAGTATTTCAACCACGGTACAAAATACCAATCATTAATATATCTGAGATTCATATTATACTTCTTCCTTTTAAATGGAAAGAGAACACTATGTTTAGGGCCATTTTTCTTTCATGGCTATGGCTTCATGCCTTGCCTGAGGTATGAGAATTGTAGAGTGGCGATTTTATCTTGCTGAATGTTTTTGATAGTCTATTGACAGCTTGATTGCAAAGTTAGTGATGTGGGTTTCCTTCTTTGTATTTGAATTAAAATGCAGCTTAATTTAAATGTCACCTGAAATCAATTTTTAAAAAGAGAACAACTTGTAATGATCTTATTTTGGCACATAATAATTACATCTTTTGTATTACTCTTTCATTTCAATCATGCAGGTAGAAAAGTTTAATTTATAAGTTTTCCATCTTTTAAATGAGAATGCAGTAATCAGGGAGGAAGTAAAAAGTTGAGTCAAAGATGTAACCAACATATATTCCCAACAAAACATATCCATAGTTTATCTTAATACTACCTCACTGTTCTTTTCACAGTATCATGACAGAAATTGTGTAAATGGAAAATTAGTTGTGTGATCAAAGGCTGTGGGGTCATTCTTAGAATGTTTTAACACATCAGGCACACCACTATCTCATGGCACGGTCTTGCAGAGAAAATTGTTGCAACCTACTCCCAACACATACATATTTTATAACTCAAGATAAGAGAATATATTGAATAATCCACCAAGTTTATAATGGGTAAGATAAAATTTTGAGGACAGTCTTAGAATAACATGTCTTCTGAATTGGGTACAGGTTAATCTAAATTCATAAAATGCAATTTATATTGAGTAACTTTCTGTCATAAAACAAGCAATATACAACTAGGTCTGGAATAGCACTGACAAAGACAGAGTGGAGTTGGATACAGCAGAAGTTATCAAAAGTCTTTTACCTAGCAAGAGTTATGAGACTTTTATTTTAACATCTGTTTATATATTGCATTCTAAGATGTGTGATAAACCAGATTATCAGAATAATCACCAAGTAGTGACTGCTGCTCACATTATTTTAGTGAAGACAGACTAAAGTAGCTGAAGTTTGTTTCCAAATGTTAGAGACCTATTGAATGAGAGAACTGGATCAGAATGAATTCTAGATGGTACCTCCTGCAGTTAAACATTATTTCCCAGGTCTTCTTCCCACATTTCATTTGTGATGAGAGAGACAAGGTTATCTAAGTGTTACAGCAGGCAGGATTTGGGGCATAGGGCCTTGAGGAGATTATAGCTCCTTCAAGTGTAAGGGGAAATGCAACATGAGAGGGCTTGGGCCAGTTAGTATTGCCCAAGACCACAGAAAACCTAATGAACTTGTTGCTACTGTCATTTTAAAGATGCATACATATTGACATTTTGAAAATATCAACCATGTCTTCACTGTGACAACCAAAATTCAGATTATTTTCTTTGCCAAAAATCTTACTTATGTTTCTTTAAAATAAAATCCCCATCCTCTCTGGCTGGGGAACCTGTGTGGGACTGAATTGGGCCCTCTGAATGTGGGTGACAGTTGAGTGCCTTGGGCAGTCTGTGAAGTTGCTGTTAGTGGAACCAGGATTTATCCTTAGTGCTTGAACTGGCTTTTTGGATCCCATTTGTTTTGGAGGGACACCTTGTTGAGCCTAGATATAGGAGGCAGGGACTTGGTCATGCCTCCAAGAGATGTTCCAGACTTCATTGAGTCCCCATAGGAAGCCTTACCCTCTCTGAGAAGTAAGTGGGGTGGGGCTGGGTAGGGAAGATAGGGTGGGATGGGGGGAAGGTGGGGAGGCAGTGGATTGTTATGTAAAATTAGAAAAGATGGTTTGATGGGGAATGTACTTCTGTGTATGTTTATCTTGTTGATTGTTGAATAAAGTTCTGTTTGGCCAATGAAACAGCAAGTTAGACAGGACTAGGAGTCAAAGAGGATTCTGGGAAATGTAGTATGTAAGTGGTGATCCAGGCAGGAAGTGACATAGCCAGAGACTCATATTTAAGCAAGGAGAAAGAGGAAGTGTCGCCTTTTCCCCTAGACATCCTCCAGCAGCAGTATGTGAGCCACAGGCAAGCGAGCGCCAGTGAAAGGCATCCTCTATAAGATAAGTCTTATAACATATATAGATTTATGATAATTAAGACTGAGCTAACAGATGAGAATCCTAGTCATTGGCCAAGCAGCTTTGTGCCTATGTCTCTCTATTATTTTGTCCATCCACGCGGCGGCAAAACTCAGGCGGCTGCCAGAGACCGCCCATGTGGCAGCAGGGCTCAAGCTGCTTTGGCAGAAAGATTTATCGTAACAATTGTTTTAAAATTAAAAAATAATGTCTAAATATAAGTCCCCATCCTTTCACCTAGAGGTAATCATTGATCTACTTTCACAGATTACTTTTAATTTCCATGGCATCTTAGATAGGGCCACACATCCCAGCTTCTTTTACTTATCTTCTGCTTCCTATTATCCAAATGCTGAATATCACTGTGAGCTTTTCCTATAAGCACCACACTCTCTTGATTATTGTAGCATCATATTGTGTACCTTTTATACTGAATATTATCTGACTAGGAAAAATGCACTATAGGCTATAGGAAATATAGTGACATTAACCTTTTCATCCATAGTATTTGCATGTATTACCATTTTCTCCCAGCCGAACAGTCTTCAAAACTTAGCATACATATTTGTCACTTCAAGCCCCTTCACTTTTTGTAGATCTAAAATTCTGTGAGAAATGTATCCTTTTCCTTCTGTATGAAGAAATCTCTTTAATATTTCTTCTTACAGTTCAGGATTGCCAGTTCAAATACTCATCATGGTTTTGATTTTTGTCCCAGAAAATGTTTGTATTTCAACACCAAAGTGACCTTTCATCTAAACATAAATGTACTTTTACAGTTTTATATGTTTGCTTTAGCATTTTCTATGTTTTCTTGAAGTGTCTCTTTCTTTCAAAATTCTTTACAAGAAATCTGTAAAATTGCTTCTTTTATTATGATATACATATATTTGTTCTACTGCTTTTGACTTTATTTTTCCTCGACTGTTTTTCATTTCATAATAGCACATTTGATCTTCAATGAATTCCTTGGTTTTATGAATTTCAGTTTTTGATTCAATTTTATAAGATATTCATCATTTACTCCATCATTTGCCAACTCCCATTGATTTATTTCTACCTTTTGGGCATTTATTTAAGTTGTGCAATATTCTAATGGCCATTAATGCTTACTTGATTTTAGTGCATATGTTTCAAGATTTAGATTAACTTAAAGATGTGAATATTATACACTAAGTTCTCAGAAAAATACCCTACACTTATCTTTCTTTACTGTTAACATCCTACACTGGAATGGTGCTGTTTTACCAATAAAGGAGACAATAGCAACAGTCCATACATTGTTCAGTAGTTCCTACAGTTTACTTGATATTCATTTTTATGTGGAAACATCTTAGTAGGATACTTATTATAATAGTCTTTGTGATTCCTTAATTCCTTTAAGTCACATTAGTGTACATGGTTCTGCCTTTAGAGTGCAAGACACAAGAAAGCCGTTATGGGATACCCCTCCACAACTAAGGAAAACCACGGAGGCCAGGCATGTGTCAAGGGTGTCACTGAAAGGAGGCCTAGTAGAGAGGCTATTGTGTGAAGCTTTCAAGATGAAGCATGGATTGCATTGGAGATCCCAAGAGATTGGAGATGCCAGAGTTGTAGGATACATGCTGAGAAGAACTATTAAAAGGGAGTGGAACCAGCCCAAGAAAAAGAAATGTGTTGCAGTCAAGAAAGCTGAAGGGAATTTGACCTCAGACATGAAGATCCAGAGTCTGAAGTTTTTCAAACTGGCTTTTGGTTTTGGTCTTGCTTTGGCACAGTGTTTCATATATATATATATATATATATATATATATATATATATTGACATTATATGTTTGAAGTATGTGATCTGTTATTTATTTTTATTTTATAGGCATTACAAAAAAGACTGTATGAATCTCTGAAGAGAATTTGAACTTTGTGCTTTGAAACTTTGTTGAGACTGTGATAGACTATGGGGATGGATATTTGAAGTTGGATTAAATTCAGGTTGCATTATGTTATGGCTAAAACTTATGGGGACCAGGGAGTGGAATGTGGTGGTATGAATGGGTATAGTCCCATATCCTCATGTGTTGGCCCAGAGGGAGTGTCATTATTAGGAGGTGTGGCCTTGTTGGAGTGGGTGTGGCCTTATTGGAGAAGTGTGTCAGTGTGAGGTGACATTATATGCTCAAGCTAGCATTTTTGTGGCAGTCTGTGTCTGCTGGCTGATGATCAAAGTGTAGAACTCTCAGCTCCTTCTCCATCAACATTACTGCCTACATGCCACAGTTCTTCTTGCCATGATGCTAATGAACTGAACCTCTGAACTGTAAGCCAGCAGCCATTTTTCCTTTATTAGTGCTGCTGTGGTCATGTTGTCTCCTTCAGAGCAACAAAAAGCCTTAACTAAGACAACTGTTCTTAAGTATGTTCACTAAAACATAAGCTATATCTACGGTGCTCAAGTTAAATTCTTCCAGCTTTCTGCCTTTTTGTGACTGCACCCTCCTATACCAGGAATGAGACACATGCCCCCTTTGATCTATCATCTATTTACATATTTGTTCAGTTCAAGTATGGATATATAGTTTCAGATTTATTAAATCATGTCTCCTTGGGTTGGAAACAATGTTAATCAATAGAGGGTAGCATTTGCACAACTCCCTTTATGATTAGTTTTATAGTCCCCATTTATTCCCACCTGTCCTCTTCTATCAGTGTGATAATTGATTGTGTGAGTGACAGTTTTAGATAATATTTTATGGCTATTTTTTTGTAAGAAGACTTTTTTATTTAAATCAGAAACAAGCTTGTTCCACATGTCAATCCCAGATTCCTCTCCCTCCCCTCCTCTCCTGCCTCCCACTGACCCCCTCCATCCCATCCCCTCTCTGCTCCCCAGGGAGGGTGCAGCTTTCCATGGGTGATCTTCAAAGTTTGTCATATCATTTGGAGCAGGGCCGAGGCCCTTCCCAGTGTGTCTAGGATGAGATAGTATCCCTCTATGGGGAATGGGCTTCCAAAGTCCATTCGTTCACCAGGGGCAAACTGACATCCACTTTCAGGGGGTCTAGATCAGTCCCATGCTGGTTTCCCAGCTATCAGTCTGGGGTCTATGAGCTCCCCTTTGTTCAGGTCAGCTGCTTCTGTGGCTTTCTCCAAGCTGGTCAAATCATTTGCAAGCTGATTAGTAATTAGCAAAAGATGCAAATGTTTCACACCAACACTTTCATAGCTACTTTGGCATATCACTCCCCCTATTGTCTGCTAGTTGAATTGGATCATTTCACATACATGAGTTCGATTTTCTATCACTTCAATAGAACGAAATAACAGTACTGTACTTGGGGTTTGTTTCTGCTGTATTAAAGTGTAAAAACTGCTTCCTGGTAGCAAAGCTGTGATGACTGCAGAACTCGCCTCCTGTGCTTTCTGTTTCTTAGACAACATCATCTTTTCCTGCATAGTCTTGCCCTAGCCATTGTCATGATTAATAAAAAAAAATGATTGCTTCCTATTCTTGTGGCTTTTATTGGAGGAGAAAGTTCTGCATTGGTTACTCCTTTATGGGCAAATGTGGAAGTGCCTTTTAAAACCAAATCATACCATTCATATGTCTTTACCATTTGCTGCCCAAATTTCATCCTTTGAAAGTGTATCAAGTATTATTATAGATGAGATTATACTTGTTTTTATAAAATGAATTAATTAATATGTATGTAGAGAGAGAATGCACTTACTAATATATGTTTCATATATATATATATATATATATATATATATTATATATATGTGTGTGTGTGTGTGTGTGTGTGTGTGTGTGTGTGTGTGTGTATGTATGTATATGTAGAATAGTCCATATATTTTTACCTCTGTACCTTATATTGCATTAGTCTGTTAAGTCAATACTTCATGTTCCCCAAAGTGTGCAATGATATGTTATTGTGTGCCATGTATTGTTCATTTAAATTCTCATATTTCTGTACTAAAGAAAACAAAAGAATCAATGACATTCTCAGAATTTTCAATTCACTATGAGAAATATAATTAACTTTACAGAGCTAAAGTTCTGTAACTATGGTTACATTTTTCTAATGTGGTAGATTTACTTTATATTTCAGCAAAATACTTTTGTCATAGTTTTAAAACTATATATTTAGACAAAAGCTGTGATTTTTATTTCTAATCTCAAGTAACTTTGATGATAGTTTATAGTAGAGGATTGAGGTTTTAGTTGCTCCATGGATTTTATTTCTTAATACCCTAATTAGAGCATGGTGCTGATGAGTGTGCCATGGGCTACAGGCACTTTTAGGTGGTACTGATTAAATAAAGAAAATGAACAGCAAAAGCAAAACTTTCAAAACTTCATATTGGGAAAATGTAATTATAGAGATTCACACCACTCAACAGCTTTGTAATTTAGAATAAAAAACAACACAGAAAAAAAAGACTTACAGCCTTTTTGTCACTCTTGGCAATTTCTTCTCTGTGTACCTAAGTTAGTCAAATGGCAGGTTTAAAAAATTGAACAATAGCACCTTTCATTAGTGGGAAATATATGATACTTTTTTATTGTAGAATGAAAAAGAAAGGCAAAAACAAAGCTATGTAATATGAAGATGCCTTGGAAACCCAAATCACAAACAGAATTCAGTGTTTATTATGTTTAAAATGCTACTCCTTAGGGATTTATGTCATCACTTACTACAGTTTATAGTTCTAATGCTAGTAAAAAGTTAGATTTTAAGAAAAGTTAAAGAAAATGTAAAAATACAATTAGTCAAACGTGATAACTATGGTGCAAAACATTTTATTATATATTTCAAAATGACTAAAGGAGGCCTACCATGGCCCATGCATTGAAATGATGAATATTTTAGGGAAAGAAAATTCTAATTATCTTCATTTGATTCTTGCACATTGTATACATCAAATTATTATACACCATGCCATAAATAAAACAAATGGGTATCCATTAAAACTAGGTTAAAGTAATATTTGCTTAGAACCTTATCATTGCTTATTTTACAAATCTTTACTCCATATTCTTTAGCATTTTGAGGTTACAGATACATTTGGAGAAGTGAGAAAGAGCAGAAAGTAAGAAGAAACAAGCTGAAAACAATCTTGCCTCAAACAGTTGAAATACCAAAGTCAATGCCACAGACAGAGGACCGTTTCTTAGCACTTCATTATGTGTCAGCCAAAATATTAACTACTGTTCCAATTCCTCCAGAAAGCTCCATGAATTATGTACACTTGCTAGCCCTAATTCACAAATAACAAAACTGAAGCTTACAGAGGTCAGGGAGCTAGTGTGAACTAAAGCCACGTTTGACAAGGTCTGCATCTGCACAGCTCTTTTAATTGCCTGGGATCTTTATTTTCTACTGTCTGTATTTAAAGTTTTGTAGAGTCCTTCGGGATTATTATTTCTACTGGTTAGATATTTTCTTCATTGACTGATCTTAAGTGACACATTATAAGTAATGCATTAGCTAACAGTTAATTCTATGACTTTGGAGGACTGTTTCTATAACCTTATTCACACTCTTAAGAGGTTAGTAAAGGGAGGTGGGACAAGGCATGGATTAGACGCCTGAAGCACATCCTTACTTCCGGCTCTCCTAGAAAGCCCTGGTGTTCTTGATTGATCCTTGACTTTTCTCTCTCATGGGGCAGAAACAAGAAGATAATTATTCAAAGTCTAATAAACCTTTCACAGTGTCTGAGTTTGGTTGTCTTCTGAGTTCTAAAAGGGTTTTTTCTAACAAGATCTTCCAGTATAAAATTATTTTCATGGACTAGATGATTTTTAACTTTTAATTTCATAAATTTCCTTAATATATTTAATGATCTTTTTCTTTAAATTTTAAGAAGCAACAGTCTCACTTTAAAGCCAAGAACACTTTGGAAATAATTCATTATTACTATGTAAAATTTGATCGAATATAATGCCTCTATATTTAAAAGTTGTGTTAATTTGGGTCTAAAATACTTTACCTCTTAGTGTTCACATTTTAGTGTAATTGCCTCCTGTGATGTTCTATTTTATGTGTCAGTCTGACTAGGCTAAGAAAAATCCACATAACTGGTGAAATATTATTTCTGAGTGAGTTTATGGGAGTGTTTCTGCAGATATTCACACTTAAATCAGTAGATGTAGTAGAGATCTTCCTTTGCCAATATAGATAGTTAGTGTTAAATCTGTTAAGGGACTAAACGCTAAAAAGGCAGAGAAAAGCTATATTCTGTCTCTTGATGAAATGAGACACCATTATCTCCTGCCTTTGAGATTCAGAGCTCCTAATTTTCAATCCTTTGGCTTTAACCTAGAATTAAACCATCACTTGTCTTCATTCTCAAGTCTTTAGACACAAACTGAATTTCACCACTGCCTTTCTTGGATCTCCAGCTTAACAATGGAAGCTATTGTTTCTTGGGATCCAAATAATCTTAAGCCAATTTCTATAAAAGTCATTCATTACCTATTTATTTATGTCTTCCCAAAATTATGTATATGTATATACATGTATGTGTGTGTATGTAATCATACATATATCTATGGAGTACTTTTGGCTAATACATCTCTTTTGTTAGGGGGAAAATATATTGGTATCCTCTAACAAGTAAAACAAGGGAGGGATTGTTGAATGTCAGTTCCATGATTAGGTATAAGCAGCTTGTTCTGTCTTTTGTCCTTGTATTTGTTCATACTGTTGAAGTAAGGTAGTTGTTATGACCTGAGTGCTGTAACATGCATAGACTTCATGCATGTTACAAAATACACAGAAACAATTAATTAAATAATTAAAATAAATTCTAAAGTATGAAAAGATACGACGGGTTGTTTTATACTCCTTTCTAGATACAATTCCAAGGGCAGAGCTGCAAAATGAATGACTAATATATCTAATACATCTTAAAAGTTATGAATTTCAGGTTGTCATAAAGCATATCAAATGGTTAAAAGAAAATTGAAAAATGTTAAAAGTTTATTGGAAATAGTAGATCTTAATACCTTTGGAAATACTTTTTCATACTAATGGCATCCAAGAATATTTTCCAAAAGATTAATGAGAACAAAATGTTATTATAGTCTAACCAATAAAGGTAATTGCCCTAAAATATGCAGATTCAAAGATGTGTCATAGGGAGTGCTCACCAAGATTCTATGTATTTCTCTTAGATTTTATAGCATTTCTTATAATTAGATTGGGATAAGTTCAAGACTATGACTAGCTCTGGGCAATGAAATAGGAGGAAAAGAGACATATGTCACTACCAGTCTGAAACAGCTATGCCTTGTTACAGCTTTTTTTCCTTGCCTTCTATTTCAACGACCTTGAAATCCCTGTTTAATAAAGAAGTAAACAAGATCTTCACACATTGCAGTGAGGATTCTCTACACATCTAAATTGAACATTGATTTGTGAAGAAATAAACCTTTGTTGTTATGCTATTGACAGTTAATTTTGTTGTTGATTGGTCATGGTCTAGCATCACACTAATAAATAAAAATGCCAATAAGTCTCACCGGTATTTAACTACTGTTTGAAGTAAGATTATTATGGAAAAGATGTGATATCCACTAGTGCAGGAAACTATTCTAATCATTTCCCCAACCAATTTTCAACAAATTATGAATATATTTAAATGTTTCAAAACAGAGCTTAAAAGGAACAATAATGAATTATGTACATACATATATATGAGCAATGCTTTTTAGCCTATATTTTTCTACCAATTATACATCTGTTTATGCAAATTGAAGGACACTAGTTATTACGAATCAAAGTAGTATTATCTTATAATGAATAGTGATAGGCTATAATACTATATGCCTTTGTGATCTACTCTTTTTTTCATACGACTTTGTAATTCTTTTCATTAAAGAATCAAAGTCTGTCTCTTCTTGAACTGTGACCCTTTGACTTGCTGTGGAAAGAAGAATATAATGAAACTGGCAGAATGCCAATATCAAACTTAGATTTCACCATTGATTGAATGCAACAGTTTTCTGGCTGTTGTCTACCAATATTACCTTGGAAACATGTTCAGGCTCAGGCACTGTTGACCGGAGAAGGAGACATCTGATCAGAATCAGTCTTCAGCTATGCAGTGAAGCACAAGCAATACTAGACCAGCTCAGTGAGCTTCGTGTGTGTGTGTGTGTGTGTGTGTGTGTGTGTGTGTGTGTGTGTGTGTGTGAGTGTGTATATATATATATATATATATATATATATATGCATGTATATATGTATATGTGTATATGTAGTTGTATATATGCATATACACATATATGAAATGATTATTATTTTGTTTTTATTTATTTATTTATTTTACAGACCAACTACAGTTTCCCCTCCCTCTTCTCCTCCCAGTCCCTCCCCACCCGAACTCCTCCTCCATTTCTGTTCAGAAAAGATCAGGCCTCCCATAGAGATCAACAAAAATAGCATATCAAGTTTTAGTAAGACTAACCATCCCCCATTGTATTAAGGCTTGGCAAGGCAACCCAGTATGAGGAATAGGGTCCCAAAAGCCAGCAAAAGAATGACAGACAGCCCCTGCTCACACTGGTAGGAGTCACACAAAAGGACCAAGGTATACAACTGTCAATCCTAGGCAGAATGTCTAGCTCAGTCGATTCAGGCTTCCTTGTTGTCCATTCAGACTCCGTGAGCTCCTCTAAGTCCAGTTAGTTGATTCTGTGGGTTTTTCTGTGATGTTCTTGACCCCATGACTCCTATAATCTTTCCTCCCTCTCTTCGGCAAGATTCCATAAGCTCAGCCTAATATTTGACTGTGGGTCTCTGCATCTATTTCCATAAGTTGCTGGATGAAGTCTCTCTGATGACCATTGGACTAGGCACCGATACATGAGTATACATAATATCATTAAACATCCTTACATTGACATTTTCCCTACAGTCCTATTTGATTCTATCCTAAGTCTCTGGGCCATCCAGCCTCTGGGTACTGGCAGTCCAGGCATTGTCAGAGGTGGGCTTACACTTGTGGCGTGGGGCTCAGGCTGGACCACTATTTGGTTGGCCATACCCTCACTCCCTGCCCCACACTTACCCAGCACATCCCATAGGCAGGACAGACTGTAGATTGAAGATTATGTGGCTGGTTTGGTGTTCCAATTCCTCTACTGGAAGTCTTGCCTAGTGACAGTCTATGTATCCACTACTGCTAGGATTTATTTGCTGGAGGCATACTTGTAGAGTCCTGGGAGTTTCCGTTGCACCAGGATTCTACCTGGCCCTTAAATGCCCCCTTTCCAGTAATCTCTTTCAATACTTTCACTATCTCCACCCCCAACCTGCTTCCCTAGTGTTCCTTTATACTGTGTGAATATGTGTTGCTGTGATTGGTTTAATAAAGAAGCTGATGGTACAATAGCTGGAGAGGTAGACATTGGGCAGTACTTGCAGACAAAAAGAGAACATGAAAGAGAAAGGAGTTCTTTGTAAATTTTGGAAATCAGCCCTCTGTCAGATATGGGATTGGTGAATATCTCCAAAATTTACAAAGAACTCAAGAAGCTAGTTTCCAAAACACCTAATAATCCAATTAAAAAGTGCAGTAGAGAACTAAATAGAGAATTTTCAACAGAGGAATCCAAAATGCCTGAAAGACACATAAGAAAGAGCTTAACATCCTTAGGCATAAGAGAAATGCAAATCAAAACAACTCTGAGATATCATCTTACTCCAGTCAGAAAGGCTAAAATCAAAAACACCAATGATAACTTATGCTGGAGAGGATGCAGAGAAAGGGTAACACTCCTCCACTGCTGGTGTGAGTGCAAACTTGTACAGCCACTGTGGAAATCAGTATGGTGATTCCTCAGGAAAATGGGAATCAGTCTACCACAAGATCCACAATTACATTCTTAGGCATATACCCAATAGGAGCACAATCATACTACAAGGACATCTGTTCAACTGTATTCATAGCCAGAACCTGGAAGCAACCTAGATGTCCCTTAACTGAAGAATGGATAGAGAAAATGTGGTACATTTACACAATGGAGTACTACTCAGTTGAAAAAAAAATAATGGAATATTGAAATTCACAGGTAAATGTATGGAACTAGAAGAAACCATTCTGAGCGGGGTAACCCAGTCACAAAAAGACAAACATGGTATGCACTCACTCATATATGGATTTTATACATAGGGCAAAGGATTACCAGCCTATAATCCACACCACCAGAGAAGCTAGGCAACGAAGAGTACTCTAAAAGAGACATACATGGTCCACCGGAGAAGGTGAAAGGAACAAGATCTCCTGAGAAAATTGGGAACATGGTGTTGGGGAGTGGAGCTAAGAGAATGAGAAGGGGAGAAGAGGAGGGGTGAAGAGGACATAAGGGAGCAGGATGGTTGTGTAGGGGGAAGAATAGAAGAAAGCAAAATAAGAGATACCATCAAAGAGGGAGCCAGTATAGGTTTAAAGCAAAATCAGGCACTAGCAAAATGTCCAGAGATCTATAAGGATGACCCCCCCTAACCATCTAAGCAACAGTGGAGAGGCTCCCTTAAATGCCCTCCCCTGGTAACGAGATTGATGGCTAACTTATATGCCATCCTAGAGCCTTCATCCAGCAGCTGATGGAAGCAGAAGAAGATTGAACTGAACTGGAATTCAGTTGCAGAGAAGGAGGAGTGATGAGCAAAGGGGTCAAGACCACGCTGATGAAACCCACACAAGAGGGAGCTCTTGGCTCCCAGTCTGATCACTGGGAAACCAGCATGGAACTGATCCAGGCCCCATAAATGTGGGAGTCAGTGAGGAGGCCTCGGGAATATATGGGGCCTCTTGTAGTAGATCAGTCCTTATCCCTAGCATAGGAATGGACTTTGGGATCCCATTCCACATAGAAGGATACTCCCTCAGTCTAGACACATGGGGGAGGGCCTAGGCCCTATCCCCAAAGATATAACAGACTCTGAAGACTGCCCCATGGAAGGCCTCACTCTCCCTGAGGCGTAGAAATGGTATTGGATAGATAGGGTTTTCGTGGGGGCCAGGGGAGGAGGGGAGGGAGAGGGAATGTGGATTGCATGTTAAACAAGCTTATTTCTAACTTAAATTTAAAAATTAAAAAAAGAAAAAGGAGGAATTTCAAGAATCCTGAGGATGTGAGGAGAGAAGAAAATGAATTTGCTGTACTATAAATAAGTACCAAGCCACATGACAGAGCACAGATAAGAAACGTGAGTTAATTTCAAATGTAAGAGTTAGCTAGTAACAAGCCTGAGCTATGACCTGAACAGTTTTAATTAATAATAATTCTCAGTGAGGTTATTTCAGAACTGGCTGGAAGGTCAGAAAAGTTCACCTGCCTGTTCCCATCCCCACCTGCCCCAAGTCCACCCAAGAGATCTCCTCTATTTCCCCTTCATAGGGAAATCCCTGTGTCCCCCTCTTGGGTCCTCCTTGTTACCTAGGTTTTCTTTGTCTTTGGTTTGTAACATGGTTATTCTTTACAGCTAATATCTACTTATAAGTGACTACAAACTGTGTTAGTCTGGGTCTTAGTTACCTCAGTCACAATGATTTTTTTCTAGTTCTACCTATTTGCATGCAAATTTCATTATGTCAGTGTTTTTTAAAATTTTTTACTTATTTTTATTTTACATGTATTGGTGTTTTTCCATGGGTCTTTTATCCCCTGGAACTAGAGTTATAGACAGTACTGAGCTGCCATGTGGGTGCTGGGAATTGAATTTGGATCCTCTTGCAGAGCAGTAAGTGCTCTTAACCACTGAATCATCTCTCCAGCCCAATGCCATTGTTTTTTAACAGTTAAATAATACTCCATTGTGTAAATGTACCACATTTTCTTTATCCATCCTTCAGTTGAGGGACATCTAGGTTGATTCCAGGTTCTGGATTTCACAAATAAAGTTGTTATGACCATAGTTGAGCAAGTGTCCTTGTGCTATAATTTAGTATCTGGGTATAGCTCAAGAATTGTATAGCTGGGTCTTGAGGTAGATTGATACCCAATTTTCTGAAAAAATACCATACTGATTTCCAAAGTGGCTGTATAAGTTTGCACATCCACCAGCAGTGGAGGAGTGTTCCTCTTGGTCCACATCTGTGTTTCTGATTTTAGCCATTATTACAGGTATAAGATGGAATCTCAGAGTTGTTTTGATTTGTTTTTTTTCCTGATAGCTAAGGATATTGAACATTTCTCTAATTATTCTAGTTCATTTGATATTCTTCTGTTGAAAATGCTCTGTTTAGATCTATGCCTCAATTTTGATTGGATTATTTAATTTGTTGATGTCTAGTTTCTTGAGTTCTTTATGTATTTTGGAAATCAGTTCTCTATCAGATGTGGGTGAAGATCTTTTCCAATTCTGCAGGCTGCCGTTTTGTCCTACTGAGAGTGTCCTTTGCTTTATACAAGATTTTCAATTTCATGACATCTTGTTTACTAATTTTCAAGCTTAGTGTCCGTGTTATTGGGGTTCTATTCAGGAAGTTGTCTCCTGTGCCAATTTGTTCAAACCTGTTGACCACTTTCTCTTCTCTCAGGGTCAGTGTAGCTTATCTGGATTTATGTTGATGTCTTTTATCCCCTTGGACTTGAGTTTTATGCAGGGTAATAGATACGGATCCATTTGTATTCTTCTACATGATGACATCCAGTTAGATCAGCAGCACTTGTTGAAGATGCGTTCTTTTTGCCAATGTATAATTTTAGCTTCTTTGTCAAAAATCAGGTGTTCACAGGTGTGTGGATTTATGTCTGAGTTGGGACAGGGCCCAGCAGAGGTGCTGGTGCTGAGCTGGAAAGTATTCATTGTTTTATAACACTAGCTTATTATGGTGTTACAGTGCATCGTTTTTAAAATACATAACTGATACTTATTTCTCTGGAAAAAATCCTGACCATCATGTGATTGCTGTATAGGGATTAAACTCATACAATAGAATTATAGAGATAATTTACTCTTCGTTATCTTTTCATTGAGGAAAATAAGATTTGAGACAAGATGAGGTTGTATTATGCTGTCTTGTTAGAATGAAATTTCAAAAGGTGAAGAAATACTTTTCTAGTTTGTTGACTATTTAGTAATGCCTTAGAGTAGCTAAGGCAAGACCCCAAGAGGTAAGTAACAACTTTAGTTGTTGGTGTCTCAAAAAGAAAAAAAAAGTTTTCTCAATTTTGTCAACAATATCAACTTTTGTTATTGCAATTAGAAATCCTTTGTATTTGCTTTCAAAAGATTACTAGCTTTAATATGGATTGTGTTATGGATTTTAGTCCCTTTTAAATATTATATATAATATATATATTATATATATATACATACACACACACACGCACACACACACACACACATATATATATATATATGGTCAAGCAATAATAACATATAAGTTGAACCTCATATACACATAAGAAATAATTACAAATCAGTGTAATACACACACACACACATATATATATATATACATATATACATATATATAGATATAGATATAGATATAGATATAGATATATGGTCAAGCAGTAATATCCTATATAAGTTGAACCTCATATACACATAAGAAATAATTACTTATTTTCTAATAATTTGGTGTAATACACACACACACACACACACACACACACACACACAAACATAAACACATATATAACCCAAATAGACTGATTGTATATCTATGCTGTGAATCTTCATTTCATTTCGGTGACAAAGTAGGATTCATTAATTAATGGAGAGGAACTGTTTTGCATTGAAAACCCCAGATTATATTGCCCCAAAAGAAATATTTCATATGAAAAAGATTAAGTTAAGACCAGGCAAGATTATTTTCTGGATATAGGTTGGAAATATGAGAAGAATCTAGGAACATGCTTGAAAATTTGAAGGAAAATAACTGAACCGAAATAAAGTTAACATTTATTCCTCATTGCTAGGAGTGTGAACTGATATAGCCACTATGGAAATCAGTGTGTAGGTTCCTTAAACAGCTAAAAATAAATCAGCCATGAATGTCAGCTATACCACTTCTAGGAATATACATAAAGGACTCTATTTCCTGCCACAGAGTTATTTGTTCATCCTTATTCATTGTCACTCTACTCCCAATAGTCAGGATATGGAAAAAGCCTATATGTCCATTAATTAATGAATGTATACTACTAATAATGTATAATCCCATCATATAATAGATTATTCACCTGTTAAGAAAAATGAAATTATAATACTTACAGGTAAATGGATGGTCCTGGAAATAATCATTCTGAGTCAGGTAATCATGTGGATGCTAACATCAAATCTTTGGGTATGTATATTTAAATTGGAGCACCCATGGAGGTAGAGAAACTGTTAGGAAGACATGCGGGAAGTTTTCAGGTAAAAGAGCTGGAGTCCAGATGGCATGGAAGGAGGATATGGAAAAGAAGAGTAGGAAGGATTTGGTAGGATTGCAGGTAGACAAGCAGGATGAGGCATGGAATGTGGTGAGGGATAACTAGAAATCTTTTAGGTAGTTGTATCTAAATCTACTATTGTAGAAGCTTCCTATATACACATATACATACACAGATAGATAGGTAGGTAGATAATGGGCTTACTTAAAAAATGGGGATGGGCAGTGCCACTTCTATAGAGGATAGCCTATCAGATAAAATTGGTTACTTCTTTTGGAATTGTTGGTCAGCAGTGTCCCAAATATCCTTAATCATTGCAGCTATTGTCATTGCTTTTGGTTACTCTCTAAAACTTGATGGTGAGATCCTATTGATGAAGACAGTACATACTTAGGTCATAGAACATGGAGCAACCTAGTTGATACCCATCTAGAAATTTCATCTTTCACAGTACTAGAAGGTGCTGTGCATGCTACCAGAGGAGAAGAGCATTCATCAATAATACCCAGTTGTGAACTATGTGAGCTTCAGTAATGATCAACTTGGAAGGATATGCCTACTGATGTAATAGTGGCACAGGTGTTATGGAAGTAATCAATCACATTTTATTGTATTTATGTACTTAATCCAAAAGAAATATAGTAAATAGTACTGTATTTCTGAGTAGTTTTGTGTTGGTATTCACAACATTACTTTAAATGCTTCTCTAACTATATAATGATCTTTTACAATTTAATTAAATTTAAAAAGTGTGTGTGGGTGTGTGTGTATGAACACATACCAAGTATGAGTAGAGGTCTGATGAGAATTTGAAGGCGTCAATTCTCTCCTTCAAAAAAATGAATCCTGGGAATTGAACTCAAGTCATTTGGCTTGGCAACAAGTGTTTGGCAGAATGGCTTTTTCCCTGAGCCATCTTTCCTACATCAGCTGTGTCATTTACAGTACTTATGTGTAACTATGTTATTTGGTTACTGAAAGTAACTTACTTTTCCCCATTCACTTAAAATAATGAATACAACTGTAGGTCATGTTTCATATAATCCAAATGTGCAAGGATTCCCATAAGAGTTTCCTTAAAACTGGAGTAATCTGAGAAATTTTACATTAGGAAACATTTAGCTGGAAATCAAACCTTAGGGATGTATTAACATTTCATTCTCTTGGCTTCTTTGTTTGTTTTTTGTACTGTATCTTGCATCATTCATCCTGCTTGTCTTTTTTAACCATGTCTAAGTGCTGCTGTCCTGTGAAAGACAGCCTTAATTTCTGAAGAGTGGTTGGAGTGGCAGAGTGGGAGGAGGGGAAGGGAAAGTGTGGTTGGTATATAAAATGAACAAAATAAAAATATAAATATAAAGATTAAGAAGTCAACATAAAAGTACACTAAGATTTTCTCTAATGCCTGATGTTGCAATTCTGTATTTCCCAAATTCTAGTGGAACTCTAGCTTATATATGCTAATTTTATAGTTACATTTACTTATTTTACAGCCACACTAATCTTTGAGTTCTTTGAGGAAATAATCTTATTTAATGGGGTCAAATTAGTATTCATTATACCAAATAAAGCAATTGATACTACTTGGAGAGTTTGAAGTAATCATGAGTGTTTCTAGTCCTCTTCACTAATAGAACAAATGGATAAAGGACAGAATTTCAGAGTATATGGGCAGACTGATAAATGCAGTTAGGCTTGTAGTACAAAATACCAAACAATAGAGTGTGTTAAATGGGCTAAAGAAATTTCTTTCTTGACACATATTATTCTCAGCTTTACTGTTTATCACTAATGCAAAGTATGAGAGCTAAAGAAGGGCAGGAACACACAGAGTATAATTAACTGAAATACACAGAGTCATAAGCTAAAGCATCAAGCGCTGGCAGGTTTTTCATGATATCTAATAATCCATCACATTGCCTAAAAGATTCCAAAAAATCAATCTAGGATGGAAGCTCTTTTTACAACAGTTTAGTGACATCAAATGTAAAATCAAAGAGAAATTTCAACAAAAGTGTTCGATAAAGTGTTTAATTTTAAATAGAGAAAAGAGAGAGGAGGCTTTTTCTTATGTAATGATAACTATGGACTGTTAGTTCCCTGTGGGTTTCAAAATCCTTGCTAAGTTAGAATATTCGTGAAAAAGAACTAATCAATTTTGGTATCAAGATAACTGCCTAGTAAACTCACCTTGACTAAAGCAGAGAACTCTATGCCACCTTAGAGATTAGAATTCTAACTGCCAAGAAGACTAGCAATGTGGAGTCACATGATAGAACCATGGCATGTCAGGGTTGAAAAGTCTTCACTTATCATAGTAAATTGAATTTTACAAAACTAAAACTCAGGTACAAAAAAAAAAAGGAAATGGGAACATCAGGTCACAGAGCTAGGTTAAGTAGAGCCTGGGATGGAAGACAAAACTCCTGGGTTTTAGGCTAATGAAATATAACTGTAAACCCTTACCAATTCAATAAATATTTATGTGGCATTGGATATTTGTCAGATACAGTAAGTTAGGAACACCAAAATATGATCTGGGGCTTGACTACTGCACAGCAACACTCATTTTCTTGATTGGTGACCAGAAGGTGAGTAGCTTTGTTGGACTACCCAAGGTGTACTTGAAAGTCCATCCAAAAGGATAACAACAGCAAAAGCTTTTGATGAAATTCTCTAAGTCCATCCCTTTTCTCTTTATAAGCACTCACTAGTAGAATGATAATGTAATTTACTTATGTAATTTGTCATTATTTACATTTCTATAAGTTGAAAAACAATTAACACCAATAATGTGGGAAATTACCAATACGGAGCCAGGTAGTAATACAAGTGTATTTAATAGGGAAAAAGCCTTACATACAGAGCGACCTAGCCAACCGGTGCAGCCGCAGCAGTCTGCACAGCGAGCCAAAAGTGGGCCAAACGGAAAGTGAAATCACAAAGCTGCCTGAACGCTTCTCACTCTACATCACCCTGACCACCTCAGGCACACCCCTAAGCAGGTGTAGCTACAGCTTCCCCTACACACGAATGTTGTCTATATACTTAATTTATCCAATATAAGATGTATTGCCATGTCAATATAAAAATTACATAAAATTTAGTAATAACAAATTATATTATTTGTTTTCAGTCTTCAAATTCCGGTATAGTTTCTACACTTGCAGTACACTTCTCTTTGGGTACTGATCATAAAACTTGGGGCATTATACATAGTATGCAAGTGCTGTGCTACTGAGCTACAGAGTAGCTCTACACATTACTATTTGAAATAGCTACACGAGTCTATAATAGCTAATGTGCCTGCTTACTGTTGTAATGGAAATCACAGTCCACACAATATATTAGAAAAATCTGTCCTTAACATATTTCTACAAAAGTCATTAAACGAAACTAAAACAGGCTCCACTTAATGATTAATAAATTATCAAATTTGCAAATTTCTTTTTCACATACATTTCTATGAGATTCAATTAAGTATTCTTTTTCCCTTGGTTATTTTGTCATGCCCAAGCACATTAGGTCACCAGAAAGGGGAAATGAAAAGACGTAAAAGAGCGTTAAAACCAAATGGTATGTTAAATGCAACAGGTTTTCAATAGTTTCTGGCCTTCACTTATTCCAGGTCTTTATAGTTTGGATTAAACATTGTTTTCACAGTGGCAAGTCAGGACAGATAGCACCAAGAAGGCAATCTGTTTTCTGGTAAGACATTAGAGACTAAACTGCCTATGCAAATTAGTTTCTTTTCTAGATTGCTGTCAAGACTAGTTTTTCATAAAAGGAGGATCATTTTACATGGTAGGAATTACTAAACACTGCAACGGTTTGAAATCCATCACGTGTTCATCACCTAGTTAATAGATGCTCATTCTCTTTAACCTTGGAGAAATCCAGCCATGAAACTCAAATGTGCCATACAATTCATATTTCTGAGCCTAGTCCTGCAGAACATGAGTGATATCATAGAACATTTCTCCAGAAAATCCTAAAGTTTTGGCTATAATAACTGTAAATCAGTTAACTATTACAACACATTTTGGAGGCCATGAAGATGTGAACTAAAATCACAGTAGACACTAGGAAAATTGCTTTTGAGAAAATTGTTGAAGTCCATCCATTTAAAACTTCCTTACAAGTATAAAGAATAAATTTTGTGGTTGAAGATGCCAGATAGATAAATATATGGTTATTTGTCTATTGTGGTTTTCCAATATTTGATAGATACGATACTACTTAAAAGAAGGCATTTTTCTTTTTCTGAACATTTGTAATCCACTTTATTTCATCTCTATGTCTCTGAAATTCAAAAAATTCCTGCTCCAATTAAAAAGAACACCAATAGTAAACTTTTACATACATTAGAGTTACAGTGTATAAAATGCATATATTCGAAAGAAATGAAAACAAGTATGTTTTTGGATGTTTACATTCAAATAATGATATGTAACTTGACTGTCCAACTATTTGAATACAAATGTATCAGTGCTTTTGTAGCCCTTTGCATACAATTCCTTTCGCCTGTGGGCATCTACAAAGTGAAGAATTTAGGTAAGTAGCGATAGAAGGAAATAGGGAAAATCATGTAGGGAGATGCTAGCTTTAATGGATACCTCTATATGTCTCACTGTAAATATACCTACAAAATCTAACTTTCTTATCATACTGCTGCTACACCAGAAATCTCATGGAGCCCAAGGAATAAAACCTAAACCCCAGCTGTGGTGGAAATTTTCACCAGGTTGAAGTCTGACTTTGCTTTTCTCTGGGTCAGGCTGGAGTTTGAGGATCATCTATAGATCTCAGAGGGATGTTTACTGGAAAGACAAGAATGAGGGTAGCTGTGAATTCTCCCACACAAGATGATAAATAAGTCCTTGGTCTAATACTTTGCTCTATGAGATTATAATGGGCTTTGAGTCTTTTTACATAAGGAAGGAGTAGATATATTGTACTGCTCTCATAAGGCCTAAAATGCCCTGATTCTAACAACAAGATTAATAGAGTTTAAGGTAACTCGTGTAACTTTATCTAATCACCGAGAATAAATTGACCTATGTTTACGAAAAGAAAAAAAGTGGTACTTCAAAATTAACTATTGGCTACACAGCACACATAGAGCAAAGGGAAGATATTACTAGTTACTAGTGATCTATTAGTTTACTAGCTATAGTAGAGGGTAAAATAGTGCTAGTTTCTAATTTCTAATTTCATTAATAATAAAAGTCTCCTTAATCATTTCCATTATAACATTATTAGGCTGTGAAACAGAAAAAATCACTTTTAAATTTAAAAATTCATTTGACGACTGGTTAAAATGCAGAGAATGAATGTAAGTGCAGCACTCAGGCCAAATGGACCATCTGGACCATCTGCATCATCCTGTGCCCTCAAGGCTCAGAGACCATCACAGAATACTCACAGGTCATGAAGGACTATGTTCAAAGTGTTTTCTGAATATGACAGGATTACTGCACTCATGAACTCACAAGAATACCTACACAAGACCTGCACAAAATCAAGCTAGTCAATATTCCAACATGGATGGAAGAGATACTCAATGGGCCACACCCTTAGCTGAGGAGATAGTGGCAGTTGATGACTTTTGGGGAAGGAAAGGTCAGATTGTTTTAGGCATGAGACATCTGATTTGTTGCACATCCTCTAGTATAGAATTATAAACTTATATAAACATACAGGTTGTACTAATTGAGTTATAAAAACTAAGAAAAGGACCTGATGTTTGGAGAGGATTGTGGAAAAGGTATCCGGAAGAAATAGCAGTGGAGATGATCAGAATAGTTTGTATATGTGTACAGAATTCTAAAAAATAAATTTTAAAAGTCAGATGATGAAATGATGGAGAAAATGAGACTATTTAAATCAAATGAGTTGCTGGAGAAAGGGCTTAGTAGTTAAGAGCAGTACTACTCTTCTCTTCTAGAGGACACAATTTCAGTTTCCAGGGCCCATATTAGGGTGACCTTGTAAGTCAGAACAATAAAAAATGTGGATAGATGGATAGATAGATAGATAGACAGACAGACAGACAGACAGACAGACAGACAGACAGATAGATAGATAGATAGATATTTGTACTAGAGAAATGGCTTAACAGTTAGAGCAATTGAAGCCTTTGCAAAGGATGTGTTCAATTCCCAGTACCCAAATTGTGGCTCACAACCATCTGAAACTTCAGTTCCAAGGATCCACTGCCCTCTTTCTAGCTTCCATGGCCAACAGGCATACATATATGTCTAGTTATGACACAGAGACATACCTGTAGACAAAATACCTATGCGCATAAAATAAAAACATTTAATTTTTTAGCAAATGAATGTTGGGACAAACAAGTAGAAGAAAATTCTTATTAAATAGGTCACAGCATACTGAGGGGATGGATCAGTAAAAAAAAAAATCTTGCTGATGGGCAGTGGTGTGGTGCATGCCTTTAATTCCAGCACTCGGAAGGTAGAGGCAGGTGGGTCTCTGTGTGTTCCAGGCCAACCTGGTCTACAAGAGCTAATTCCAGAATAGCCTCCAAAGCTACAGAAAAACCCTGTCTCAAAAAAACAAAAAAAATGAAGAAAGAAAAAAAAGAAAAAGTCCTTGCTGTTCAAACCTGAGACCACAGTCAGATAGCAAGCACCCACACAAATGTGGACTGGATTTGGCAGCTTGTCTACAATCCCAACACTCCTGAGGCATGGAAAAGGGATTCTGGGAGCAAACTGGCTAACTGGACTAGCAAAAGGGTGGGGCACTGGATTTATATCAGAGTCCTGACATCAATGGAAAAGTTTAGAGCAATCAAGAAAAATTCCCAGTGTCAATGTCTGGCCTCTATGTGCATTTACACACAAGTACATGCATATATACATATTTACATATATATGTAAATTAATTGCCTTACCACACACATACAAACAAAAGAAACCCATAGGGAACAAAAAATGGAAGTTTTACTTTATAGTTTTAAAATCTAAGGAATATTCTGGTGTGGCAGTACACATCTAAGATCTTGTCAGGTTGGAGGTTGAATCAGGAAGAGCTGCAATTCAGGGCCAGCTTACACTATGGAATGACTTCTGTCTCAGGGGTGGGGTGTCAAAAAGAGGAAAAAAACACATAGTGAAGTAATCATTACATAAACAATTTTAAAGTTTTGAGTTTACATGTTGAAAAGACTCAGGGATTTCCAGAAAGGACTCACAAAAGTACAGGTAGATATATTCTGATTTTTGAAATAGTCACAGCTCTATTATAAATAGAAAATAATAACTTTAGCAGAAAAAGTAACTTTTTTAAAACCCAGGCTAATATTGAGCATACCTGATGCATAAAACTAGAAGTAGTAGATAGAAAAGGGGAAGCTACCAAGGAGAAGTAAATGTGATCCCCAAATACACGCAAACTATGTTACCTGTAAGATAAGATAGCCACAATCATTTCTGAGTATTTATTTCAAAGATTAGATACTAATCAACATCTATTGAATTAGAACAGAATCCTTAAAGAAATATATATATATATATATAATATATATATATATATATATATATATATTTAAAAACTAAATATTTTGGCAAGCGAGATGGCACAGCAGTTAAGAGGAATTGTTACCCTTTTAGAGATCTGTGCTCAA
The DNA here is from genome assembly GCF_003668045.3 of Cricetulus griseus. Lineage (NCBI taxonomy): Eukaryota > Metazoa > Chordata > Mammalia > Rodentia > Cricetidae > Cricetulus > Cricetulus griseus. The sequence goes on from NC_048604.1 coordinate 11,242,142, forward strand.
TTCCCAGGGCCCACGTGTTGGTTGACAACCATCTGGAACTCCATTAACAGGTAATCCAATGCCCTCTTCTGGTACCCATGGGCACCAGGCTTTTACATAGCACACAGACACACATGCAGGCCAAACACCCACACACATAAAATAAAATGTTTTTCAATGAGTATTATTTACTTTTCTGTTAATGAAGACAACTTATGGGTAAAGAGTTTATTAGGGTTTTCAGTTCCAGAGGATTCAGTTCCATCATTATTTCAAAACACAGCAGCAAGCAACAGGTATGATGGCAAGAGTAGGAAGACTAGAGCTTTCATCTTGACTTGCAAGCATTAAGCACAGAGAGTAAACTGAAAGAGTGGCAAGACCTTAAACTCTCATAGCCCACCCCCAGTGTCATATTTCAGCATCAAAGGCATAGCTGTAATGCCTTCCCCAGCAGCAGCACCAAATGGGGACCAAATGCCTGATACTATGGTTGGCAAATCTCATTCAAATCTCCACATTCCAATCCCTGTTCCCTATAGATTCTTAGTCCAAAAAACATATGCTAATATTCTTGACATTGATAGTCTGCTCCCTGGTACCAATTTTTGTATCAGTTTCTTTTCTATTGTCATGATAAAGCACCATGACAAAGGTAATTTATGTAGGAATGGATTTATTTTGGCTTTTGTTTCCAGAGGATTAAGAGTCCCTCATGGCAGAGACTGTAGCAGAAACCAGAAGGCATGGCAGCACAAGTGGGTAGCTGGGGATTCACATCGTGCACTGCAAGCATGATACAGACAGAGTGAACTGGAAGCGGGGTAAAACCTTAAGTTCCCAAAGCCTGTTGTATTAGTTACATGTCTGTTGTTGTGATAAAACCCCATTGTCAAGGCAACTTATTGAAGAAATTGCTTATTTAGTTTTACTGTTCCAAAGGGGAAAGGATTTGTCACACTGAGGAGACATAGCAGCTAGGTGGCAGAAGCAGAATAGTGAGGAATCATATACCTTGAAGTGGCAGCAAGAAGCGGAGAGCATAAATGCAAAGTGGTGTGGGTTGATAAACACTCAACGCCTGCCTCCAGTGACATACCTCTTCCAACAAGGCAACATCATTCAAGCCTCCCTAACCAGTGCCATCAACAGGGGAGCAGGTATTCAAATGCCTGAGACTATTGGTGACATTTTTCATTCAAGTCCTCACAGGAGTAAATGCAAATAAAAAAAAATGAAATGGAGGTGTCAATGTATGGCGAATGGAATATGTTAGAGTGCCTATGACTGAAGCATTGCAAAGATAAAGGATGAACCAAAAGAGATAGACATCGTACAACACTACCTCAAAATAGTGAGAGAAGGGTGGAAATATGCGCACAATCCTATGATTAAACCAGATGAAAGGGCGGAGAAAGAGAAACCATAGCAAAGAATATAGAGAAATGAACAGATTATAATGATGGAAATAAGTTCCAGTGTGGTAGTAACTACAATCAATATGATCAGATTGCACTCTAAAAGGAGGTTCAACACTCCTACAGGCCACTATTGAAAGTAAGTCATATAGGTGCATTGCTATTTACATTTTGCCCATGGATGTTCTTACCCTACACATGAAAAAGACAGTGCTGTATTAATTTAAAAATAAGCACAAATCCAGCAAGGTATTACCTACAGCAACACATTTATAAGAAAAGAATAGGTTTGTTGAAAAGGATTAAGAAGACAAGAAAAGGTAATCTGAGAAAAGGTGAATTGGTAGAAGGCAATGTTAAGAGCAAACAAGCATTATACACTAAGAAATAAATAGTCTAGATAATAAAAGAAATATATAAAGTCATGGATATGTTTAAAAGCATAGCTTCGACGTTAACTAACTAAAAGCTATGTATAAATAAGTAGATTAATAAATTAATACACTCCTTTCAGACCAGTAATTCAGGCAAACATTTTTTCTTTTATTATAAATTTTATTTAAATTAGAAACAATTTTATATTACATATCACTCCCACTTCCCTCTCCCTTCCATCCTCCCCTGCCCACCACTGACCCCTGATCCCATCCCCCATCCACTCCCCAGGGAGGGTGAGGCCTTCCATGAGAGATCATAAAAATCTGTCAAGTCATTTGGGGTAGGCAGGGCCTAGGCCCTCCCCCGTGTATCTAAAGATAGTATCCCTCCATGGGAAATGGGCACCCAAAGTTCCTTCATGCCCTAAGGTTACATCCTGGTTCCACTGCCAGAGGCCCCAGTGGTCCTAGCTGACACCCACATTCAGAGGGCCTGGTTTGATCCTATGTTAGTTCCTCAGCTGTCAGACTGGGGTCCATGAGTTCCTACTTTCTCAGGTCAGTTGCTTCCTGGTGTGTGTTAAACATGCTAAAACTATATAATTCATTTAACCCAGACTTTTCTCATCTGAATTTCTCATTTAAAATCGAGAAATAATCATACTTATACATATGTTTTGATGGAAATTTAACATACATTATTATTATTTTATATATATTATTTAAACATATACATTATTATTTTAACATATATTACTCTGCTTTAACAGAATTTTCACCACAGTATTGCTTGGTATTAGAAGCATTTTTTTCAGTAAGCTCCTATCACAAAATATATTACTGGTTTGATAAGCCATTATTATGCACATGTAGTTGTCCAGAGCCAGAAGTATTCTTTCTCAGTCAAAAAACACGAATTAATAGTTCCAATAGAGATGTGGATAACAGACATAGTATAAAAATACTCTCTAAATTTATGTAACTATACCCACAAATTAATGCTTTTCTCAAACCTCAAGAGAAGCCTTTATGCAGTAGACACACTGGTTACAGTTAGTAATGTGTAGTGGAATTTGCTTTACATAGAATCTTAGAGCTGATCAAAGTGCAGAGAAGTGTCAGTAGAGTGGTCCACCACAAATGGGACGCCTATATCACTCTCCACCCCCACCAAAGCTCAGGGTCCCTCACTGAAGCAGAGGTAGAAAGAATATGAGAGCCAGAGGTCAGGAAGGACTGGATTGAAAGAGTGCCTTCCAGATATGACAGACAACTATATTCAGCTTGGTACTGGCACAAAAACAGACATGTAGAACAATGGAATCAAATTGAAGATCCTGGTATTAACCCACACACCTATGAACACCTTAACTTTGACAAACACTCTAAAACTATAAAGCATCTTCAACAAACGTTCCTAGCATAATTGGATGCTGGCAGGTATAAGATTGCAGATCCATATCTATCACCATGCGCAAAACTTAAGTCCAAATAGATCAAAGACCTCAACATAAATCCAGCCACATTGAACCTCTCAGAAGAGAAAGTGGGAAGTGCCCTTGGACAAATTGCCCTTGAAAGCAGGAGACTGCTTCTTGAACATAACACCAGTAGGACAGACACTGAGATCAACAATTGATAAATGGGACCTCCTGAAACTGAGAAGCTTCTGTAAGGCAAAGGAGACAGTCAGCAAGACAAAATGGCACCCCTCAGCATGGGAAAAGATATTCACCAACCCTACATCTGACAGAGGGCTGATCTCCAAAACCTACAAAGAACTCAAGAAGCTAGACCTCAAATACCAAATAATCCAATTAAAAAGGAGGTACAGAACTAAATAAAGAATTCTCAATAGAAGAATCTAAAATGGATGAAAGACACAAGAAAGTGCTCAACATCCTTAGCCATCAGGGAAATGCAAATCAAAACAACTCTGAGATACCATCTCACTCTTGTCTGAGGGCTAAAATAAAAAACACCAATGACAGTTTGTGCTTGACAGGATGTGGAGAAAGGGGAACACTCCTCCACTGCTGGTGGGAGTGCCAACTCATACAGCCACTTTGGGAATAAGTATGGAGATTCCTCAGGAAGATGGAAATCAGTCTACCACAAGACCCAGCAATTCTACTCCTAAGAATGTACGCAAAAGATGCACATTCATACAACAAGGACATATGTTCAACGATGTTCATATCAGTTTTATTTGTAATAAACAGAACCTGGAAGCAACCTAGATGCCCCTCAAATGAAGAATGAATGGAGAAAATGTGGTACATTTCCATTACACAATGGAGTACTACTCAGTGGCGGGGGGGGGGGAGACAACGGAATCTTGAAATTTGCAGGCAAATGGATGGAACTAGAAGAAACCATCCTGAGTGAGGTAACCCAGTCACAAAAAGACACAAATGGTATGTACTCACTCATATATGAATTTTAGACATGAAGCAGGGGATTGCCAACCTACAATCCTACTGCCAGAGAGTCTGGGAAACAGGGAGGAGCTTAAGAGAGACATGCATGATACCTAGGAGAAGGGAAATCTTACAGGATCTCCTGAGCAAATGGGGAGCATGGGGAAGGGGAGAGGGAGACTGAAGTAAGAGAGGGGGAGAAGAGGAGGAGAGAGGAGGACATGAGGGAGCAGAAAGGTTGAGTCAGGGGAAGGATAGAGGAGAGCAAGATAAGAGATATCATAATAGAGGGAGCCATTATAGGTTTAAAGAGAAATCTGGCACTGGGGAGATTTCCAGAGATCTACAAGGATGACACCAACTAGCAATCCAAGCAATAGTGGAGAGGCTACCTTAAATGCCCTTCCCTGATAATGAGATTGATGACTACCTTATATGCCATCCTAGAGCCTTCATCCAGTGGTTCATGGAAGCAGAGGCAGACACCCACAGCTAAACACTGAACTGAGCCCCTGGAACCCATTTGCAGAGAGGGACGAATGATGAGCAATGGGTTCATGACCAGGCTCTTGAAATCCACAGAAACAGCTGACCTGAACAAGGGGGAGCTCAGGGAACCCAGACTGATGGCTGAGAGGCCAGCATGGGACTGATCCAGACACCACTTGAATGTGGGTGTCAGTGAGGAGGCCTAGACAATCTATGGGGCCTAGGGTAGTAGACCAGGGATTTGGGAGCCCATTCCACATGGAGGGATGCTCTCTCAGTCTGGGGGAAGGCCTAGGCCCTGCCTGAGATTTGACAGACTTTGAAGATCCCCCATGGAGGGCCTCACCCTCCTTGGAGACAGATTGGGGTATGGTGTGAGGGCTTGGGGGAGGTTGTTTGGGACGGGGGAGGGGGAGGGGGAGGGAGCTGGGATTGACATGTGAAGCAAGATTGTGACTAATTAAAAATAATAAATTCAAAAAATACATAAATTCTTAAAACATAGGTTTAATGTGTAAGTTCAGATAAAAGAAAATGCTATAAATGAAGACTTGGCATTTTTAAAATAAATCTTCATGATGATGTTTTTGAGTACTAATATTCTCTTTGAGGTTAAATACCTTGTTTTAGCACTTATCTGATCTTTCCAGAAGCTCTTCTATTCATTGTTCAACAGGGATGAATCCTTTCATCTGTCTTCAACCTGAGCATGTCTTCCAAATGAACGGAACGACAACATTCAGATGTTTTCTTATGCCTCTTTGTTCTCCTGTCTTTGTCTTCCTCAATTAGAAATTAAAACATCCTTCAATGAAACTTGAGAATAATGGAGAAATATTGAGTTACTGTAGGAAAAGCTTATGCCATTTTATAACCAAATACAATCACTAAATACCATCACAGAATTTCTATTACATTGTCGCAATAATTGATGTATAATAAAAAGCTACAAAAATGCACACCAGCTTTTATAAGACTTCATCTATATATGAATCAATACATTTATATATGTTCTTTGTTGTGTTGTTTATCTGCTACCCTTAGAATAATTAATATCTATGACTGGTAATCAGAAAAAATATGGTTTTTCAAAAATATACTTAAATATAAAACAAAGCATGTCATAAAATTAAGGTATTTCTTAGGGTAGTTCTTAATTAGCCCACTTTTTTTCCAAGAGCACAATGGAAAATTCCCACTTGGGTTCAGAGGAATTAAAATGTCCATGGGAGAAGGGAAGAACTAGTTCAATTTCTATTTTTAATAATGGTGTCATGGATAATTTCCAATTTCTGATTATAAAACTAATATAAGCAGAATTTATCTCAGAATATAATTCACTTAAATGAGCTGAAATACATAAAAATTAAACTCTCATTTTAAACATATAAATAATTCAGATGAAAATAATTCAGGATAGTTAATTTGAATCCTTAAGATTAAAAATTTTAATTTAAATAAATAAAATATATTGTTCCCACCAGAATACTATTTTCCCAGAAAATACAGTACAGTTTCTACAATGAGAAAAATAGACTACTGACCTGGTTCTGCTAAATATCTCACTGTGAGCTGGACAAGTGTGAATATAATTATAAGTTTATATAGATAATGCATAAGTTTCTATAGAGAAATCTCCCATTATAGACTGCAATTTTCAAGTCTCTTCCCTAACAGGCTACATTTCCTCTTCTGCAAAGTAAAAGAGTTATGCTAAATGATCTATGAGAACTATTTAAATGGACAATTGTCACTCTACAGACATATAATTTCCATGAATAAATCTACATTATTATGAAATCACCCCAGTCTTCTACAGAGCTTCAAAATATTTACTTAAGAGTAAATTTGTCTCGGGGGAATCTCTTTCACTAGAATTGCCCGGTGACTACATTAAAATACTTGTATAATTACATAAACCCAAAGCAGTCTCACAGGAAGGCCTCTTGCTCCACAGAGATCCCTACAGAAAAACCTTCCTGACATTTGCAATTTTACCAAACCTCCAGGGTTCCTGAGACACTTGGCTCTTAAAAAACACATCATGATGTACTAATGCATATCATCATTTTGTATTTTACTTATATAGGAACTTTTGTACAATGTCTTTATTTACAAAGTACAGGGTTGCTTTGTGCTGTTTTCAGAAGTCTGTAGCAACATCAGACACACCATTTTCAATAGTAGAGGCCAAACATGTGGCACTTGACTTTTGCAATCCAAAAATTAAAGCCACAAATATATAGTTAATTTAAATTGCATCACAAGTTCCATGTGACAGAATGTTTTCTCTCCTATGTAATTGTTTTTCTTTGAAATAGATTTCTAATCATTTTGTAATGGCTATAAGTCATCTATTCAAACAGTGTCATAATCAATCTCATAACGTCATTGTCTCACAAATTTTACATTCTTTTTCATTTAAAATGTCCCACAAAACAAGGACAATTATTCAGAATTAATTCCTGCTCTATGAATTATTTTAAAAATGAAATTAGAACCCCTACAATGGCATTGCAGATCACATTATCTTTTATTCAATTCAGCTGTCACTACTATATCTATTAATTGAACTAATAAGTAGTTAACTACTTCTTTAGCATTTTACCAATGAAACTGAAATAGAAAGTTTTATCACTTTTGCATATAATTCTCTATAGCTCATCCCTATAAATTAAGTCTTCAGTGTTATATCTTCTGACATATAATCAAATTTGGGTAATGTATTTTTTATTCCTAACTCATACTAAATTATTAAAGTATATTTAAGGATATATTTTTAATTTTTTAAATTAAAAGAATGTTCAACTATGAGTTGATATGTGCAAGAGTCCAGCGGACGGTGTTGGACCTGCAGGAGATGGAGTTACAAGTGCTCATGAGCTGCCTAACATGGGTGCTAGAAAGCAGCCCAGATCCTTCGCCAAAACAGGACCTCATGCATAAGTCATAAGGCACTGTGCTCTTAAATTTCACATTATGATGCATCAAAGGCATTCTATTGCTTATCAGTAATAGAGTGGATGTCCTGTACTATTAGGGATTTGTTTCCCTTATCATTCATGGTAGGGACTGCTATTTCTATGCTTTTAACTGCTGAGCCATCTCTACTGCCTTATTAAAGTATACTATCAGATGTAACAAATTTAATAAAAAAATGTTAAACAGTATTATAATATTAAACAGGTTTTGCAGTACTACATTCTAATGGTTAAGGAAAATGTTTCCTGATTGCTAAACATTAATTTTAATAGACATGTACATTACATACAATAGACATATATGTTCTTGTATAATTTAAATTCCAGACATTAAAAAGGACCTGCCTGTGGAAATCTGAGTGAGGGGCATATCAGAGACAATAAATATGAATCTAGCAACGCTAAGGCCAAGACGCTGTGTTTCTTGGCAACCTTCCTCAGCATCCCAAGAAAATATAGGTAATATGAAATTTTCTGACACTATGTGAGCTTCACATGAGTAAACAAATGCCTAAAGAAGAGCATAGCTCTTAAGAAAGAGAGGAAAGGATGTGCAATAGCTGCCACCACCTAGGTTTTGCCCACCCTTAATACACACATTTTCAGCAGCATTAAGAGAATGCAAAATGCCCTCAGATCTCCCTAAAGAGAGGCTCCCCCAAAGTTTCTTCTGACTAATGCATTAAACTCCAAGTACAGGAACTCTAAATCACACAATAAATGGTATCATAATTTATTCCAACCATGCTTATATAGCATGATAGATGATAAAATTGGATAACTGGAATAAAAACAACTTAGTTTTAAAAACAAGAGTGACATAAAATAAAATACTAACTGTTCTATATGATATGTCAATCTTGGTTATCTATAAGAGAGTGGGTGCCCTTTCCTATAAGTGAATTTGGTTCTCTTATCATCAAAGCTGTCTGCTGCTATTTCTATTCTGAGAAAAGTCTCTTCATTAATTTTCCTACACATCCAATCTGTGATGATCATTGTCTAGATTTTTCTTCCAGGTTTGTTACTGACATATGACTCTCCTTAATATTAGTATAAGCCTATATAACAAGACATTATGGTTCTTGGAGAAGATTTCTGAGTGTTTGGCAGCATAACACATGTAAATTCATCCGGCTTTCAGCCTAATGACTTTTAATCTGTTCTACCAGCTAGCAACCCTAACCAGAGATCTTTTCAAGCCACAGTCTTTAAATTGGAGACTATTGTTTCCTGGACATTCTAAGCATTTCCATTTATCTAAAAATTGACTATGGCATTCGTAAAGGCAGCAAGAAGAACTAACTTTCTCCAACATTCTAAACCTTCCTCTAATTATATATTCTATACAGAAATATGATGTGTCCTAAAGGAAAATACAAGGTATTTTAAACTAAAATGGCTGTTCATTACACAACATAACAGGTATTATCTACCCATTGCACATGTATTCATTTAACAATACTTGCTGAAGACCAAGAAACTAAATCCATCACTGCTACAGTAGTGTTTAATGGAAAAAAAACCAAGCATATCTCAGAGATCAATAAAAAAATCCCTCATTTGCTTGCACGCAGGTCTCAAAAGTCATCTGGCACAGAACTAATTTAGGTTGCAGGGAGAATTGGACTGTATACTTCACAATATGCTGCACTGGGGTATTTAGGCTGTAGGGGAAACAACTACCTGTGTACATGTCCTTCAGTCACTTGCAAAAGACAACTTTAACTTGACATTTCAATGTCAAAAGAAAGAAAATAATCATGAAACAAAGGGGTTAATAAGTAATTCATCTTTATTTCCAAGAGGAAACAATACCAATAGTGACAATAGGTTATGTATAACACAGAGAGAGATGGGGGAGGGAGGAAGAGAGAGAGAGAGATGAGAGAGAGAGAGAGAGAGAGAGAGAGAGAGAGAGAGAGAGAGAGAGAGAGAGGAGAGGGAGAGGGAGGGAAGGAAGGAGGGAGGGAAGGAGGGAGGATCCAACGATTCTGGAAGCTAAGGAGTTCCATAAGCTACAGTGTACAAAATGGAGACCCAGGAAAGTACCTGTCTGAGAGAACAGTTTTGCTTATCAGGACCGTTGATGGTATAAGTCCAAATCCACAGGAAAGACAAAGTCTCAGCTAAAGCAATCAGACAGTCAACTCCTCCTTCCTCAGCCCTTTTTAAAACTTTCTATTCAGGTCCTCAAAGTACTGAATAATGGCCACCCAACTGGGAAGCATAATCTTCATCACTATGTACATTGATTCAAATGTTAATTTCATTGGAAAAGATGCTTACATACAAACCTAGAAATAATGCTTAGTCAATTGTCTTGGATACATAAACTTAATCATCAAATAATCCATGTAAAAAATCCATAGAAGATACGCTCATATATAATTCATTTGGAAATGATGGAATTACGGATACCAGCAATTTGATCTACAACAGTTAAATAGCAATTGTTATTGTGAGTAGTACCTAAAACATGTTTTTAAAAATTACAACCAGAGAAGCATAAAACAATTAGCACAATCATGAATATATTAAGAAAATGATACACATTAAAATCTTAGTGGTTGGTGTTCACTCTAAATTTCTTTTAATCATGTAGTATGCATAAAAAGTAAAACGCTTGTGGTGGCACACACCTTTAATCCTAGCACTATGAAGGCAAAAGCTGGGGATTTCTGTGAGTTTGAGACCTGGTTAATCTGACAGAGCAAGTTCTAGACTAGCCAGGGCTATAGAGACCCTGTCTAAAATAGAAACAAGAAAATCCAAGCCCTTGGGAGCTAGAAAGATGGCTCAGCATATAATAATTCTGATTATTATTATTAATTTATTATTATTATTTCTCTTCCATAGGGCCCTATATCCCAGCACCCACACTGGGCAGCCTGTAATTCCAGCTTCAGGGCATCAGAAACCTCTGGCCTCCAAGGGCATCTGCGCTTGCATGCTCATGCCACACACTCACTCACACACACACACACACACACACACACACTACAGATTCTTGAAAAGTAAAGTAAGATTGCTAATACATTCATAAAGTGATACTTGTCTGTGACTTTGGATAGGATGGTCACCTATGAGAGGTTTACATTTTAGCAAATATCCTGGACATATGTGTGATGAATTCTAATGGAAATCTAAGGTTGGGGTGGGCATTTCCAGTCAGGTGGACAGCAAGTTAGAATACCTGTAAGCTGAGAAATAACTTGGCATGTTTTAGCAGCACCAGAAAAGTAGATATATCTTAGAATCCTTGGTAACAGGTGATTATCACACAGGGATCTTTGCCCACAATAAGGACTTTGGATTTTTTTCCTATTATTATTATTGCAATATTTTTATGTAATTAGTGTTATTGCTTAACTACTATATAAATCAATAAGAAAGAAAAAGAGCCAGATAAAATACTTTTTGGTAGATAAAAATTAAGAAAAAGCATGCCTAAGTAAATACAATTGGGTTGGATATACAGTTGTATATTTCTGCAAGAAAATAGCAGTATAACTTCTAGGTTACCACTAACCTTCATTGTCCTAAACTTACTTTATATTAATAATATCAGATGATTATTAAACAAATAAGCTATGACAGAGACACAATCAGATGAGAATGTGTGCCACATGAGTATCAAATAAATAGGATTAGTGCCCTTGTGAAAAGATGCCATGAGAGAATGATCTCTCTCTGCCCCCCCCACACACTCACACCTGCCTCTCATCTCCACCAAGTAAGCATTCAATCAGAAACTCAAAATGTGAAGCCTGAAAGAGGGCCCTCAGCAGAAGCTGATCATGCTGGTACTTTGCCCTGAATTTCAGCTTCCATAAATATAAGACGTGAGTTCCTGTCTGCAGTGATTTGCTATCATGTCCTGAACTAAGATAGGTGCTTGTTGTTTGCCAGGCTTTTTTCTTTCTCATCAGTGTCCCATACACTAATTCACTTAATCATTTTCAATAACCCCTAAAAGTAAGATGAGGAAACAGAGAAAGAGCACAGATAGACCAACTCACTCCAGGTCATACAGTTGCTGAGTGTACGGTGAGAACTGAGGCACTTTGATCACAGAAGTATGCATGTGTTTGTATGCCCTCGTTAGAGACAAGGAATAGGTATTTCTAAATTATGGCCCAAACTGAGTTTCTGTATTCCCCTGAAACCAATCTTATTCCTCTGGACTTTTCTCTACATCAAGACACGACAAATTCAAAAGCTAAGAAAAATTGTCATGATTAACTTTAGACCCTTTCACATGAAAGAGTTGTTGATGGTGTTCATCAACAAATCCCAATGATTCTAAGTTCAAATTATATGCAGAGAATGACATGTTCTCCAAACCTCCAGTGGTCTCAATCTGATTCAAAATATCATTGTTCTTTTGCTTTTGTCACTTCTTTTTTTTACTCTGTAGCCATTTTATTTTTCCCCCAAGAGATTGTATTTTATTGATTCAAATTAGAAATAAGGCTGTTTCACATGGTAATCCCTCTCCCTCTCCTTTTCCTTGTCCCCAACCCCCCACCAGTCCCCCACCTCATCCCCCCTCTGCTCTGCAGGGAGGGTAAGGCCCTCCATGGGGCATCCCCAAAGTAGGTCCTATCATCCTGGGCAGGGCCTAGGCCCGCCCCAGGTGTCCAGGCTGAGAGAACATCCCTCCACTTAGAATGGGCTCAAAAAGTCCTTTCTTACGCCAGGGATAAATACTGATCCACTGCTAGGGGCCCCATAGAGTGCTGAGGCCTCCTCATTGACATCCACGTTCAAGGTGTCTGGATCAGTCCCCGGCTGGCCTCCCAGACATCAGTCTGGGGTCCATGCATTCCCCGTTCTTCAGGTCAGCTGTTTCTGTGGGTTTCACCACCTGACCCCAACCTCTTTGCTCTTCACTCCTCTCTCTCTGCAACTGGGTTCCAGAGTTCAGTTCAGTGTTTAGGTGTGGGTGTCTGCCTCTGCTTCCATCAGCCACTGGATGAGGGCTCTAGGATGGCATATAAGCCAGTCATCAGTCTCATTATAGGAGAGAGGCATTTAGGGTAACCTCTCCTGCATTGTCAGTTGGTGACATCCTTATAGATCTCTGGAAATCTCCCTAGTGCCAGATCCCTCCTCGAACCTACAATGGCTCCCTCTGCTATGGTATCTCTCATCCTGCTCTCACTTCTATAGAGTATTAATCTGGGCCTTTTCTTCCACTTTTGCTTCCATGCTTTGAACTCACGAGTGAATTTTAATGTCACTCATAGTAGAATCTAGAGTTAAGGACATAGTTCAGCAATGAAGTACTTGTGTAGCTTGCAAAATCTACTGGGTTCAAAAAGAAAGGAGAGAGAGAGAGAGAGAGAGAGAGAGAGAGAGAGAGAGAGAGAGAGAGAGAGAGAGAGAGAGAGGATGAGACAGGAGAGCTGCTGTAAGATTGGGGCCAGCCTATGTCACAAAATAAGACCCTATCACAGAAAATAAAAAAGAGGAGATGAGAGAAGGGACAGAGTGGAGGAAAAGGGGAAAGACCAAATCCTGAAAATGCTCTATAAGTAAGGTTATGAATGTTTTCTGCTATTTTTTTTTTACATCCCCTCAAACTACTTTTCTGCTTGATCAATTTATTTCAGGTATTGTGACGTTCTGGAAATATCAGACATGCTCCTGCTTCAGGGTCCTTGAAAATTGCTTCTTCCTCTGCTTAAATTGATCTTGTTCAGATAGGGGTATGGTTCACTTCCCGACTTACTTCATAACCTTAATTAAATGCTATTTTCTCCCTGAGATTTCCTATCCCCCATCACCTAAATTTAGGCCCCACTCAATCATTGTGTAACTTTTGTTTTGTTTGTTTGTTGTCTATTTCTTTTTATTATAATCTAAGTTCTGAGACAAATAGATGTTATAGGCTGCTATGGGATTAGTTTCTAGAATAGCTCTTGATATGTCGTTGCCTGTGAGGGATCGTTGCCTGTAAGGCAGCATTGGAACTCATGAAACATGGCTGGGATGTTGGCAAACCCACGCCTGAGTGAACCTTGGAAAGGCGAAGCCCCAAGGGCTACATGTAATGAGGACCTCATGCTGCTATTGAGCATAGCTGATTGTACCTTTATGGTCACCATATGCCTCATAATAAATGGGCTGTATGAAAACTCTCAGGGAGTTTCTCACCCTTCACTTGGCAGTGTTCTGGGACTTACAGAAATAGTGATTGACTTTTTCCAAGCATTGGTCCTGAATTAAATTAATGACTCCACCACCACACTTAGAGAGAATTTAGACATGTAGAATTGTTACTAAAGTTAAGTTAGGATGCTTTTGTTAATGGCTTTTCGATAGGAAACAATTTAAAATTTAGACACACTTTTAATAGTTGAACAAGGTACTCATTGAGGTCAAGGAACAGAACAATGGCAGCCTGACTATTGCTGACTGACATGCCTTTCTTGCTAGGAAGGGTTGGTGATCAAAGGTGATGATTAATTCCTTGTACTCATTTCTGACCTCAGCTTCCTAATACATAAAAAAAAATACTGGCAGTGTGGATTGTAGGCTGGTAATCCTTTGCTCTATGTCTAAAATCCCCATATGAGTGGGTACATATCATGTTTGTCTATTTGTGACTGGGTTACCTGGCTCAGAATGGTTTCTTCTAGTTCCATACATTTTCCTGCAAATTTCAAGATTCCATTGATTTTTTCTGCTGAGTAGTACTCCATTATGTAAATGTACCATATTTTCTCTATCCATTCTTCTGTTGAGGGGCATCTAGGCTGCTTCCAGTGTCTGGCTGTTACAAATATTGCTGCTCTGAACATGGCTGAACAGATGTCCTTGTTGTATGAATGTGCTTCTTTTGGCTATATGCCTAAGAGTGGAATTGCTGGATCTTGTGGTAGACTGACTCCCATTTTCTTGAGGAGTCGCCATACTGATTTCCAAAGTGGCTGTACAAGTTGGCACGCCCATCAGCAGTGGAGAAGTGTTCCCCTTTCTCCACATCCTCTCCAACATGAACTGTCATTGGTGTTTTTGATTTTGGCCATTCTGACAGGAGTGAGATAGTATCTCAGAGTTGTTTTGATTTGCATTTCCCTGATGGCTAAGGATGTTGAACACTTTCTTATATGTCTTTCAGCCATTTAGATTCCTCTAATGAGAATTGTCTATTTAGTTCTGTACCCCACTTTTTAATTGGATTGTTTGCGTTTTGGAGACTAGTTTCTGCTTTGTATATTTTGGAGGTCAGCCCTCTGTCGGATGTGGGGTTGGTGAATATCTTTTCCCAGTCTGTGGGCTGCCGTTTTGTCTTGTAGTAGTTAAGTACTTATCCCTAGCATAGGTGTGGACTTTGGAAGCCCATTTCATATAGAGGAATACTCCCTGAGCCAAGACACACAGGGATGGGCCTAGGCCCTATCCCAAAGGATACGAAAGACTCTGATGACAGCCTATGGAAGGCCTCACCACCCAAGGGGAGCAGAAAGGATATGTGATAGGTAGGGTTTTAGTTGGGGGGGGTAGGGGAGGACAGGAGGGAGAAGGCAACTGGGATTGTCATGTAAAACAATCTTGTTTTTAATTCAAATAAAAAATCTAAAAAAATAAAAAAAACTGTAATAAATGGGTATGCACGCTGAGGATTGAAATTAGAGCTGACTGATCATTTTTATATAAAAATTTAGATTTGTGATTCTTTCAGTTTTTTTATAAGATTATCTTTTGAGATAAATAATAAAGTAATTGATCCTTTCCTTATAACCACAAAATGCAACCTGTCATTAAAAAACTGCCTGAGAAAAATATCTTGCTTGCTTATACTCTGCTAATCTATAGCAAGCTGCTTGGACATGAATGTATGTGGGTTGTGGGTATAATTTATTTTTCACTTGTAATACATAAAATGTTTAACCATGTAAGGGATATGGAAAGCATGTTGCTTTCTACTTGTGTCCATTGTAATCATTCACTTAAAAATAGGTTATAACCACATTGTAATTTGTATATTGTTTGAAGGATTATGCTGGGGCATATAAACTGTAAGGGAAAAAAGGGAGAATAACATAAAATGGATACATCTGAACAGAGGTAAGAAAAGAAATAAAGAGATTATAGAGAGCAATAACAGAGAAATCCTGAAGGTAGGTGTGTGTGTGTGTGTGTGTGTGTGTGTGTGTGTGTGTGTGTGTGTGTGTGTGATAGTTCAGTTTTGCCACCCTCACCGGTCCCAGAGAAAAAGTCAGTTGACTGATTCCAGAATTCGGGGCTCCCTCTCAATTCCTGAACTGCTGAAGGACGGTCCTCACAGCAGCAGTTGCCATACAGTAAATATTGGTGAAAAATAAAATGAATGATAGAGTGCTCAAGATAACTTTTCTTAGCTCCATATTCATAATGTCCTAAACAGAAGGACTCTGATTGGATAAGCAGAAGGAATGTTATTGACTAAACAGAAACTGAAATTCACATTTCCTCAGAAATCCCATGGGATTTCCTTTATCCACCCCAATAGCCAAATATTTTGGGCAAAGCCATCTGTCTAATTCTCCTACTGCCTGCTCCAAATTCATGCCACCATGCTAAATCCCAGCCTGTACTAGCCCACACCTCTCCATCTCCTGCTACCTGTCCCCTTAAACTGCCAAGGATTTTTCCCACAACCCTCTGTTCTCTGCAACCCTGGGAGACAGCTCAGTAGTTTGAGTCTCTAAATAAACTTTTCTTTCAACCCATAGGGTGGTATAGTTCAGTGATTTCACTGTACCATGCTTACAGCTTTTTATCAGAAAAGGCTATTTTTGTTTAGAATTTTCTCTTATTTCACATGTGTCACAGTCATACAGACGCTCCCTGAATGAGAATTAAATACATGAGGCATCCTGACAGATTTTACATGATATATTTGACTCAATAAAGGTGACCAGTTTCGACACTGGTATTTAGATATTTATATATGTAGAGTAGAATATTTAGATATTCCATAGTTTTGTGAAGATTTTTTATAAAGACCTCTTCAGCCAATATCCTAAGAGGGGAAATCAGGGGCCTCAGGTGCTTGCAGTGAGCTTACTGTTACCTCTATAAAATCAGAGCTAGCAGTAATATATCGAAAAAAGAACATCTTTTCTTTCAAAGATTTTAAACCAGTGAATTGCAGAAATGTAAGTGAAGGAGGAATCCTCATTAAACTGTAAGTATCAGTATTAAGTACTGATTAAAAGGAACTAAAACATATCCATCTTTTTGATTCTTTAATTCTAAGATGAGATTTCTAACTGAGACTCTTTCTGGTACTAGAGCTGCATGGGTAAAGGAATTGAAATTGAACTTCTTCAAAGATAAAGCCCTACTTAGAATATCAGTAGTCTTTGCACACATCTTCATAAGTCAGTTGTTTAACAGTACTCATCTTAATGGAGACTATCAAATTTTATACTTACCACCAACATTCTCAGAATTCAGTTGCAATTATTAAATTAATACATGACATAAGGCATTTAGATTAGGTGGGAGCTGAGATAGAATCTGTTGCAATTTTCAGACAGGTGGCTCTGAGCATCTTATAGACACAACTTTATTAAGGTACTCCAATTGCCACGTTATTTGAGCTGGTATTTTGGTCTTGCCTTGAGGACACATAACTGACCCAGAAACCATTTTGTGATTATCAGACAGTGACTGCTATTAAATAGGAAGGTATTTATTTAATTCCTCAGCTCCAGGGTTATTAGCCTTAGACAGCTTAAGTACAGCAGTAACTGCTGATCCAGCTAGAGAAGTAAGAGGCAAATGGAGCTTGTGGTCTCTAGGAGATTCTGATGTTTCCATTACCTGCTATTAGAGAATGTAAGACTTATTAAACTCAATTTTCTTTAGCAAATATAGAAAATGGGTGGGCTTTCGAGCTTCTGTTAAAATCTGTTCAGCATTTTTCAAAACAGGGCAGGGGCTATGATAAAAATAACATCTCCGGAACTTTAAAATCCATTTATATGATCTTGAATAGAATGAATATATTTTTAGGTGTAAATTTGGGCTATTCTAACTTGAGAGAATCAAACTCAAACCCAAGTGACAGAGAATAAGGAAATCAAGAAAAAATTGGGTTGTATGTTTTAGCCAAGTAAGAAAATACACAATTATAGTAAAATCTATTAACCCAGACTGTTATTCTATTAGTCAGTTTATGAGAAATATCTGGATGTCATTGTGTTAGGCAAATGGCAAATAAAAATGGCCATATTATTTGATCCTGTGTAGCTTCGAAAAGTAAAATGTCTTCTAAGTACACCATTTACTCAAAATACTGTGAAATACTATCTTCTGGATAAAATATTGCTGTTGTAGTCATGAATCCACCGCAGCTTTGGTTGCCTACACAAAATGAGGCCCCTCAATTTTTCATCATGGATGAAGAAGGGCCTCATGAGATTCTATCCTGCCTTAAGGAGTGTTCTAGTTTATTTCCTGCTGGCCTGATAAACCATTCTGACCAAAAGCAACTTAGGCAAAGAAATGATTTATTTGGACTTCACTTCCAGGTCAGCAAAGAAAGTCAAAGTAGATATTTAGGCAGGAACATGAAGTAAAACCTGGAAGAATGCTGCCTACTGGCTCACTGGCTTGCTTAGTGGATCATGCTCACATAACTTTATTATTGTTAATGAACATCTTATTGGCTTGTTTTCATACAACATTATTTTGATCATAATCTTTCCATTCCCCCACATCTTTCAAGACCCTCCCACCTTCCTACCCATCCAACCACATGTACTTTCTTTCAGAAAATACCAAAACAAACAAAAAAATCAAAAAGATAAAAAATACCAAAACAAAATAGCCACAGAAAAGGCATGCACATATCTATGCATGCACATACACAAAACGGAGTCTGTTTTGTGTTAATCAACTACTCCTGGGCATGGAGTTAGCCTTGCAGTCTGGTTGATGTTTCCAGTACCACTCTATTGGAGAAAACTGATTTTCTGTGCTCCAGAATGTATCAACTGCAAATAGTTTCTTTGTTAGGGATAGAAATTTGTGCCTACTTTCCTTCTCCACACCAGGGTTTTGTCTGGATTGAACTTGTGAGATCTTGTGAATGCTGTCACAGTTACTATGATATCATATGTTCATTGTCACCTAACTTTGTATACACCCCAGACTTTTCGATGCAGGGAAGTGATTGCCCACAGTTGGCTGGGTCCATGCACATCAATTATTAGTCAAGACAGTTTCTCACAGACATTGCCACAGGCCAATGTGCTATGGACAATTCCTTAATTGAGGTCCCCTCTTACCAGGTGACACTAGGTTGTAGCAACCAATCAATAAAAACAAACCATCATAAGGGACTATTATAAGCTAATAGCTACTGGGGGAAGAGGAATCAGCTTTCTTCAGTGATACAGCCACCAGTAAATTATATATGTTCCAGGCAATAAGCTGACACCATGTTCAAGCAAGGAGTTATAATTAAACACAAGGAATCAATAAAAATATAATAAGTAAATTAATGAATAAATACTAATTGTCCTGAAAGTAGGTAAAGTGCTAGCTAGAAAGGAAAAGAAGTTCAACAGGAAAGGCAAATGGACATGGGGTGAATCTGCTCAAAATACACTGTATGCATATATGAAATTGTCAAAAAATACTCTTCCACCTTCAGCTTCTATAAGATCATCTTTTTTTAGATTCTACATATAAAACAAGTAATGTGGCACTTTCTATGCTTGGCTTATTTCGATTAACATAGCATAGTTCCGTCATATGGCCAAAAATGGCAGGATTTAACTCTTTTTATGGTTACATACCATTCTATAGTATAGTATATATCTATGCTATATTAAGAAATGAAAACAGAAATTTCCTCTTGGCGTAGCTTCACCAAGGGTAAGTGTGAATTTGAATTCTCTACTTCCCTCCATATCTCTTCTGTCTGTGGTCTGTGTTTCCTGCCTGATGGGTTGTGATTGCCTGTCTGTTGTGCCCAACCCTAACAATGGCTGGCTCTCTTAGGTATTCTCTTTTGGACAGCATCGAAAACATGATATGGGGATACTTATCTACCAAAATCTTTAAAAATTGTGTCATAGTTACTAGTCTGTTGCTGTGAAGAGGCACCATGACCAAAGCAAGTCTTATGAAAGCAAACTTTTAATTAGGGGCTTGCTTGCAGCTTCAGAAGGTTTGTTATTATGGTGGGGAATATGATGCCAGGCAGTCAAGCAAAGAGTACTTGGGAGCTAAATGCTGATCTGCAGGATATATATATATATATATATTATATATATATATATATATGTGTGTGTGTGTGTGTGGTGTGTGTGTGTGTGTGTGTGTGTGTGTGTGTGTGTTTAAAGAGAGGGGGGAGAGTAAAAGTGGGAGGCAGAGAGAGAGAGAGAGAGAGAGAGAGAGAGAGAGAGAGAGAGAGAGAGAGATTAGGCCTAGTGTAATTTTGAAGCCTCCCGTGACACACCTCCTCTAACAGGGTCACTCATATTCCAACAAGGTCATACCTCCTAATCTTTCCCAAACAGTTTACCAGCTGGTGACTAAGCATACAAATATATGAGCCTATGAGGGACATTATTATTCATTCCCCCACAGTGTTATAAGGGAAGAAGTTACTCTACTGACCCTAAATTTCCCAGAATAACACTCAAAAGCTCACACAGTTGTCATCAACCCACATCCACATATTTCCTCCAACCTGTTTTAAGGTTTCTTTTAACCAATTGGTTGCTTTGAGCAAATGATTAGTCACACACACACACACACACACACACACACACACACACACACACACACACACTCACACTATTCTGGGCCAGGGCAAGGACTAATATATAACTTAAAATCAAAGCTATGTATTTGGTTTAAGTTGTAAAAACTGATTACTTGGAAAAGCAAAGGCATAGTAAGGTTGGTTATATTATTCTTTTAAAGACAGATTAAATTTAAGAAGGATGAGAACATAATATTAAATGAACTCAAAGCATATTAATTTGATGGCAAGATGTGGAAGAAATCCAGTCTTTTTGAAGGCAAAAGGTTTTTTTTTTTTTTCAGAAAAAATACCACATCATACATACCACATTCCCCCGCATGGTTGTTTGTATGAGGGGGCTCAAACTCAGGACATACTCTAACACTGGGCTTCATCATTTGTTATTTTTTTTTTTTTGCTTTCAAGACAAAGTCTCACTATGTCACTCAGGCTAGCTATGCACTCACTCTCTAGCCATGGCAGTCTTGGAACCCACAATCCCTGAACCCACTTGCCTCAGATTCCCAAATACCTGGGATTTTATGCCTTCAGTGTCAGGCCCAGCCACACAGTCTTTATTAATTCTTTAGCTGCAGAAATAACATCAAGAACTGAAGAAAGGACAACATTTTTAAACAAAAGACATTTAAATATAAGATCTGAATCAATTAAATAATAGAAGAAAACACAGAGCAAATTCTTCAAAACAATGGAAACAGAAGGGAGACTTGTTTGTTGCTTTTTTTTTTTTAACAAGACCAAAAAAGTATGGGAAACAAAAGCAAAAATTACCATTTGGATTACATCAAATTTAAAAGCAAATTCCTGAATTCGGGAAGTGAATAAAAGTTGTAAAAGTTAGAAAGATATTTATTTTCTGGTTCTAAATATGTTTCAGGTTTTTTGCAAAATATATTTTATACATTTCTTTTACTGAAAATATATTTTTCACCCTGTCTCGAAAAACCAAAAGAAAAGAAAAGAAAATAGATTTTTCATGGTGATATATATGGATCTATCTGCAGTCTTCTTCATGACAGCATCCAGTTATGCCAGCACCATTTGTTGAAGATGATTTCTTTTTTCCATTGTGTAATTTTAGTTTCTTTGTCAAGAATCACATGTTCGTAGGTGTGTGGGTTAATATCAGGGTTTTCAATTCCATTCCATTGGTCTACTTGTCGATTTTTGTACCAATACCAAGCTGTTTTCAGGACTATAGCTCTATAATAGAGCTTGAAGTCAGGAATGGTGATGCCTCCAGATGTTCCTTTATTGTACAAGGCTGTTTTGGTTAGTCTGGGTCTTTTGTTTTTTCAAATAAAGCTGAGAATTGATCTTTCAAGGTCTGTGAAGAATTCTACTGGGATCATGATGAGGATTTCATTGAATCTGTAGACTGCTTTTGGCAAGATTGCCATTTTTACTATGTTGATCCTACCTATCCAAGAGCATAGGAGAACTTTCCATTTTCTGGTATCTTCTTTAATTTCTTTCTTGAAAGATTCAAAGTTCTTGTTATACAGGTCTTTCACTTGTTTGGTTAAAATACAAAAGGTACCAAGAGCTACAGCAAATGAGGAGTTCTGACCACTATGATAGACATGTACATTAGTAATTGCATTAGCACAAAAGAGTATGGAAGTTCATACAAAAATGAAAACTAGGACTACTAGCAACCACACTGATGGGGAAATGAGCTAAAGAAATGAGATGAATATGGAGTGAGTGTCTCACAAATAGCTGGATTAGAGCTTTTAATCTACTTTTCCAATCTTTCCTTTTTAACAAGCTTATCTAAATAATTTAGATTTAAGGTATTAATTCATGTCATCAGGCTCAAACATTTCATTTTACTATTTATTATTTCTTTTTCTGTTTTCTCATTCTGTGTAGATTATTTGACCTTCTCCTACAATTTCAACATGATTTATTTACAATGTCATTGAGATTCACAATTTTGAAATATTTCCTGAGTGATTGCAAATATGCAAATGTTGCATCAGTTCAAATGAAAAATAGAAAGCTGTCTTCTGATTTGTTCTTTTAACATTTTAAATTTATTTATTTATTGTGTGCATATATATATATATATATATATATATATATATATATATCCTTAAATGTTAATTCTCAAGTTTGTAAAGTAATAGAGATACTATTTAAAATGGTAGGCACGAGGGGAAAGCAGTTAAAAGTGATTGTTCTTGCAGAGGCCCAAACAATGGTTGCTGGCATGCACATCAGGCTACTCATAGCCACCTATAACTCCAATTTCAAGGCATCTGATACCCTCCTTTTGACTTTTGATGGAATCTATACGTGGGTGCACATACACTCAGGCCAGCAAATACACAGATTTACTTCAATGCATTTAAAGGACCCGGTGAAGCATCCAATATAATGCATAGTCAGTAAAATTGCCTATAATAACTGCTTAAACAGAGGTTTGAGAAAATCATAGGTCAGTAAAGGTAAATAATTTTAGTTTCCTATAACAATAAATACATATAGAAATACTGAAGAACACAGATGAAACATCCATCAACTGGTTTGGGTACATGCAAGAATGACTACTGAGGATAAATGAGAAAACCCTAGCAGATTAAAGTTCCAGGGAAATCCAGGGATATTATTTCAAGAAGCATAATAATAAAGTGAAATCCATACCAGAGCATAGTATATTCAAGAAAAAAAACAAGTGTTTTTATATGACTGATGGGGAATGGAGATGGTAAATGTTGTCACATAAATTGTTTTATATGTTCTGTGAAAAGTTTTCAGGTAGGGTTGAGCATGACCCAACATTTTATTCTAGTATGTGAATCCTTAAAACTTTACAGAAGGGAAAAGTAAAAGAGAAAGATCTCAGAGTTGTGGAAATGAGTTAGTTTGTAATGCACTACATTAATATAGGCGAAAATTCCAGGGTTTCAATTAGTGCTACAATAGCAAGACCAAAGTTGGAAACATTGAAGACATTGTTACTGGAATAGGACATGGTGACTAGCATAGGAAATAATGATCCTCTAAATTTGTCTACAGAATAAGTTTCAGAATCAGTAAAGATACTGTCTTAAGTATCACAATTTAGATAGAAGATTGCATTAAAATTTCAGATGAGCGGACTTAAAATAGAAAGACAATTTTTGGATTGTCTGTATGTGGCTCAGTATAATAACAAGAGTACTAGAGAGTGGACAAGAACCAAGGAGCCAGGGTCAGGGAGATGGGTGACAAAGGCTCTTCCACCCATCACATATTTTGCATAAGAAATATTGACCACATCTACAAACTGGAAAGATCAAGAAAATTAACTCTTGACATAGAGTCTTCAGAAAGAAACATTGTCATACTGAATGTCCTAATTTTAATCTTGTGGTCCTAATATTTATTTCTAATAATCAACATTTCAGAGTTACAAATTTGCATTGTTTAAAACTGATAAGTCTATGTTAATTTGTCCAAGTAGCTGTACCAAAATAACACAGTGACTAAGTAATTAAGATTGGGAGGATAAATAGGAACTGAGAATCAACTCTGAACAGCTAAACAAGTTGTCAAGCGTTGCCATTGATCAAGATAGAAAATACAGGAAAGTAATAAGGCTTGGGACCAGAGATAAAATAGAGAAGGTTGAGGAAATGTTGGTGATTATGTTGTGCTGGCTAGTGTGTGTCAATGTGATACAAGACAGAGTCATCTAAAAAAAAGGGAACCTCAACTGAGAAAATGCCGTCATAAGATTCAGCTGTAAGGCATGTTCTTAATTATTGATTGACAGGGGAGGGCCCAACCCATGGTGGGTGGTATTCTCCCTCGACTGGTGGTCCTGGGTTCTATAAGAAAGCAGGATGAACAAACCATAAGGAGCAAACTAGTAAGCAAAAGCCCTCCATGGCTTCTGCATCAGCTCCTGCCTCCAGGTTCCTGCCCTGTTTGACTTCCTGTCATGACTTTCTTCAATAATGAACTGTGATTTATTTGGAAGCATAAGCCAAATAAACCATTTTCTCCCCAAGTTCTTTGGCCATGGTGTTTCATCACAGAAATAGAAAACATAACTAGGACAATTATTGATATGTTGGAAGATATTATTTTGGATGCTAGAAAGGAAGACATTCTAGAGATGCATGTTGGCTTTAGAACAATATGAATTATATTAGAAATCAGGTGGGAAGTGACAGATACAGGGATAGTAGGGTGAAGGCTGAGAGGGCTCCATTTAGAAGACACAAAACGAAGAAAGAAAGTAAAAATAAAGACATGGTATGATAGAGATAGGAAAAAAGTCTTTCAAAAGAAAGTAATCACAATTCAAACGATAGAGAGAAATGAAATAACAGAAAGCTTACTCCCTGAGGACTATCTTTTATAGTTCCAGAGAAAGCTACCAAGCTGCCAAAGGAGAAAAGCAATCAATATTTCTACCCAACTGTAACACTTATGAAGTACAAAAATGACCATAACAGCAAGATATCTGGAAATAGGCAATAGTGGCACTTATATCCTGGAAGTAACCAACAGACAGCTAATTTGATTTAAGGCTTACTCAGAAGGAGAGAATTCATATCTGACACTTCAAATATAACCCACTATCTTTGGTTAATGAAGCATTGGTTCTTGGGGGGAAATGTACTTTTCCACTTTTCCTAAACCAGTGTAATTGCTAATTACATCCTAAATAGTTATCCTTATATCTACAAATAAGTAGCCCTCACCCTTCATAAAAGAAGTTTCTTTTCATAGCAGGTAACATTACAACAATCAAAACTGTAAAAAGAAGGAAAAGAAAAAGAACAACTGTGAGGTGCTTTACCCCAATTGACACATCTATAACACATCCCCCAAAACTAAAGCTTAAGGAACATTGTGCAAGAAGGGGTGAGAAGATTCTAAGAACCACAGGACCAGGATGTTCACTGCATGATAGTGTTTTCTATCTTTGATAGGGAGGCTACCCTCATGAAATCTCAACAATATGGGCTGCCTAAATAAAATCTTAAAATGACTACAATAATTCTTATGCCAATATGGATGGTGGAATAGTCAGAAGGCTCCACCTTTAGATAAAGAGCTACAGGCAGTTGATGGTTGCCTAGAGAGCCAGAATCAGTCTGTTCCTAGGATGAGGCCCCAGTAGATGAGCAAACAATATAGAAATGTCAGTCCTAAACACAATTATGCAACACTAAATGAACTCAGTGTGCTGTATTTGCAAATTTATAATACATAAATACAATACATAAATATGCAGGCAAATAAATACACACATATAAGAATACAAAATCACTTTTCTTCATAATTTTCAAATCATCATTCAAATGACATCTGGTTTACCCTGTAATGTTGAAAATCATTAAGCCATATGATGCTTCAATCTTTTAGTTAGCATTTTTCTCCTCTTTCTGGTAGCTAAAATTTTCTCTTCCCAGGGCTCAGAAATTTCAGTGTTGTATTAAGGCATTTCATCTGTTTTGCTGAGTGCTAGCTAGCCTTGTCATCTAAACATAAGCTTCTTTAAGCTCTAATATGCTTTAAAAATAACTTGATGGCAATGAATTTGCTGTATTTCCATAACATATACTTAAAATATTGAAGGCAAGCTTTGGAAAGAAGATAGGGCCTCACTAACAGTGGTTATATGTGTATACATTATACAACTTTATATTTAATCAATCAGAGATCAACTTCTAAAATCAGATATTTTGAGACAAGTTATCACCCTGTAGCTTAAGTCTCACTATGCAGCTCAAGCTTGCCCAGGGCTCATGGAAGCTCACCTACATTTACCCTCCCAAGTTCCACTTATAAGTGTGAGGCATCATGCCTCACTTTCTTTTTGTAATTAACAATGTAAAAACTGTCCCCAAAAATAAAAAGGACTGGTAAAATGGGGAAGCATATGAATTGGAAGACCCAAGCAAGCACTGCTGCTTACTAAGCTCCAGTATAACTTTTAAATTACAAACAAATTCATCTGAGATTCAAAAATTTCCCCCAGCTAACTATAATTGAATATATTTTGTGCTAAGCTTAGGGATAAAAGATGAAAACGTTATTGCCCTGCATTCACTGAGATCTTAGAGCAAAGGGAAACAAATGAGAAATTCTTTGAAAACTATCATGGAAACCTAGAGAGACAGAGGATTTGTGACCATGAACTTGGATGGCACAGTTAGAGACACTGAAGTCTCAGTATGCTTCCATTGTGTCACGTTTGATCACAAGTGCAGAAACTGGATCTCCATCTGTATCCAGTCACAGCGTCCTTTGAAGATTTCAAAAGCTATGCTTTTTGCAATAAAAATCATGTAACATGATTGCAGAGGATGCACAAATATGACCAATTGATATGGGAAAATGATTATCAGTTCTTAGGCAGATAAGGGAATGAAAGCCCAACAAGATGAAATAGCATGTGCCCGGAATATAAAAGCCTGAGTAATATTGGCCTCAGGAGGATTGTGTCATAATTCAGTGTGACTGGTGCATAAGCTAGAAGAAGAATCGGGCTTGGTATAAGATGAAAGTAGAAGATAAAAAGATCATAGGGGATAAAGCATGAAGTGTCTAAATGTCAATCATGCATTTTGTTTACTCAGAGATCAGACCATGATTGATAGAGATTACACATGGCATGTCAGTCCTCTCCAACTGTTAAAAATATAACTGGAACAGCTAGCACCCAGTGGAATACTAATTGATATTCTGTGAGTGTGGATATTTCCTGGCATTCACTGTGGGGGTGGAGTGTGGAGTGCTCACATGTTAAGCTTATAGTTTCATGCGAGAGAAAAACAAATAATGCTAGAATAAACACCAAAGCTCCTGAACAGATATATTAATTACACTGCTTCTAAGTAACTTAAAATGACCTCAAATGGAAATCTTTAAAGTGCAGAATTGATTCTAAAACTGGCAGCAAATAAGATTCCCATGGGAAATGTATTATCTTTCTTACTGTTTGGACAATATACCTGACAAAAGCACCCTAAAGAAGGAAGGTTTATTTTAGCTCACAGTTACAAGTGATAGCCCACTGTGATGGCATAGCAGTAGGAGATAGAGGCAGCTGGTCACACTGCATCTAAGTCCAAGAAGCAGGGAGTAATAACCACTCACACTGAGCTCACTTCTTTTTATTCACCACAGCCCCTAGCTCATAGCCGAGTGCCTCTACATTTAGCATGGAGCCAATCTCACCTCAATTAAGCCAATCAAGAAACTCCCTCACAGATAGACCCAGAGGTTCGTTTCCATGGTGATTCTAAATCAAGTCGCATTGACAATATAGATTAACCACCACAGGGAATTTTCAAAAAGCATAATATACCTGACTTCCTCCAGACCAACTAAATGAGAATATATAAGAGAAGATGGAACTCAAGCAGTTAATGTTTGAAAATATCACAGATAGCCTTAATGTGAAGTCAGGGTTGAAAACTGCTAAAATGAAGGAAATTTAGCTATATGAGTTGCTACTTCCTAAAATTCTTGAAGGATTATGAAATTCAAAAATCATTGTAAAAATAAAAAAAATTGTCTGACCATTTGAATTCCTTTGCAAAGCTACAAAATATTATAATTAATGTTATGATATATGACTAGAAATAAGAATAATGAAGGAGACGGCTTGGGGGGGTCAATATCAGAATGAGGTTCTGTGACAGACATTTCTAGGGAATGTCAAACACACACACACACACACACACACACACACACACACACACACACACACACATGCACACACACACACACACACACACACACACATGCACACACACACACACACACACACACACACACACCACACACACACACACACACACACACACACACACACACACACACACACACACACACACACACACTCATTAAAAAAAGAGAACCCAGGCCAGGCCAAGTTAAAAATTGTACACGAATCCAATATGAAGTAGCAATGTAATTTTTAGGGTTTCTAACAGCAGTACAGGAGCGAGCTCACTTACCATAGCAGGGTTGATTCTAAAAAGAAGATGTGCAATGAAAAAGTCAAGCTCAACATTTGTGACAGCCATCAGCCTGGAACTCTTTCAGGCTAGCACAACTTTCAGGCAACTTCCTAGGTCCAGGAAATGTCTTGTCTGTAGCTTTCCTGCTCAGTGTCTTTTTCCCAGTAGTCCTTGTATAAAGCTGGCAAGAGAACTTAAAAATTTCCACTTTCCCAGACATGTGACCTATTGTTTGTCTCCTGAGTCTCATGAACTCCATTCCTGGAGGGGAAAAGCTTAAATTTAGGCAACTGCTATACAACAGATCCTCAAGCAGGACTGAAGGACACAGGCAAGATAATAAACTCAAAATTGAAAGAAGCTTATGGTACTATAATTCAGAAAGCATATAAATTAGAAAGCTTATAAAATCAATAAATAGATGTACTGCAGAACAGCCAGAGAAGATGCCAAATGTGTGATCAATTTCATTAGATGGTTAAAGCAAGAGGTGATTGTGAGTAGGGCAAGGAAAATGGATGCAGACTGAAAGGAAGAAACAGAAGTTGGAATCATTTCAAAGGCAGAGAACTGGTATGGGTTTTTGAACAAGACTACTGAAAAAGATCGTGAGACTATTAGCATCCCTCCATCTGCCAAGCCATTCAGTAAGTCAATTAAATAACTATACAGTGTCAAACACCATGCTGGATTCCAGTGGCATAGCAACAAATGGAGTATTGACCCCCACCACATTAAGATTCACATGTTATGAAGGGTAGCTAATACATATGTGCAAACCAAAAACAATTGCACAGCTGGAATTACTATGAGGGAACCTTTGGGATGCTTAAAGAGAGCAACAGGAAGCAGTAATTATTGGGACGATGGATACGCTAGTTGAGTTGGGTGCTAAGAAAATCTCTCCAAGCAGCCATATTTTAAAAGACTGAAGGACCTATGGGAAATAGCAGACATTGAGGAATAAGGAAATAAATAACTTCAAAGGCTTTGTAGTGTTGACATATCTCTATCCTTGAAGAAATGTGGTGCTGATGAGTGGATACTAATGAAAATGGTTAAGTAGTCATTAGTTTTAGTAGCACAGATCATATTACTGTCCTTGATTTAAGAGGTATCAATGAAGTGAGGGCAAAACCAAATTTATATGAATTGAAAAATTTGTGAAGAGAAATGAGAGGAAATGACTCAGTGTTTTTACTGGAGCAAAGAATTAAGGAGCAAGCATAAAACATAAAGTGTTCTACTTTGTTGTAGAGATAGAACAATTTGGATCACATGTGAATACCACCTGGTACAGAGGTCAAGAGGACGATAGAATTATACATGAAAGAGATGGTGGCTTGTACTGCCTCCAGTTCATCTGCACCTTGTGCTTGCTTTACATAAATGGCACAAAGCCATTTTCTAGTCAGAGAAGTACTGAGGAGTTTACAAGGAAGCAAGATATAGCATGCAGAAAACAGAAGTGTTCAGGAAACTCAAACCCTTGACATTGAACTCAATGCTGCTTTCATCCCACTCTTATCTCTCTTCAGACCTGCTTCAACTTCAACAAGATTTATGACTAGTGCAGTAAATCCAACCAAGGTCACTTTAAGCATACTGCTATATACACTCTAATGTAATGGGAGACTTTCTCCATCTATCTCAGTCCCACTGGACCAGTTTCTCTAAGCCCACAGGTCACCGAAGCTGCTTATGAAATAACCACTTAGAGACTTAATATATATTTATAATTGTTTAACCATTGGCTTAGGCCTCTTGATGGCTGGGCCTCTCTTAATTATTAACCCATTACTATTAATCTCTGTATCACCACATGTCCTTGGCTTACCAGTGATGACCCGGTCTCTTGATACATGGCGTTTGTCCTTTGTCTTCCTTTTCCCCATCTCATTGTTCAAAATTCCCACCTATCTAAATTCTGCCTGTCCACTGGCCAACACAGCTTTATTCACCAACCAATAAGAGAAACACATAATCACAGCATACAGAGGACATCCTCCATTACCTCTCCCCTTCTGTCTAAATGAAAAAGAAGGTTTTAACTTTAACATAGTAAAATTACATATAACAAAACAGCAATCAAGCAAGAATTATAGTTACAATGTTTACTCTATTTACACTTGGTAAAATTTAAAGTAATAGTCTATCATCTGTCCACTCTTTGTGAGCCTAAAATTTTATAACTAATTTATCTTTTATTATAATTAAGAAAAACAAGTATAACTTTCTTCGATTCCATCAAAGTCCCCAGAAGAATATACTATAAACTCGAGAATTGACAGAGACATCTCACTGCCTAGACAGTCACTCAAAGTTTTTCTGTAATGTGGACTTCCTACATCCACATACATACTAGAAGACAAAGTATTTTATGATCAAGATGTATGAGGAAGATGATGTAAGCAATAAAAAAATCAGGGTTCATAGGAGAACTGTGCATCCTGCATTTTGTTTCCAATTATGTCATGGCTTGGTGAAATGTCTTCAGTCTCTTATCTGAATAGGAGCAGTAAGAAAGCACTGGACTGGATGTCACCGAATTCAAGTTCTATGATTCAGTTAATAACAAGAAAGAGTATGGTGAAATAAAGCAAATGGTTTCCTTTTCATGTGCTATTCAATGATCTTATACATAACTCCTCCACAAGTCACCTTTGAAGGTCTCTCAGCCATGGGGATCTAAAGCAAAAACTCTGTCACTGGCATCAGTATCAAAGGCCTCTACTCCCAAGTCTTCAGAGAGCCTAAAGAATTTGTGGTAAACATTTCTTTCAGCACAAAAGATACTAGAAAGTTTGGCTCTTTCCTGTCAATGTGAATGTTAAGACCTCAGTAATCGTACTCCACTCAATGTAAGTCCAAACTCCAAAACACAGATTAGTCTGTAGAGAACAGAAAGAAAGAACTGAAAGAAAAGGATTCATTGCTTAAAGTTGAACATGAAAAAGCTCACTGCCTAGCACATACAGATATTTCAGTTCTTAAATATTCAAACAGAAGGATCATTGTAGTTTATTTTGAAGCTAGAATACTAAGTAATGGGTTTCATTATTGCAGCTTCATACATGTACATCAGGGTACTCGCTTCTTATTCATATCCATCCCCATACTGGCCCTCTTTTTCCTCCCTGTTCTCCCTGCAAATAGTTTCCCTTTCTAAATTTTTTAGTCTCGTGTATTCCATTTACTCTCTTCCTCCCATTCAGAGCTCTTTCCCCTCCCCTTTCTGCTTTCAGGAGCACACACACCCACACACACACACACAAATCTAAGATCTATGTAAGAAAGAAAACAAAAGGTATTTGTCTTTCTGAATCTGAGTTACTTTGATTTATTTCCAATTTAATTCCTTTTCTTGCAAATATCAAGATTTCATTTCTCTTTCTGGATGAGAAATTTTATTGTATGTACATACATATCACATCTTTTTATCATTTATCTACTAGTAGACATCTAGGCTGCTTTTATTCCTTAGCCGTTGTGAAAAGTGCTGCAATAAACATGAATGTGCACATATATACACGAGAGGGAGAGAGAGAGAGAGAGAGAGAGAGAGAGAGAGAGAGAGAGAGAGAGAGAGAGAGAGCGAGAGAGAGAGGGGGGTGTAGGGAGAGAGGGAAGGAGAAAGACAGAGGGAGAGAGATACAGAGGGGGACATAGTCCTTTGACTATATTCTTGAAAAGGACATTAAAATATCATATTAAACCTTATGCTTTAAAAGGGGACTTAAGTTATTACAGGTGAACTTTAAATACAAGAATTATCATTAGTTTAGTTGGAGATCTGATCTGTGGGAATGTGCTTGATAATGCCTTGGTAATACTGCCAGTGGTGCCTAGAGCTACGAGTCTTCTTCGGCTGGGTCTCCTTTATTGAATTGCCTGCCTGTCCTAATTCTATATATTTCCAATTAGCTGACCTTCAAAGCTGACATTAGTAGACAGGAATTATTTTCTGACAAGCTAACATTTTAAGGCTAATGGTTTTTTAATAAGCAATTGAGTTTGCAGCATTCAGCTCTTGTTATGTTTTTATTGGTTTTGTGCTTTAATTTGGTATGTGAGTTTTGGAACGACTCCATAGCAGGTGCAATTTTTAAAATGGAATCAATAAGATTCACTGTGATGTATGACAATAGCATTCCAAGATCAGTTTTCAAAATAAAACACCACAGTCCCACAAAGAAAATGTGTTGATTCCTTGGGGCTTTCTTTCTGTAACTTCTGAAAATCTTATTCACACTCTTCCTGTGCACAAATCCACACTCCTCGAAACAGATCTTACTCAGATCATGATCTCAGCGCGCGCGCGCCTGTGTGTGTGTGTGTGTGTGTGTGTGTGTGTGTGTGTGTGTGTGAGAGAGAGAGAGAGAGAGAGAGAGAGAGAGAGAGAGAGAGACAGAGACAGACAGACAGACAGACAGACAGACAGAAACAGAGACAGACGGAGACAGAGACAGACACACAGAGAGAGATTATGTGCATTTAGAAGGAGAGTATGAATACACCTTGTTTTTCTATCAGCAGTACTGCTAATTAATAGGCTTACAAAATGTTGCTTAAAAGACTGGTGGAATGTGTTTTTTTCTCTCTTAAGTGGATTAAAGAGAAACTCTTCAATTTACAAGTCAATGGTGAGATTTGTCTGATTCTATCTCCTTCAACCTTCTTCCAGACCTTGGTTTTCCATGCTTTTTTTTTTTCCTTTGTCCATCTAACTTTGGTCTTGATTTCTCCATTGACCACTTAGTGGTTCCCTGTAATCACAGACAGATGTCTGGGTTGAGTTAGTTAGAGAGAGGTGGGGTGGGGTGAGAAAGAACAATACAGGAGGATTTAAAGGAAGTGTGGCAATATTCTATAGCATGCAACCTCTTTGTGTGCTTTGGATAAGTGCGTTCCTTTTGTAAATACAGGTAAAAAGACAAGAGAGAAAAGGAGCACCCCATGTTCATATGATCAGAAATATTCTCTATTTAGCAAACTTAAATTTCTATGTAGATTCAAATATCTTTGTATAGATGTACAGCATGAAAGTAGAAACAAATTATCCAGGAGAATGAAAGAATCTACAGGACGGAAAGTGGTAACAAATGGGAGAGTAGTGTGATATGGTGAAAAATATTCTCAAGCAATGTTATATATTTATGTGAAAATGTCCTTTTCAAACCGAGTATCTTATTGGTGTATAACCAATATAAAAGAGCCAAAAGGAATTCTGGGAATTAGTTTAAGAAAGTATTCTAATTGCAAGTGAAAGTACTGAGGAAGGAGAAAGATGTCCCAATCACAAATCTAGCAGGGAAAAACAAGACTACAATCCCACAGCACTCTAAGTGAACAATTCTTTTTACAAGCAAAGTGGTTTTCCATGCTTTGTTTTTTAAGAAAACTGAATAACTGCGAGTTATCAACTATATAACTAGGGCTATGAAACACAGCAGTCAAAGAATACAGAGGAATTGCCATAAAGGATAATATTCAAGAGTCTCCTTTAAATAATGCATTCTTATGTATGGGAAAAATTCTCTTTGGGGTTTTGATTTGTAAAAGCAAAAACAAAAAAAATCAGAATAGAATTGATAATTAATATTGCCTCATTCCAAAAATTTCTAATAATTATATTCATAACCGTGAAATAGTTCCACATAACTCATGAGGAAATGCATGCTATATAAATGTTAATACTTGGTTTATAAATCATTTTGCCCAAGTTAAGATGTTATTTTCAATAAGGTATATGCTATTATTTTTTTAAATTTATTTATCTTTTTATTAATTCAAGTTAGGGAACAGGCTTGTTTCACATGTAAGTCCCTTCTCCCTCTCCCTCCCCTCACCCCCATCCCTCCTCCCCCACCCCAACCTACCCCCCACCCCATCCACCCACCACTCCTCAGGCAGGGTAGAGCCCTCAACAGGGGCTCTGCAAGTCCACCAAATCTTCCTGTGCTGGGCCTGGGCCCTTCCCCATGTGTCCAGAGCCAGAGTGTATCCCTTCACATGGGATGGGCTCTCAAAGTCCCTTCTTACACCAGGGAAAAATGCTAATCCACTTGCAGAGGCACCCTGGAGTTCAGAGGCCTCCTTATTGGCATCCATGTTCAGGGGGCTGGATCAGTCTTATACTGGCCTCCCAGATAGCATCTGGGGTCGATGTGCTCTCCCTTGTTCAGGCCAACTGTTTCTGTGGGTTTCTCCAACCTGGTACAGACCCCTTCGCTCTTCATTCCTCCCTTTCTTCAACTAGATTCCAGATTTCGGCTCAGTGTATATCTGTGGATGCCTGTCTCTGCTTCCATCAGCCACTGGATGAGGGCTCTAGGATGGCATAAAGAGAAGTCATCAATCTCATTTTAGGGGAAGGGCTTTTAGATTATCCTCTCTTCCATTGCATGGATTGTCAGATCATGTCATCCTTGCAGGTCTCTGGAAATCCCCCTAGTTCCAGATCTCTTCTCGGACCTATAGTGGTTCCCTCTAATATGGTATCTCTCATCCTGCTCTCTCTCCTGTATTCTTCCCCCTACTCAATATCTCTGCTCCTCCATTTCCTCTCCTCTACTCCTCTTCTTGTGCTCTTATTGTGGCAGCTCCCTCTCCCCTACCCTCATGCTCCCTATTAGCTCAGGAGTTCATGCCACTTCCTTTTCCTGGGGTGTATTTATCCCTTAGAGTCCTTCATGTTTCCTAGTTTCTTTGGTGAAGAGGATTATAGACTGGTACTCCTTTGCTCTATGACTAAAATTCATATATGAGTGAGTACATACCACGTTTGTCTTTTTGTGACTGGGTTACCTCACTCAGGATGGTTTCTTCTAGTTCCATCCATTTGCCTGCGAATTTCAAGATTCCATTGCTTTTTTCTGCTGAGTAGTACTCCATTGTATAAATGTACCACATTTTCTCTATCCATTCTTCAGTTGAGGGGCATCTAGGTTGCTTCCAGGTTCTGGCTATTACAAACAATGCTGCTATGAACATGGTTGAACATATGTCCTTGTTGTATGAACATGCACTATTTGGGTATATACCCAAGAGAGGAATGGCTGGATCTTGAGGTAGACTGATTCCCATTTTTCTGAGCAACCGCCATTCTGATTTCCAGAGTGGTCTTACAAGTTCTCACTCCCAGCAGCAATGGAGGAGTGTTCCTTCTTCTCCGCATCCTCTCCAGCATAGGTTGTCATTGGTATTTTTGATTCTAGCCATTCTGACAGGTGTGAGGTGGTATCTCAGAGTTGTTTTGCGTTGCATTTCTCTGATGGCCAAGGAGGTATATGCTAGTATTAATTGCAATGCTAACTCAACAAAAATGTGATTGTGATGGTAAATTGAAACTAAAAGTCTCATGTGTATATATTTTCTGAGATTAATAACAAGGTGGTTGAATGAGGATATGTAGGCATTTGAAAATAGGACTTTGTTAATATCAGAGGAGATGCTTAGTCTTACCGCAACTTGATATACTTTGTTTGGCTGACATCCATGGTAGGCCTGCTCTTTTCTGAATAGAAATGGAGGAGTGGATGAACAGAGTAGACAGAGAGGAGGTGGTAGGAGTGACTGGGAGGAGAGGAAGCAAGGGAAACTGCGGTTGGGATGCAAATGAGAATAATATTAATAATAGCAATAATAATAATAATTTTAAAAATCTCCCATTGGAAAAACTGGCACTTTGTTGTGGATGAATCAACAGATATAAGGAAGAAAATCAAGTCAGAAACACTCATCTTTATGATAGTTCTATAGGTTACTTTTCTTGCTGTAAAAAATAACTGACAAGAAGCAACTTAGTGGAGGTAAGGTTTGAATGGCTGATTTTGAATGTCAACTGGACAGAATTAATACTCACTATAGAAACAAATTTCTGGACATGTCTGTGAGGGATTTTTCTAGACTATTTTATTTGAAAGAGGGAGACCCACCATGAATGTGTACAGTATCATTCTATCATGTGTGGTCTTGGATTAAACAAAAGGAGAGACAGACCTGGGCAGCAACATTCACCACTTTCTGCTTCTTTACTAGGGATCTAGAGATACAAAGTAAACAACTTCCTAAAGCCACCATAACTAATGTCCTAAAACTGATGCTGTCAGATATTTGGTCACAGTACCAGTACAAGTTAACTAATATGGGTTTAGACTCACAACTTGAGGATACAGTCTATCATGGGGAGGAAGCTACTGAGGCAAGAGCATAAATGCAGCTAGACACCCTGTATATTAGTTTCTGTTCTATCGCTGTGATGAAACAACATAATGAAAGCAATTTATAGAAGAAAAGGTTTATTTGGGATTTACAGTTCAAGAGGGGTAAGAGCCCATCACCATCAAGGCAATGAAGCATGACAGCAAGCATCAGGCATGGTGACAGGAACAGCTGACAATTCACATCTTGAGAACCAGAAGCAAGAGAGAGAGAGAACACTGGAAATGGCACATGGCTTTTGAAACATCAAAGCTTTCCCAAAGTAACATATTTCCTCTGGCAAGGCCACACCTCCTAAACCATCCCTAACAGAATCACCTTGTGGGGATTAAGTATTCAAATGTCTGAGCACATGAGGTACATCTCATTCAAACCACCATTCATTGCAGCCCCAGTTAGGAAGCAGAGTGATAAATGCTGGCGCATAGCTCACTTTTCCATTTTATGTAGTGCAGTACAAGATACTGCAGAGTGATGTCACTTACCATTATGGTGGACTTCATTCCACGTTCACCAAGAAATGTGTTCCTATAGCTTCAAGAGCTATTCTGAATCCCCATCACCTTTACCACGATGATTAACTGTCACAATGCTCTTTATATTAAGTTTAAATATAAGCAAATTTTATTGTATCAAGAATCTACAAACCAGCTGGGTATGGTGGCATATGTCTTTAATCCCAGCAATTGGGAGGCAGAGGCAGGTGGGTCTCTGTGAATTCAAGGTCAGCTTTGTCTACAGAGAGAGTTACAGGACAGCCAGGGCTGTTATACAAAGAAACCATGTCTGGAAACCCACCCCTGCAAAAAAATCAATAAACCTTCCCTGCATCGGGCCAGATATTACTAGTCCACATGGGCCATATGGGTTCGCTCAATAAGTAATTCATTTCAGCTGTTACCAGGTGAAATCCCCGAAGATATCACAAAAATGAAGGGGTATTGTTCCTATAAAACCATTTGCAAAAAAAGTTGGCAGTTGATATTCGACTTGTGCATTTTAGTGATATGAACCCTTGAAGAGAGATCAATCCGCAGTCCTTAAGGTTAAGGTTTCTTTATTTTGATAACATCAGCGAAGCACAAGCCAAAGTGGGCCAGGGGCAGCAAGGCAGCCAGGCCATTGAGGTTCTCATTTCCCATAACACAAAAATGGACCAAAGTCACACAGATAATAAACAGAAACAGACACCGTTTATTACAAAAGAGTAAGGTACCATTTATTACAAAAGAGAAAGGTACCTCATAGAATGAAAGTCACCTATGAGCTGAGAGGCCTCAGCATCAAGATCATTTACATAGCAACTTCCTTCTCTGGAATCCAAAGATTACAGAGCTTTTCATAAGTATGCTGTTTTTATAAGTGTCACATGGTAGGGAGGACTGTCCAGTCTTCCTCGGCCAACTAGCATTTTTCATAGATCAATCTGATGCCTCTTTCTCTAGTCCTACTCTCCTACTACATAACTAACTAAATATGATCCATCCTCTGGGAAGGCTGCTGTAATATTCTGAGTTATGAACACAACTTGAAGCTCAGAATATATCCATAACCTTTAAGTGACATGTTGAAATCCAATGAAACTGTTCTTGATCACCCCCAGACAGGAAATTTTGAGTGCAGGTGATGGAGATCCTTACAACCAAGCCATAACTAAGAGGGGGTGCAATTGCTTTGAGTTAATAATAGAGAGTTTTCCTTCCAAAGACTTCCAATGCATGACTCTCATGTCAAGTGCTAACAAGGTGGGAGAGAGATTTTTGTAATCTTGTATGGCTGCTATCATTTCTAATTTTTGCCATACATGTAGCAACTAGTATTTTTTCCTCATGTTTGGTGTTGAGATGTGTACAATGCAGATTATGTTTTGAGAGGTAAAATAAAATTAGAAATACCCAAGTGAAAGCAGAACACACCTGGTTGAGAGAACAGAATCTCTTGCCTAAGTGGGGAATCTAATATTGTGGTTGGATCACATCATCCATTTGGCCAAGATACAACCTCTGGAAAGTGGGCTCACGTTGAGCCATCCTAAATAAGAAAGGTAGAATAATTAGCTATTCAATGATTTACTGTACTTTTTCCTTCCCAGAATTCGGTACCCCTAGTGCAGTGGCTTAAACACAATAGCCAAGTATGGGAATAAGTTTACCCACATTTTTGAAATATTAACAAAAGCATAACTTTCTTCTATCTTTTCTCTACACATGCCTTCCTTAACATCTGGAGCTTTCTCCCCGAAAGTTGGGTGTCCTTATTCTTTCTCTAAAGCCTTCCTCCAACCATTTTCTCCAATGTGTGTGACCTCTATGCCAACTAAAATGGCATGATCTTTGCTCCTTCTCTCCTCCATTCTCCCCTGTCAGGCAACTCCTGGAGTTTTACAGTTTGCCTGCCCTGGAGATTTTCTTTTGAACTCTAACTTTCCTTCACCTTCCTTCTAAGTCTATTATTAAATTATTTTGTTAGTGAGATTATTAACCCAACACAGGGCCCCAATTCCCCTAGTATCTTCATAAAAAAAAGTTTGAAAATATTTTTCCAAACAAGAATGATAATTATTGTTCTATTTCTATATCATTGCAATTATCATGTTTATTAACTTTTTTCTTTGTAATTTTGGGGTATTTTAAAACTATAATAAGTACATGTCATTTTTACACAAAGTGAAACAGTAAGCTACTTTATATATTTTTTAAAAGAAATACATTTCCTTGATAATACCAGACCTAGAATTATTTGTGTCCTTCTTTTTTGATTCTCTGCCATGCTCAACATCAACATATGTTTTCAAACAACAGTTCTGTTTACAACTCCACTGGATTTAAGATAGAGCATCATCACTACAAAATCCAGTCTTCCTTTCTTTTGACAAATTTTCTCATCGTTCAATATAGTACAGCTGCATCTTAGCTATGAAAATATCTGTCTTGGGCATTCCCTCTCCTGTTTCCCCCAACATTTTGCCTGTACATTAGCTGTTACTTTGATTGGCTTTATTTCCTATGCTGTCTGTGAAAAAGCAATCCCCAGTTCAATTCTCTGCTCCTTGCTATATTTCTCCAACTAACTGCAGCTTGTTGAAGAAGTACCCAGCCTGTATTCACCATTCAAAGTCCCCGGTGACCTTCACCCACACCTGAGCAACTGCCATTCCTTCAAAGATAGCTTGACACCACCTTCAACACAACAGATCTTAAACTATATCTATCGTTCCGAGACAGTGTTCCCGCCTGACCTTGCTCTTTCTACCCACAGAACTAGGTCACAGCTCCATTGCTCTTGCAATACCTTTGGTCAAAACCAAAGAAAAGGCAAAAGGAGATCTTTATGCACAATATAAAGATCAAAAAAGAACAGTAAGTCTGAATACAAGAACACTTATTTTTCAGTGCTTATTTCATAAAAGCAATCAGACAAATATATCATAGTGTCAATTTAAGTGTACTTACGAAAGTAAATTTAGCTCCAATTTTGCAGTCAGTCTGTCCCTGGAGACAAATGTGTTCATTATTAATATTAACACTTTATCTTGTAAGTCATTTGGATTAAGAAACATAAGGAAGTATAATTCTGTTTGTCATCCTTCATAGTCACTCTTTTACCAGCTCCTGTCAAGTCTCTCATTGTCTATTGCTTTTTAATGTTTAAACTCCCACAAGATTTCTAATTCAGGTGCTGTTTATACTGCTAAGATTTTACAACTTTCAAGCACTTAACTGATGCTCTAGGCCCCCACTGTCTTCCATATTCTAGTCTGTTTTCAAATCTGAACAGCTTTAAAATTTTGGCATTTGAGGCCCACAAAAATAGAGTCCATACACCTGACAGTTCAAGGCCTGTAAAGTGGGAACAAAAACAGCTTTTCCAATTTACTTCACTGCTGCATTTCTTCACAAACTATTTGTGAGAAGCTGTTGATAACTCTCTGTGTGAAAAGGAATGAAAATGGAATATGCAGGAAAAACCCAAAACCTAGGAAGAAGTCTGGGGAGGAAAATGTTGGCATCTACTCTTCAAGTCATTGATGTCAGGCTCAAAAGAATGTGCGTAGGGGTGCCAAGGTTTAGTTATAGCTACAAATCAGAGTTTCTGCTGGGAAGTTCATGTGGTGGAGAAGGAGATATCCAACCAAGATACCCTGGGTTACCCCTTAAAGAGTGGGGTTTGGCCCCTATTGGCACACACTTAGGATATATAATTCAGATGACTTTGAACTAGATCTGACCTGAAATCCTCTCTCCTGTGGCCTAGCTTCCATGATTCCAGAAAATATTGTGCAACATTCCAAAGGAAGGAAACAATTGTTCCTACCCAGCTGTAATATCAACAAACCATAACAATTACTAGCATGACAAGATATGCATAACAGCCCAATAAGTGGAACCCACATGTAGGTAGCACTCAACAGCTGTCTATGAAGAAATTCAACAGGGCGGTAATCATGCCTGTAATAGAAACCTAGCCATCTTTCCAGGTCTAGGGAGGTCATGGCCCTTAGGAAAGAGTCTACTATGAACACTTTAATAGACCAGCATAATCCATTACTACATTCTAAATCATGTAATTTTACCCACAGGTAAATGTCGCTACCACCCAGCATCAAATATGATCTCTTTACAGCAAATGGAAACCATCACAGAAAACCACAACTGGACACACTGCAGAGATCAACATAGTGTGGTGACCCTAGTGACAATTAATGTATGTACATCACCACCTTGCATCTCTGGCTTAGGCAACATCTCAGAAGAAGCAAGTGGGAAGAACATAACCACCAGATACCAGGAAGTCTGTTGTAAAAATCTCTCCTAGAAATGACCCATAAACAAAAGCAGAACTGCAGTGATATCGATGGAGATGGTAATGGGGAAGGGGGAAATTTTGTGGAGTCCCACTCTCAGAAGAACAAGGAGGAGGATAATTAGCCTCTCTTAGGGATGAGCCTCATATTGGCTGCCCAATGCAGAGTGCTCAGTCCTGAAGCTAAATACACACAGACAATAAAATCAGACTCAGTGTATTGAATCTATATATATTTTACATACTCATACATAGATACATAGATACACACATACATACATACATACACACACGCACACACACACACACGTGTGTGTGTGTGTGTGTGTGTGTGTGTGTGTGTGTGTGTGTAGCAAATAATCAAAGAAAAAAACTACGAACCAGAGAGTAGGGTCACATCCGAGGGGTTGGGAGGAGAGTAGCTAAGAGGGACAGGAAGGGGGATAGAAGGCAGAAATTGGTGTAATTCTATTTCAATTAAAAGCATTCTTAAAAAGATGAAATCTGGAGTGGCTCACGGGGCAGTGAGAAAGCTGGGAAGCAAAAACTGAGTGGTCACAAATCATTCAACCAGTTTTGAAGTGAGGAAAGCAGATACCTATAACATGGGTGGTGCCAAAGATAAGTGTACAGGAAGAATTTTTGCAATATATTAAATCTTAAACTATTGCACTGGATCCAGGTGCTGACAGAAATGATTCAAAGGAGGAGAAAGTCCTATAAGGGCAAGATACTGGGCTAGATGAAAGAGACAGGGACTAACTGCCCTTTAACAAAAAGTGTGCCACATTATCGATCACAAAAGAATTGAAGATTTCACAGACAAAAGTTAGAGTAGTCACCTTTCTCTCCCATTTTTTTCAGTGAGGTACATGACTGGGAATAAGGAGATAAGGTAGGTGGGTGGATCATTTCTAGCAAGACAAGAGAAAAAATGAGGTCTCAGAGGGTATAAAAGTGAACTCACCCTACAGAAACAACTGAAATTCCATGGAGTATGGAGACCTAATTTGCATTAGTTTAAAGTAAAATTCACTTTAATCTAAAGCAAAATCAGAGTGTCTGATGGTCTGATTTTCCTCTGCTATGAATGTGGGGTAATTAATGCACAGAGGAAAGAGTCCTCAACCTTAAGATTTTTGACCATAAGATCAATGCTTTTTTCCGACACTATTTTTAAATTATACTTGTCATATTTTCTTCTGGAAAAGCCATAACTATTTAAATGAAATATTGTTTCCCTGAGAGCGCGCGCGCGCGCGTGTGTGTGTGTGTGTGTGTGTGTGTGTGTGTGTGTGAGAGAGAGAGAGAGAGAGAGAGAGAGAGAGAGAGAGAGAGAAAGAGAGAGAGTACAGTAAGCAGTAATACTT
Organism: Cricetulus griseus; assembly: GCF_003668045.3. Classification (NCBI taxonomy): domain Eukaryota; kingdom Metazoa; phylum Chordata; class Mammalia; order Rodentia; family Cricetidae; genus Cricetulus; species Cricetulus griseus. Next base: position 11,284,956 of record NC_048604.1, read on the forward strand.
GTGGGAAGAAACTGAAAGGCTTTCAACAGGAAGTCATTGGAAACAGCATATATTTCCTCCTGTAAATGTTGCAAAATGTCCATATGCTCATGCAGCAAACCCTCATGGATCCTTGTAATCAGGCCAGTGGACCATATTGTTATTCACAGTCTACCTCTTTCATTCCTGGCCTCCAACAAAGGACAGCAGGCCTAAAGAGCTAGAGCTAATTAGCACCCTGTTCATCTTGCCTTATGCTTAGCTTGCCTGAAGGAAGCAGTTTTTTTCTGGCCTACCATAAAACATTTCTCTCTGCTCTCTGATTTCAGTCATTTATCAATCATGATTCTCGCAGACACTCTGCGAAGCAAGGAAAAATAATACACTAATACTATACATTTTAATACATGAAGTGATATATTATTTATGATTTATTAAAGCTTGCCTGAAGATTCACAAAACAAAGTCAGCCACAAGCCATAGAAGTCAGGCATACACCTTTAATCCCAGCAGCCAGAAGCTAGGAGGTGGTGGTACACACTGTTATTCCTAGGACTCAGGATTAAGAGGTAGAGGGATTGCTTTGAGTTCAAGGCCATCCAGATCTACACAAGCTTGAATCAGTCTTAGAAGAGAATTATAGATCACACCTTTAATGCCAGTACTCATGACATAAGTCAGTATCAGAATTGATTATCAGGCATTCCTTCTCCAGCCACACTGAGGAGAAGCAGCAGTTAGGCTTGTGGAAGAGCTCATATGTGGATCAGCCCTTTCAGCCTGAGCTAGAGGTGAGAGCTAGTAGACAGCTGCTTTGTTTCCCTGATCTTCAGCTTGAACCCCAATATCTGTCTCTGAGTATTTCATCAATTTGTATTACAAATGCATGCATTTGTGGGCACAGTGTAATGAAAAGTGGGAAAGGTTGAGTGTAGCAAAGGCAGACACCTGGAGATGGTTATTATTGATGATTCAGTAGCAGAGGGTTAGAAGCATGAATTCTCAAATTAAACGTAGTAAACTACAGGCTCTGACACATAGCTAGTGCCCTGGACAAGGCACTTCCTTAACTTACCTGAAACAATTACCTGAAGTGTAAAAATAAGAATAGTGGTGCTTAATTTAAAAAGCTTTGGAGGGCTTACGTGAATTATCTGGAACTCTAGTATGGTGCATAATTTGATCTCTTTAGATTCCATTGTCAGGAAAACTGGCCTGTATGTCCACTAGTCTTGAATTATTTTTCCTCTCACAAGAGTCCACATTTCCTGGTACTTTGACAGTAACATAAACTCCCAATGTAACCATTACCAAACTTCAACATTTATCAATATCTTACCATTTATACTTTTCTATTCACTTGCTTTTCCACAACTAGATTTTTAAGATTTTATTTCTTTAAATTTTTACTTTATTGATTTATATGTACCAATGTTGTATCTTCATGTGTGCCTATGTACCACTTGCTTGTTTGGTAACTGTGGGAATCAGAAGAGGGCATTTCATCCCATGGAACTGGAGATACACAAGTTGTAAGTCACTATATAGGTGCTGGGATCAAACCTGGGTCTTCTGGAAGAGTATCCAGTGCTCTTAACCACTGAGCAATCTCTCCACTCTAGTTTTAATGTACATTAAAGACATCATTCCAATCATAAATAGTTCAATATGTGCCAAATAAAAACACTGTTCTTATTCAACCATAATGTGATTAATATAACATAAAAATTTTACTTTATTTAGTTGCATTTAGTATCTGATCCTTTTCGTTCTTTTTTTTAAAAAAAAAGACCAGATGATTTACAAACTCTGCATTGCCATTCCACAAACATAGTAGGAAACTAAATACGTCTCAAAATAGTGGGAAAATAATGAGAAGGAAAAAATTAATAAAAACTGCACTTAACTATTTGTTTCATCATGCATGTATGATGAAGTCAATTACAATAATCCAAAACCCTTTGTGTAAGCTATTAATTTCAATATGATAGAGGAAAAGGAATACATATGTTTGTGTGATCCATTCTCGAGTCATATTAAGAAGATGCAGAAGCAATCAATGCTTATTTATAAAGTCTCCTAGATTACATATCCTTGGCCTGTATCATAAAATATTGCTATTGCTTCCTTAAACAATATTGATGCCCCTAGGGATTCACACACACACACACACACACACACACACACACACACACACACACACACACACACACACACCATCTCTCTTTGAAATGAAAATTTCACCTCAGCAATGATAAAAAGACATACTCAAAAAACTAAGGGATAAAGCAAAATAACAAAATGCTGTTAAGGCCCTGGGCTTTTGTGTTCCATGTGGTTACTGAGCTTGCAACACAACAAAAACAGATTCTAAAAGATCTTTTTATCCCTCTATTTTGTGATTTGTGCAGCCAGGCATGTTAGAAAGAATAAGTAACCAGAAGAAAGAGCTGACCAACAAACAGATAGCAATTTGTAATCAGTGAGGAGAATACTTTCCTCAGGTTCCAAGATTATTTTACTTTCTTCCTTTTTAAATCTCTTACTGCAGGGCAGAGCAAACAAAATTGCATAGCACCCAATTACAGCCAAGTGAAACCACCATGAAATAAGACTGACTTTTGCTGAGAACAAAAGAGGGCCTGCATGCTAAACAAACAGAAAAGGAAATAAAGAAATGGAAGAAACAGAGAGGGAGATGGAGGAAGAGAGAAAGAGAGAGACAGAGAAATAGAGAGAGAGAGAGAGAGAGAGAGAGAGAGAGAGAGAGAGAGAGACTGTGGGTAACTTGACTATAATTTATTTATATGCAAAATTTTTGACAAACTATTTTTAGTATACTTTTATAGCATAACTACACTTTCATACCCAAGTACCATTAATGTTGAAAATCTGTGGAAGAGTCCGTGGAGTTTATTTCTGAAAGATAGTGTGGCCTACAAAAGTTTATTTACTAGAATGATTCATATTAGAAAGAAACACAGGAATGGGGACAGGGGAGGGTAGGCTAATTACAAGTCTGCTCTTAATCTAAAGTAAACTAAATCTCGGGTGGGGGGCAGGCTGGAGAGATGGCTCAGAGGTTAAGAGCACTGGCTGCTCTTCCAGAGACCCTGAGTTCAATTCCCAGCAATCACATGGGGCTCACAACCATCTATAATGAGGTTTGGTGACCTCTTCTGGCCTGTAGGCATACATGCAGGCAGGATACTATATACATAATAAACAAACAAATCTAAAAAAAAAAAAGTAAATCTTTCTAAAGAATGCAAACTCCTTCTCTGTGTTTTCTGTTCCCCTTGGATAAAGTGGAGTGATGAAAAGGTATATTTACTCAGCCCATTCCTTTCCAGCTCTGATATTGTTTTTTATTTAAATTAGAAACAAGTTTCTTTTACATGTCAATCCCAGTTCCCTCTCCCACCCCTCCCCCCGAACCATCCCCTTTCTGCTCCCCAGGGAGGGTGAGGCCTTCCATGGGGAATCTTTAAAGCCTTTCATATCATTTGGAGCAGGGCCTAGACCCTCCACCTTGTCTAGGCTGAGAGAGTATCCCTCTATGAGGAGAGGGATCCCGAAGTCCATTTCTATACTAGAGATAAATACTGATCCACTACCAGAGGCCCCATACATTTCCGAGGCCTCCTCACTGACACTTACATTCAGGGGGTGATATTGTTTTCAAAAGTGATTCATACTTAAATAGCATGGAATAGTTTCCCAAAAGCTCTGTGCATATTTTATCACTTGATGCTGAGAATAACACTGAAAAGTAAGAGTTGACATCTTCCTTTACATTAGAAGCTGAAACTTGGGTTAATGAATTTTCCTCAAACCAAACTTCTAGAATATTGCAAATTTAGATCTTATCACATCAAACTTAATAGTCTTTCATTTAAAGCATGCACAATGGATAATGCTTACTTCCCACAACTACTTTATGACCTACACATACCTGAAGCAGAAAAGATTTTAATAGAATGGAAATGTTCTGTTCTTATAAAAAGGACACATCAAAAACTAAAATTTTATATACACCCAAATCACAAATTTAAGAGATAATATTTTACAGCGTGAAAACTGTAAATCATAGTGTGTTTGAAATTGCTGAGAGTAAATTTCAGGTGTCGTTAGCATAATAAAATAAGAACATTAAATACATATATGCTAAGTAATTCCATATAACCATATCTACAATATGTTCTTAGTTGGAAATAGCATATTCTATGCAATAAATATTTATTAGTACAAATAAATGGATGGCAAAAAGTAAAATAAAAAATTATAAGCCACAGTATTTTTATATTATTTTCCCAAATAGCTGTAGCTAGTGGTCTCCAGGAGCATGCTATAATTGAGCAAGCTGGATTTATTTCCCATCACAGGGAAAAGCATGGGAATTGTGGAACATCTGAATGGGAAGAAAATAGAAAGGATTTTTTGCAGTATTTTGGGTTATGTTGCCTAACTTGGAGGAAGTTTTTTAAAGGCAGAACTTGGCTCTATATGAAATGCTGTCAGCAACTGGAGGTGATAAGAAGACTGGGTAGCAAATGTATCTTACACATCTTAAGGGCACCACAGTCATTGGCAAAGAAGCAGCAGTCACATATAAGCCAGGATGTGGGGTATTTGGGACATTTTGTGATTTGTGTAGTGATGAATGTTCTAGCGGTGCTAAGAGATAGTAACAGAGACTTTTCTATTTTTTACTTTGATCCATCATAGCCATAAAGGAGACCAGTTTAATGCTGATATTTTATTACACCAGTCATCAATATGAGAATGGCTAAGAGTAACTGTGACTATTTAAAGTGGTATTACCATACCTTGTAACAGCATCTAAGCGTATCTTTTAAGTTGAATTTTTTTGTTATACATAGTGGTTGAAATAAGAGAGAGGATAAAGGCTATTGGATATTCTTTTTCCAAAGAATCCTGTCCTGGGCATGGTAGTATACACCTCCAATACGGGCACTTCAGAGGCAAAAGCAGATGAATCTCTGAGATACTTCCAGGCCATCCCGGCCTATTTGGAATGCTCTTGGCCAGTGAGGAATGCATGATGAAACTGTCTCAATTAGAACAAAAGTCTTCTTCAAGCATTACTTCTATACAACAAATGGCTCTTTATACAAAGTTGACACAGCCTGGAGAGGAGTCTGGGGGGATTGGGAGGGTTGGTGGGGAACATGGGAGGAGGGGAGGGTGAGTGAATGGGGGATGGATATGTAAATATGAGTAATTAAAAATAAAAGTTACTCTAGTCAAATGAACATAAAACTTTTCCATAAATCAAAAAGGCAAATCAAGCAATTCAATATAAAAGAAGACAGTGGAACGGAAAAAGAAATTCACTAATTAATACCTGGCAATGGATTAAATGGTTATCTAATTCCAGTATTCAGAAGTAAACATAAATTGAAACAACAAAGAGGACAATTTTCTTCCATCAGACTGACTGAAAACACAGTAAAGGGATCAGAAATTTTCCCGCAATGACAGGCATCAGCAGTGAATAGCAATCTTGCTACTTCAACAATTCCTATCAGACATTAAACTGTATTTTATAATTTCAGAACTCCATTCTATACTTCACATGGAAGCAAGCAAGGGCCTCAGAAGATATTTTGATATTAGTGGACAGATTTAGCCCTAGATTAACAATCTTATTCTGTCTAATAAAGTTTAAAAGCAAGCCTCAAAAGAAACAACTTCCCTTTCAAGTAAATTTAAAGCCTCTCGATAAATTGGCAAGTTTAAAGAATACAACTGATAGTCCCTGAAAAATAAACTTTCCCCTCAATTTACACCTAGATTCCCTTTCTGATCTTCTTCTTTTTTTACATGTTATTTTTATTTAAATTAGAGACAAACTTCTTTTCCATGTCTATCTCAGTTCTCTCTCTCTCCCCTCCCCCTGACCCCCCAGTGACCCCTGTTCAAACACCTTTCTGCTCCCCAGAGAGGAGGAGGCCTTCCATGTGGGATCTTTAAGGTCTGTGATATAATTTGGAGCAGAGCCTAGCCCCTCCCCAGTGTGTCTAGGCTGAGAGAGTATCCCTCTATGTGGAGAGGGCTCCCAAAGTCAATTTGTGTACTAAGGGTAAATACTGATCCACTACCAGTGGCCCCATAGATTGTCCAGACCTCCAAACTGACCTCCTCGTCCAGGGGTTCTTGAACAGTCCTATGCTGGTTTCCCAGCTATCAGTCTGGAGTCCATGAGCAACCCCTTGTTCGGGTCATCTTTCTCAGCCTCATCTTGACTTCTTTGCTCATCACTCCTCTGTCTCTGCAACTGGATTCCAGGAGTTCAGTTCCTAGCTGCTCTTCTTAATGTCTTAACTTGTGAATTTCCAATTTATCTAGAGCCCCAAATCAAGTAATGGAATTTCTTGTCAATAACTATCTATATTGATCCGAAGAAAAAAAAAAGAAAACTTAGTACACGTAAATGATGATGATGACAAGTAAATATAAACTAGATGATAAGCAGATCGACAGATAGCTGGATTATAGTAAATTAGATGGAGAGACAGAGAGAGAGAGAGAGAGAGAGAGAGAGAGAGAGAGAGAGAGAGAGAGAGAAACTGTACTGCTACTTTCTTGGGCAGAAAGATGAAAAATGTATTCACAAAATAGAGTTGAAAATAAATATGAAATTTTAAAATAACTACATAGATAGACTTTAGTTGAAATGTATAATAATTGATATTTTAAAATTCTTAGCAGGAGTAAAAGCACATTGCAATTACCTCAACTAATTTCATAAAACATTAAAATGTGTGGCCATCAAAAACACCAATGACAGTCTATGCTGGAGAGTATGTAGAGAAAAAGGAACACTCCTCCATTGCTGGTGGGAGTGCAAACTTGTAAGACCACTTTGGAAATAAGTATGGTGGTTGCTCAGAAAAATGGGAATCATTCTACCTCAAGATCCAGCAATTCCTCTCTTGGGCATAATACCGAAGGAATGCACATTGATACAACAAGGACATATGTTCAACTATGTTCATAGCAGCGTTGTTTGTAATAGCCAGAACCTGGAAGCAACCTAGATGCCCCTCAATTGAAGAATGGATAGAGAAAATGTGGTACATTTACACAATGGAGTACTACTCAGCAGAAACAAAACAAAACAATGGAATCTTGAAATTCGCAGGAAAATGGAAGGAACTAGAAGAAACCATCCTGAGTGAGGTAACCCAGTCACAAAAAGAAAAACATGGTATGTACTCTCTCATATATGAATTTTAGACATAGAGCAAAGGATTACCGCCCTACAATCCACGTCACCAAAGGGACTAGGAATCAAGGAGGACTCTACAAAAATACATGGACCTCCGGAGAGGGAGAAGGGGACAGGATCTCCTGAGCTATTTGGGAGCATGAGGGTAGAGGAGAGGGAGATGGGAGAATGAAAGGGGGAACAGAGGAGGGGAGAGGAGGAAATGGAGGAGCAGGAAGTTTGAGTCTGGGGAAGAATAGAGGAGAGCAGGATGAGAGATACCATAATAGAGGGAGCCATTATAGGTTCAAGGAGAGATCTGGCACTAGGGAGATTTCCAGAGATCTACAAGGATGACACCAACTAACAATCTAAGCAATAAAGGAGAGGCTACCCTAAATGCTCTTCCCCTATAATGAGACTGATGACTACCTTATATGCCATTCTAGAGCCTTCATACAGTGGCTGATGGAAGCAGAGGCAGACACCCACAGCTAAACACTGAACTGAACTCTGGAACTCAGTTGCAGAGAGGAGGAGTGAAGAGGTCAAGAGTGGGCTGGTGAAACCCACAGAATCAGCTGACCAGAACAAGGGATGATGTCTGGGAGGCCAGCACAGGACTGATCCAGACCATCTGAACGTGGGTGTTAGTTAGGAGGCCTTGGCACTCTACGGGGCCTCTGGTAGTGGATCAGTATTTATCCCTGTCATATGAAAGGAATTTTTGAGCCCATTCTAAGTGGAGGGATGCTCTCTCAGCCTGGACACATGGGGGAGGGCCTAGCCCCTGCCCAGGATGATATGACAGACTTTGGGGGTGCCCCATGTAGGGACTTACCCTCCCTGGGGAGCAGAGGATGGGTGAGATGTGAGGCTTGGGTGGGGTGTGGGAGGAGGGAAGGGAGAGGGAGAAGGGATTGACATGTAAAGCAGGCTTGTTTCTACTTCGAACTAATACAAATAATAATAATAAAATGTATGGCCATGTTTTGTCCAAGGACTGTGCCTCCACTGGGGCCATGCAGATCTGGGTGGCATGTTCTGCTACCCAGGGTCACGGTGCTGTCCAGGTATTAGATGTTGAGGGCCACATCTAAGCCTGTGGTCCTAATACAGCCAAGGTCTGTGTTAATGTCTGTGGCTCCTGTTACCTCTGAAGGCATTGCAGATGCCCAGGGAATCAACTGCCACCTGAGGCCATGTTGGTGTCCCAGGGCCATGCTATCATGGGAGCCATACTGATTGATCTGAGTGGCCTGTATGCCACCCAGTACAATAGTGACATCTCTGGGAGGGAACTGCTACTGGTCCAGCTGCTCCTGGGTTCTGTGTTGATGTCCATAGCCTGTGTTACCACGAGGGGGCATGCAAACCATGTGTGTTGGAATCCTAGGGCCTTGCTGAGTTGGCCCTGGGAGATCTTGCCCTGTCTGCCCCTAGCTTGCTGCTGCACTGTGAGTACAGGAGAGCTCACTCTGCTCCTCTCCTGAAGTGGGGCGATTCCAGCAAGGCCCATACTGACCAACTCAGCTGCAGCCCATGCCCACATCCTGGGCATTGCATTGACCCACTCCAACATCTAACCTATCTATGTCCTGCTGGAGTTCATGAAGGGACAGGTCCTGTGGAACCAGAGCTTCAGGATCTCCATGACTGGGACAACAGCAGGATATCCCAGGGGAGTTTCAGTGAGGGTCCAGTATTGATGGTATGGTGGAAGCCAGACACCTTGAGATAGAGAAACACTTATTACAATGAACATTTGCAAGTAAAGCTGCTTGTACAAAAGGGTATACTGCATGACACACCACAGCTCCCAATGCCACTATGATGAATGTGGAGGTCACGAGGACGCAGGAAAGATGGAGAAGTGAAGTATGTGGGAGTTTTGAATTGGTATTATTTTATTTTATTTTGGGGGGGGTGATGCTGCAAGGGGAAGGGAAGATATGAAAGGGTTGGAAAATGGATGTGATTGTGGGTCATGCACTGAAACTCCCAAAGAATCAATACATTTGTTTAAAAAAGAAAAATTTGAAACATGAATAATTCTTTAATAACCAAATGCTTAAATGGGCAATGGAAAATCTACTAACAAGGAAAATCTCAAGTAAATATGGTTCCACTGAAGAATTCTTTACAATCTTTTGAGGAAAAATAGCAACAGCCCTTCAAATACTTTTACAAAATATATTAGCATCAGGAGCATAACCTGATTCCAAAAGCCAAAATATCACAAGAAAGTGAAACTTAACACCCAGGAAGATCCAAGCAGAAATCCTTAACAAAAACACTGTCTAATACATCCAGAAAGATATCACACTTTGGATAATGCAAAATTGTTTTACATATGGCAATCCATTAATAAACTAGGTCCTATTAGCATAATAAATACTCCCAACCAGAGGGACAAACTCATAGACACAGAGAAGTCTTTTGACAAAAGCTAGCAACTCTTCATGACAACCTAAGGCAGGTAGAAGATAATGCGCAAAACATGCATAGTTCTCTCCATGGGGAAAGATTTGACTCTATTTTCAATTCTCATCACCCACACAAGAAGTCCACTCCAGTGGTATGCACTCGTGAAGCCAGTGCAGGGGAGACATGCTTTGACTGCCAGGCAGCCTTGTCTATTCAGCAAACTTCAGGTCATTTAGAGAACCTGTCTCACAAACATTAAGGTGGATGGTGCCTGAAGAATGACACCCAAGGTTGACATCTGGCCTCCATATGCACCTACATATAAACATACATTAACTTTTAAACATTAACATAAACATGTATGTTACATCATAGCAAACCTTCTAAGCCACATTCTAAGTTAAGGAACCAAAATACCAAAGGCCTAGTATTGCATCAGTCATTGTTTTTAAAAAGAAGAAATGTATAGAATAGTAAAATCAAGGGAGGAGGGGAGAGAAAGGGACTTGGGATTGACATGTAAAATACTTTTCTTTCTAATAAAAATCAGAATGTAGAAATAAACAAAGAAGAGAGAATATATAATAATACTTTATTTGGGTATCCAAAAAATAGTAAAATCTACAGATACACAAAGTAAATTACTTGTTGTTAGGAACTTAAGGATGGAGATAGCAGAGAGTGACTCTTAATAGGTGTGAGGTGTATTTGTAAGTGATTATATTAATATGCATATTACATTGATGGATTGTCAGACTGTTTTATATGAAACAATCTTGTGTTTTATAGATAATGGATTTACTCACTTTTATAAGGAAATTCATACATGCAATTACAGTTGCACTACTTTATGATACACTAATAAGTACTTAATTTTACTCTTTAGTCTGTCAATTCTTTGTTCTGTCATTGATATTTAAATGAATCTCTTTTAAAAAATGATTCACCCATAAGAGAAAGTAAACAAGCTGTACTACATTCATATAATAATATCCTTCATGGAAAAGTAAGAATAGTTTTGTTCTTGATTAATTTTAAAAGTTAATGTATTCAATAAAAAGAATATCATCAATAAAAACAAAATTCATAACCTTTAAATATTTATATTGAGGTAAAAAATAACACAGTGAATACATACAGATTGTTATTTCATTGTTATAAAACTTCAGAAACTCTATTCCCAAGGACCCATCCCACAGCCCACATCTTCCCAGCTCATAGCCTAGCCCCTCTGCTCAGATACAAGCCAGACAAGTCAGAAGAACAGCCCCTCCTCCACCTCCAGCAAACTTCAGATTCTCAGGTGCATACCACCTCAGGCAGCAGAACAGATGCAGGCCACAGCACTCCTGCTGCACCAAAGGCCTAACTGCCTAAAGACCAACTCCCAGCTTGAATGGAGACTCCCTACTAGACCAGACGTCACACTAGTCACCAGAAATTAAGGTCACAGAGATTAGAAAACTAACGAGGAACAGAAACCAAGGAACAAAACACCCACCCAACAAAGACAAACTCAGAAATCAGAGACTAGATCTAATCATCCCAAACCCAGATGCCTGAATGCCAGTGTAAAAATACCATCAACAATAGACAGGGCAATATGGCACCACCAGAGCCCAGCTATACTATGACAGCAAGATCTGAATATTCCAACATAGCCAAAGCACAAGAAAATGACCTTGCAAAGAACTTTATGAAGATGATAAAGATCCTTGAAGAAGAAATGAATAAAACCCTTAAACAAATAAAGGAAAAGACAATCAAAAATTAGAGGACATCAATAAATCTTTCAAAGAATGTCAAGAAAACCAAGAAAAAACAGGTGAAGGAAATTATTCATTACACAAAAACAGAAACAATAAAGAAAACACAAAGGGAATTCAGGAAAAGAAAAATCAGGATAGAAGAATTCACCAACATATTAACATACATATTAACAAACACATTTCGGGGGTCTGGAACAATGATCCAGTGTTCAAGATCACTGGCTGCTCTTCCAGAGGACCTGGATTTGATCCCCATCACCTACATGGCAGCCCACAGCTGTCTGTAACTCCAGTTCCAGGAGATCCCACACCCTCTTCTAAACTCCTTGGGAATGGGGCATGCTTGAGGTACAAAGACTTACACATGAAGGCAAAACACCAATTTACATAAAAATAAGTACTCATTAAGGGCTCACTTGTGGGTTCTACACCCTAAGCTATAGCCTCTGATGATCTTTGCCATATTCAAACTACAAAGCATTTCTCTGACTTGCCTATACTCAACCATAAAAGGACTGAGGCTCCATAAAAGATTATCTAACTGTGATTGCTATTTTTATATGACCTAGCCCTAAGTAATGTCCAGAGTATTTTGTCCTCTAAATTGTAATAGGCAATGTTTCTTTTACTCAGACAGATTTTCTTTTCATGATGCTTAGATAGAAATTTAAAAAGCATCCACAGAAACTTACTTCAATGTTTTGCCAGTGTGTGTTCTTATACAACAATTACATTTAATCCTATGTAATATTTGGGCTGTGAAAGGTCTTACTTCATTTCACATCAGTTTTCTCATTTTACTTACTCTTATAGCCCAGGCAAGAGAAATGACTTCTAGCAATCACAGCATTAATGAGAAAACTACCAGTAGAAACAAGGTCTCCGGTCCGTACCCTATCAACTTGTATCCCTTGGTGTCTCCACTCCACCATTCAATCTCCTTTTGAACTTATAGCAGAGAAGTATACATAAAGTTTACCAAAGAAGGATTCTGGAGTTTTACGTCATCTGAAACATTTCATCCTGTGAAGAAAACATGCACCGTTTCATTTTACAGCTAATTAACAAAACATTTATTGTTTTTCTTTGTTTTGTGGCTGTTTGTTTGAGTTGTGGTCTTACTATGTGGTCCTGGCTGTTAAGGAACTCACTATGTAGTTCAGGCTGGTCTGGAACTCACAGAGATCCACTTGTATCTGCTTCCTCAGTGTTAGGATTAAAGGCATGAGTCACCATTTCTGACCTCAAAACAAACTTTTTTTTTGTTTGCTTGTTTTATGACAACAAGTTTTCAATATATATATATATATATATATATATATATATATATATATATATATATATCCCAGAACTCACTGTGTAGACCAGGAAGGCCTTGAACTCACAGAGATCTGCCTGCCTCTGCCTCCCATTGCTGGGATTAAAGGCGTGCACCACCACTACTCAGTCACATTTTTCAATGTATAAAAGTGCTGACAATGCCGGCCATTGGTGCCTCATGTCTTTAATCCCAGCACTCGGGAGGCAAAGGTAGGGGGATCTCTGTGAGTTCGAGGCCAGCCTGGTCTACAGAGTGAGTTCCAGGACCACCTCTAAATACAGAGAAACCCTGTTTTGACAAACAAAAAAAAAGTGCTGAGAAGTTTGTGAACAGTATCTTCTTCAAGTATATCCCTGAAGATAAAAAGTGAAAGTAACATACACAATACCAACTGTCACATGAAGCATATGAAGCTGGCATACATTATTTTTGAAAAAGTTCACAAATATATTTCAACCATATTTTCCCCTTCCTGCAAGATCCTTTCCATCTCCCTTGCCACCCAGTTTTATGTTCTTTCTTTCTTTCTTTACAGCAAACAAAAACAAAAAACAAAAAAGAAACCAAGAAACACAAAAAACCCACAAAATACAAAAATGGAAGCCAAAGTAAACAAATAAAAGACCAGCAAGACAAAGAAAGCCAAAACAAAGCAAAAGTCAGACAAAATGTATACAAAAAATCATTGAATTCATTTTGTCAGCCATCTACTACTGCGTGTGGAACCTGACCTAAAGAAGAGTTAATATGTCCAGTGAGACTGTCCATTGGAGAAAACAAAATGTTCCTTGGCTAGTGGATATCCATTGCAGATAGCTTCTTGGTTAGGGGTGAATGTCCTTATCTGTTTTGCCCTCTCAGGGCTGGGACCCGACCTGTCTTGAACCTGTGCAGACTGACATAACTCTATAAATTCATATGTGCACCATCTACCCTGTTGGAGCTAGATGACACTGTTTCCTTGGAGTGAACCATCATCTCTGGCTCTTATACTCTTTCCAGACCCTCTTCCACAAAGATCCCTGAGACTTCAAAATAGAGGAGTGATGGAGATATCCCATTTAGGAGTGGGTGTTCCAAAGTATCTCATTCTCTGCACATTGTCAGGCTATGGGTTTAGAATAAAGCATTAAATCCAATGACACTTTTTCAAACGCTTGTATAAACTAGACATGCTCAGTAGAAGGTGACTATGAAGGTTAAAGTACAACCTTGAAATCACATCAAATAAAGATCACTTATGGAGCCCAGAATATTTAACAGGTAGAAAAGATAACTTGGAGCTTTGCAGACACTGTCACTACATATCAGCAAGGCTGTCGCGTAGAAGAAGAGGCAGATTTGTTCTCTGAGGCTCAAGGCAGTGTCTAGAAACTAAAGGAAATAAGATCTGCTTTCATAAAACTAGGAACTGTTAAAATCAACAGAACTTCCCATAGATGGAGTGGGCTGCCTTAGGAGCAGAGTTCAGACATGAGTTGGATGCTTGCTGTGCAAGAATTTTGAATTCAAGATTCAATACATCAGATGTTTCATCAAGACAAGATGACAGCTAGCAATAAGTTCTTTCTAAGCACATGCTGGTAGTCATTTTGGTAGTCATATAGCACACAACATAGAAATTGTCAGATTGAGATACACTGCCATTATCACAGTATTAGCACTCTCCAATGCAATGTTCGGATTAACCAGCTTAACTAAAAGGCAAAATACTTAGGGCTACAGAATATGACAAATCACAGGGGAAATAACAGATCATAAATATATGCAAATTGGCTCTTCCTTCCCAAGGACCAATGAATAGAAAAATTCCCTAAGAATGGTGAACAATAAGAGATTATTTAAGCAAAGGAAGGTTACAGTTTGATATTTGTAATGCCTGGAGTTTTCTAAATACTTTTCATATTTTATACATTTGATTAAAGGCAAATATTTCAACTGAACAAATGAGGGAAACATTTGGCTGGTGTTGTATACCAAAGATCAGTGACAGAGTTGCTACATCTTATAAAGAAGGAAAGTAAGGCTTAGAGTTTATTACTAACCATGTTGTTAAATTTCTAGAGCTATTGAAAACTGCAGAGCAGCTGCACAGGAACAAAACTGATGGACTTGGCTGAAGATGGCCTGGATCTAGGTTTGAACTAAGCACACTGGGTGCATGACTAGAACAGATATAATCGCTGTGTCTCAGCTTCCTAGCATGTACAAGTAGAGGTGTGTGTTCATTGTGGTGATATCTTGTTTATGCTATAACATATAAAGCTTGCTTGAAGATCAGAGAAGCAGAGAAGACAGCCACTAGAGTTCTTACCTCTGCCAATGCTCAGAACAAATGGGGGGATCCAGTCCTCAGACTGCCTCCTTAGACTAACTGCCTCAGACTGCACTGACCTCCTATCTACTCCTGCCTTATATTCCTCTCTCTGCCTGGCAGTATCACTCCGGCCTCCACCTCTATAGTGATGGGATTAAAGGCATGTGATCCCAAGTGCTAGGATAACCTTTGTATGTGCTCTGTTTCTCTTTTAGACTGAATCAATTTCATGGAGCCCAGGGTGGCCTTGAACTAACAGAGATCCTTCTGCCTCTGTCTCCTGATTCTTTTGATTAAAAGTGTTTACCACCACTGCCTGGCCTCTGGCCTCTGTTGTTAACTAATGTGGCTAGCTCTGCACTCTGATCTTCAGGCAAGTTTTATTTGTTACAACACAAACAAAATATCACCACAATTCATGATTCATTTTATCAGAAGAGTAAAAAACCCAATATTCACAGATGCTCAAGAACAGCATATTATTTAAGAAAACAAGATGTCTGACACAATTACATACAAGCAACATCTTTAAGACTATATGAATTCATTCCCCAAACATTGCTACTCATGATTGCATTTTCTGTCTCCCATAGAAGAAACATGTTGTTCTTGTTGGGTCTTTTATCATAGTATCCTACAACCTTTCTCAAACTACAGAGAAGTAAACCCCTTTTGCAAAGGTTTCTACCACAAAAGAATAGATGAAGACATTTAGCAAGGTGAAAACAGGCAAACAAAAAATCTAATGCTTTAGCCATCAAGTGCAAACAAGACAATTTGATTTGAAGGACTATAACTGCAGATAGAGCATAATACTATGCACAAAAATTATTACAGCAAGGATTTCACCTGGCAGTCTGAAATTTCCTCCATCTCCATTGTAAATTTCCATTACTGCTGATTCTCTTTCTCTGCCTCTCCTGCATTGTTTGTATCTTATGTTCCTATTTTGTCCCTATTTTGTTAGTGTCTCATGGTAGCCACTGCAGTAAAATTAAAATAGTTATAAAATGTTCACCACAAAATATTCTGACTTCCAAGCACTGGAATTAGAGTAAAATACACTATGAAAATTTGGTGGTCATTAACAACACCATTAAGAGAACTTGCCAGACTGTAAATTTCTCAAATAACAGCACTTCAAAAAATATTCTTAAAATGATACCTATTCCTCTTTAATGCTCCTGGGGTTAGTCATGCCTAATTCTTTGTAGGACCTCTTCAAGTATCCCTGCATGAACAATTGCTAGCATATGGGGATAAATAAAATGGCTTGAATCTTCTAGAAGAAGAAAGATCATGAAACTAGGAGGCTTTTATTTCCCTCTCTCCATGTGTTCAATAAACGTTAGTTAAAGTTCTGAGTCATTTAGCTATATTCTCCAAGTCATTTGCTTCTTGCATTATTTCTAGTTCACTGTAGTTTGAAGGAGCCCAAGGACAAGAGATAAAGCCCTCAACTAGTGTCTCTCTTTAGTAGTTACAATTTCAACAGCTCCAATCACATTCTAGTATCTTAAACTTTTTTAGTACCAGCCCTCATGGGGAGAATAAATTGAAAATATGACCCCAAATTGACAACTATAAGGGCAGCAGCTACAGTGGTAGGAAGTTCAAAGTTAAAACCTTAGCTCTAGTTTCTCAGATTCATTTTCAATTTTCTGTTACTGCAATTCCCTGTCAAGTTAATGTCCATCAGTCAAACTGGCAATAAAACAAATAAGGCATTTGCAGTATCTAGAACTTTAACAAAGCACTTACAGCCCCACAGCTCCCTGATCTTAACAGGAGTCAATGAGTTGGTGAAGCAAAGCTTATCATTCCTATTGAAGATGAGGGTATTGAAGCTAATATAGGTGAGTACATTTTGTACTTCCCCGGGGCAGTCAACAGAAGATCCAGACCTTGGCTCCTGCTCAAATATTTTGTCCTATGACATTATCATGTCATTAAGTAAGCATTTGAGTATTCACATGTACAGAACATTGAGAGGAATAAATAATAGAGAACATATGGTGGTTACATATGTGTGTCTCAGATTTTTGAGAGGACATAATCTAAGCAGAATAAAATCCTAAAATGTTGTTCAATAGTGCCTATGTCCAGTGCTTAGAACATGCCAGGCACAAAATTAATGTTCAGTGTACTGACTGGTTTTGTGTGTCAACTTGACACAAGCTAGGGTCATCAGAGAGGAAAAGGGCCTCAGTTGATGAAATGCCTTCATGAGATCCAGATGTAAGGCATTTTCTCAATTAATTACCTATAAGTGAGGGCCCAGCCCACTGAGGGTGGTGAATCCTTGGGCTGATGGTCCTAGTCCTGGTTTCTATATAAAAGAAGGCTGAGCAATCCATGAGGAGCAAGCCAGTTAGCAGTACTCTCCATGGCCTCTACATCAGCTCCTGTCTCCAGGTTCCTGACCTTCTTTGAGTTGCTGTCCTGAATTCCTTCAATGTAAACCAAAGAAACCCTTTCCTCTCCAACTTACATTTTGGTCATGGTGTTTTAGCACAGCAATAGAAACCTGAACTAAGACAATTCATATTTATAAAGCATATAAATAAAGTAATTAGTGAGAAATTAAAGTGCTTGCAACAGTGTCATTCTTTAAGATACTTCTTAAAAGCCTTGGGATCCAGGGCAATGCCATGTATCTGTAGGACACTGGGAAAGTTGTTTAACCTCTTAAATGTCTGTTCAAATTTTTATTCAGAAGACACTTGTTGAGAGTTAGATATAACACACTGTTATTGAATAATAGCTATGTGATTTCAAGAGTTCATATAATGATAAAATGACACAAGGCACTTTAAAGCAACAAGAACCTATTAAATACTCAGTCTATGACAGCTTTTATTTTTATTATTAGGTTTATCAAAATTCACTTTCCTGAGACACAGTAGACAAACTACTGAGTTGACAGAATGAGCAAAATTAAGCAAATGTCAAATTACCAAAAACATGTGATAATTTGCATTTGAATCTAAAGAACCAGTTCTGCTCCGGTAGAGCAAGTTTTGCTGTTGCCTTGGTGATGGTTATTACATGTGGTCACTATTACTAGATAAGATATATCCATCACTATCAGTTAAGTCATAAAATAATTTTATGAGGAAACTTTCAACAAGAAATATGGGAATTAAACTTAGAGAAGAATGAAATATAGAAGTGAGAAGTTTGAAAGGCAAGCAGACAAAATGTCAGCTATTTGAAGGGTTGTTAAGAATAAGAGAACATTTTCTTGTCTTATTGTTCTAGCTAGAACTTCAAGTACAATATTGGAGAGATATGGAGAGAGTGGACAACCTTGTCTTGTTCCTGATTTTAGAGGAATCGCTTTGAGTTTCTCTCAATTTAGTTTGATGTTGGCTGTTGGTTTGGTGTATATTACTTTAAGATCCAACAATTCCTCTCTTGGGCATATACCCAAATAATGCACGTTCATAAAACAAGGACATATGTTCCACCATGTTCATAGCAGCATTGTTTGTAATATCCAGAACCTGGGAGCAACCTAGATGCCCCTCAACTGAAGAAGGAATAGAGAAAATGTGGTACATTTATACAATGGAGTACTACTCAGCAGAAAAAAAGCAATGGAATCTTGATATATGCAGGCAAATGGATGGAACTAGAAGAAACCATTCTGATTGAGGTAACCCAGTCACAAAAAGACAAACATGGTATGTACTCACTCATATATGAATTTTAGACATAGAGCAAAGGATTACCACCTCTTCAACAAAGAAATTAGGAAACAAGAAGGAATCTAAGGGAAAAATGCATGGACCCCAGAGAATGGGAAGGGGCAGCATCTCCTGAGCTAATTGGGAGCATGAGGGTAGGGGAGAGGGAGCTGCCCGAATGGTAGGAGGAGAAGATGAGGGGAGAGAAGGAAATGGAGGAGCAGAAATATTGAGTTGGGGGAAGAATAGAGGACAACAGGATGAGAGATGCCATATCAGAAAGAGCCATTGTAGGTCTGAGGAGAGATCTGGAACTAGGGAGATTTCCAGAGATCTACAAGGATGACACGAACTGACAATCTAGGTAATGGTGGAGAGGATAACCTAAATGACCTTCCCCTATAGTGAGACTGATGACTACTTTTTATGCCATCCTAGAGTCCTGATCCAGTGGCTGATGGAAGCAGAGACAGACATCCACAGCTAAACACTGAACTGAACTCTGGAACTCAGTTGCAGAGAGGGAGGAGTGAAGAGGTCAAGAGTGGGCTCGTGAAACCCACAGAATCAGCTGACCCGAACAAGGGGGAGTGCATGGACCCCAGACTGATGTCTGGGAGGCCAGCCGGGACTGATCCAGACCCCTGAACATGGATGTCAATGAGGAGGCCTCTGCACTCTAGGGGGCCCCTGGTAGTAGATTAGTATTTTTCCCTGGTGTAAGAAGGGACTTTGAGAGCCCATCCCATGTCTTGGCCTGGACACATGGGGGAGGGCCTAGGCCTGGCCCAGGATGATGTGGTGGACTCTGGGGAGCCCCGTCGAGTGCCCTACCCAGCCTGGTGAGTGGAGGGTGGATCGGGTGGGGAACAGGTGGGAGGTTGGGGTGGAGGGTTTGGGGGAGGGGAGGAAGAGGGAGGAGGGATTGGCATGTGAAGCAAGCTTGTTCCTACTTTGAACTAATAAAATATTACAAAAAAGAATAAGAGAACCTAAGATTGGTCTTGATTGTCTTCTAGGATGGAAAACACGAGTGGCTGCCTCACATAGGAACATTTAGAATCATAAAATTAATATAACTGCAATGTAAGTGCACACATTAGGATAGAAGGCTAGAAGAGAGGTCACAGAATCCTACCCAGACAGTATAAAATGTAATGTGTTCTTTGAGTATTGTTACTGACAGTACAAAGTGAGCACATTAAACTGAAATGGAACATCAGGTGACAGGCTTTGCCCCTATGACTTATTTAGTGTAGTGCAAGCATTAGTAGGAACGTGTGGCTGGTACAAACAAACTTTGGGAAAGTTCTAAAAGCATATAAATTGAAAGCCCTGGTCTCTAGCTCACCATGCTATTGGAGGCAAAATAACTTTTGAAGTAAAGCCCATGAAAGGAAGATAGGTTGCTGCAAGGTTGTCTTTAAAAGCGATATACAAACTGAAAGCCTTAATGTTGCTTGCTCTCTGCTTCCTGGCCACAATGACATAAGCACCTCACTTAATCATATGCCCTACTAGGTACTACAGACCCCAGAAGAGCATTTCTAATCATGGACTGAAACTTTCGAATGTAAGTGTCAAGAGAAATCTTTTCTCTTTATGTGTTGATTTATTCAAGATTTTTTTTTACAGTAATGGGAATCTGACAACATCACACTTCAATCAAGCACTGCTTGAATGAAGAGAAACTGTTTTTAAAGAAACATAAGTGGAATTCAGTAACATACTCTGCTTTGTTTCCTTTGGAGCAAGAGAGTGAGGTGAAAAGTAGGCATAGTAATTCCTTTCAAAGTAATTTGAATAAGAAATAAATAGCTTAATGATGATAATTATGATCCATCATAAACAGCAGTTCTTAGTTTTCGACATATTTACATACATCTTATTAAGCCTACAGAGAACTGATTACATTATAAATATTTTAACATTAAAAGCAATTGCTGCACAAATATGCTTTTGTTAAACGATTTATAACAACAACTCAGTTATTCTTTTCACTGCACTACCAATCCTTCACTTACACACCAAGAAACCCAACAGGTAAAATATTTTTTTTAAATACATTACATTGCAAAATTTTTTAATTGAAAACAATTCTTTTTCATACAATATATTCTGATCACTATTTCCTTCTGCCCAACATTAGGAAATCTTATCTGACTATCTCAGTCCTTCAGAATAGATGCATCATAAAAAGCACCTGTACAGAGTTGGCAGCTTTGAAAATCTGGAGAAAATAAAGTCTGAAGGGTAGATAAGATAAAGTTCCCTAACACTGCAGACCATGTCATAAACTAGCCAAATCAATAATCCTCATTACTCAGGAGAAAAGGGCAAGTGCCAGGTTACAGTGCTAGAGGAAAAGTTGCTTTACAGACAGCTTTTGAAATGTCTTTTGCTTCCTACAGATGTTCATGATATCAAAACAAAAACATAGCTGGTTTATGGCTTCTAATAAAAAGCTAAGAATGAGTCATTATGAAGACATTTGGTGATAAAGAAAAATATCAGGATTAACCACACTCTAGAAACATCTTTCTGGAAATAGGTCTCTTGGTATTGATAATTGCAAACTTTTACATGACCCAAATAAGCTATCTACAACACTTAAGACTCCAATTTGGAATTTTATATGAGCCCTATGCTGGATTTACATAAATATTTTCATGTAAAAATAAAAGAAATTATTTCAAAATTAAAACACAATGCACTTTAAACTTTATATTTTTAATTTTGTTTAATTTATCTTTAAATGGGAATTTAAAATTGTCAGTATCTACAGAATATGTTCCTCTTAGGCAAAAACTAAAATATAAATGAAAATTTCCATCTGGGATGACAATATTTGCTCAAAACCCAAAGACTATCTAATAAAAATGCCAACATCAGGCATGAGAAGCCCTCTTTTGACTTGTCAGTCAAGGTTGTCCAAGAGACTTCCTAATGGCTATTGCCTTTAGTTGTCCAAGAGACTTCCTGATGGCTATTGCCTTTAGTTGTATCACAGATGAGTAAGGTAACCCCCAGTTGCTGAAGACACAGTGCACTTCAGACACAGGATCTAGAGGACTTGAGATGGATCTGACCTGAAAGCCTGATACCTCAGCACGAGATTTCATGGTACCGAAAGACATCATACAAGCTTCCAAAGGAGGGAAACAACCAATAATCATACCCAGCTATGATACCTATGAATCACAACAGTGGCCACCATGGCATGATAACCTTAAGAGTGTGATAGTGGGGAAACTGCGGTTGGTATGTAAAATGGAAAAAGAAATAAATGAAAAACAGTATGATAGTGGCATGCATACTTTAGCGGTATCCAATAGCTCTCAATTTGGAAATAAGTGTCACTCAAAAAGAGGGAAATTATGCCTGGTATTGGAAACTTTGTCAACTACCCAATGTTAGTGAAGTCATGGATCTTGGAGGAGAACCTACAAATGCCACTTTACTAATCCATCAGAATCCCTAACTAATTCTAAGTATTTATCCAGTGAGATGTCTCAATGGCCAGAGGACCTGAGTTTGATCTCCTGGACTCACATTCCTAGAAGGAGAGACCAGCATAAAATTGCCTTTACTTCATAGAATCTCAGTCTCCTCATCTGTGAAATATAATTAAGATAAGACAGGTTGTTCTGATTTGTTAATTTCATTTCTGTACTGTCTTCATTACTTTCTGTTCAAACAATCTTCCTTCTTTCAGCATAGGTGTGTCCAGTGTTCAAGAGAGGATTAAGTTGAGTCACTGTGTTCTTTTGTGGAATTTGTAGTGAGTGTTACTGCTTCTATCCCCAGTATTTTGAGAGTCTGCTACTGTCTGTCTGAACACACACTACCTCTTTATGGTCCTCTCCTCTGCGGCCTTCCGGTGTGGTTTGCCAAATTTAATTGCTCTATGCTGAGAAAGATAGAAAGATGTGACCAAACCAAAGATGTGACCAAACAAAGATGTGACCAAAGTTGGGGATAGCAGAGCTTGAAAAGGTGGGTGTAGTCAAGAGGCACGTGGAAGATGTGTGCTTTGGGTGCTTCCATTGGGGTCTATGGAGTAGAGAGTGATACTTGTGAGAAGTCCGTTGCAGAGGCGGAGAACTGCAGCTAGGTGGAGCTACCTGCACACTTGGCCTCATTCTCTGGGCTAGTAGCTTCAGGAGGGCAGGGCCACCTGTGAAGGGCAGTTCCTTACACCCATGCATAAATGCATCTGTCCATGTTCATCACAGAAGCTTGTTTTTGCAGGAAATGAGGGATTAACACAGAGACCCACAACTGAGCAGTGTGCAGGGAGTAGGAAATTGCAGAAAGCTCAGCCTTAAATGGGACATCTATGTCACACCTACTCCTCCCAAGGCTCAGGAATCATCATGGCGGATAGGCAGAAAGAGTAAGATTCAGAGGCCATGGATGACTACAGTGAAACAACACTGTCTAGACCACAGGACATTTGCACATATGAATTGACATTGGCTGTGAATGCATTCACAAGACCTGCATAAAATCAGTCTAAACAAAATCCCAGCACAGAGCGAGGAGGTGGTCAGGAAGTTGCACCACTAGCAAAGAGCTATGAGGAAAGGGAGAGTCAGTGGTCTTCAGGCATAAGGTCCCTGAGAGGTCAGCAATTGTCCAGTAGATGGCCCTGCAGTCATGCATATAACTCTGTGGCCTAAAATTAAAAAGAAGACAAAACACAAAAATCAGATGTAATAGTAATAGTGGCGATAGGGAAGAAATTGGGGGTAGGGTGGAAAAGATGGACTGGATGAAAACATATTACGCATATGTATGAAATTCTCAACCAATAAAAAAAAAACTAGTACTCATCAATGAGTTTATTGAACGAATTAAACCAGATAATGAAAGTTAAATGCTTAATTCAGTGAGAAACTTGTGAAAGCACTAAATGAATAGGGATTACATTTCTGACTAATGAGTGATTTTACCCATTCAGAAGAAAGAAAAACTGAAATCCAATAAGGTGTAGCATTTTGAAGTTGCTTAGAACGAGACCTTGTATTGACATAGAGCCAGTAATTCCTACACGCAAGGAGAATCCTTCTAGATTCATCACAAGTTAGGGAAAGTGAGCAGTGGAATAAGTAGCCTGCGCTGTTTTGTGTGCTGCTTTGGCTGCAAAAAGCAAAAGAACCGTTCTGTCATGTACCAGACACTATGTATAGTTTATTACTAGTTTATATCTGATGGGCAGATAGATAGATAGATCAAGTATATGCACATATATCTAATCATCCTTTGCGCTGAGAACGTTATAAAGAAAGATACCCAAATAGCAAAGCACCACCTCTAACGCTCAGATCTTAACTTCTAATATTAGTGTCTGGTAAGAGGGAACTAGAGTGCCCTGGAGAAATGGATAGTTTCAGGACTGAGCTTGGAAATACACAAGATGCGACTCAATCACGGTATAGTGCTTTAATGTAAGTATGTATGGAAAAAGGAAAAAATCTAATGGTAGGAATAAACATAGAGTTGCAGGAACCAACTTAATATATTACTAATTGCCCAAAGTAGAACTAAATCTGTATCAAAACACAGAAAGTGGGATGATAAGATGGCATAGCTGGTAGAGGTATGACTCGCCAAGCTTGATTACTTGAGTTCAAATCCCAGATTTGCATGGCAAAAGGAGAGAACTGATTGCCACAAATCATTCTCTGAATCACATGCACACACTCACACAAGTACAAACACACACATACAGAGAGACACAATTAATCAATATAACAAACTTGTAATAAAATAGTATTAAGTAATAATCTTAAATAAAAGAATGATGCATCTATATTTATATAATTAAATGAATACATAAATAAACAAATAGAAAAGACTAGAACTATCCCCCGAAGATTCTGAGTAATTCATATATATACTCCATATACTAAACGTAAATTTCTACTCTTTAATGATAGATAGCTACATGCTTCCCTTTTGAAGACTCAAACATAGAAAATGTATTTTTACAGTGGAGAAGACTGAAACATACTACCTGAGCAATTTAGATGAATGTTAACAATGTAAACGATACAATGGGACAGGTTGTTTACCTCTCTAGTCCTCCTTCCAAAACACCATGACTTTGGGGATTATCATGGAAACACCAGAAAAATCTATTACATGGGCATTCTACACAATAAAATAGGGTTCCAACACACATCAGGTCTGTCACAGTGATAACAACAAGGAAAGTGTGAGATACTACCATAGACAAGAGAAGTCTAAGGGGACACACTGAATGTTTTGTGGGATCCTGGATGAATTCAGAAATGGAGGAAAAGGGAAATTATGAAAAATTCCCAGTAATTTGAATAAATGAATTACTTTAGCTAATAATAATAATGGCATATCTACATTAGTTCCTGAGTTGTTCAAAATATGATGACAATGTCAGATGTTAGTAATAAGAACACTAAAATAATGCATATGGTAAGAAGGAGCCCTTTGTACTATTTCTATAAGTTTCTACAAAACAGTTTTAAAATATGTTTTAAGTATCTAAGGCCTAGAACAGATGACTGAATAAGTTTCAAAGTTGACTGAGGACTGGGAGTCTGCATGCTAACAACTGGTTCCAGGTAAGTCTGTATAAGTGAAGTTTGTGAAACACTGCTTATATATACTTCACAAAGATAGTGGCTAACTGATGAAAGTACCAAGTACTGATCTGGGGAGTGGCCTGTGGACAAATTACTCATGGAAACACCAAAGAAAGTCTTGGGTGCAATCCCAATCCTGAGGGCCAGGGTCTGACAGTTTAACATGCCAAGATATAGGTTACAAATTATATCCCAAACTGATGCTAAAGGATGAGTTGGCTTGGGAATGTGGTTAATTCTAATATTAAAAAGGTTATACATAATTCTTAACTCATTAAATATGGGCTATACACAGTGATTTTCTTCCAAAGGGCATAATATGGGAATGAGGAAAGGAGTAACTTCACAGTGCAGAAATGTGATCTATACCACTTCAGCCAGTTTAGTCAATAGTAGTAAGTCATTCTCTCTAGACAACAGAAAATGTGCCATTACTTCTTTATTTGAAGGATTCCATTTTCTGTGACAATTAAGAAGCATTGGTCTACTGGACATCCTGAAATTAAGTGAAATGAAGTTCAAGATGTTGCAAAAGTTGAGATATCTTCCTATGATCAACAATAAAATGCATATTCATGAAACGTTCGTTTTGAATAACTCAGCTGGAAACTCAAGATAATATGTGGAACACTGATCCACATTAGTATACACGTGCCATTTTAGAGACTTAATATGCACAAACCAGAAATTTTAAAATTTGTATCAATAAGAAAAACATCTCCAAAAGTATTCAGTTAATATAGCCATTCAGTATATTATTTCATTTTGGCAAACTATATATCCATTTATTTTCTAGGTCTTTGCTCACATAATTATATTCAATAGCCCAGAAAGTTTATGTAATAATGTAACGGAGTATGAGATTCTAAAACTTGTTTTGCACACTGAGAGTTATAAAGTAGATACTACAGACGCTGGTGGGAATGACAATCTGCAGACCTGTTAAAAAGCAATTTGACAGCAAGCACTGAGAGCTTGAAAAAATGGCTTTCTCAGCTGCAAATCTATCCTAAGGGCTGAGTATGTTTGTTACAGAATAATTGGTTGCTAATGAAAAAAGCAAGCAAAGAAAAAAGAACTTCAATTTACTTAACGGAGAGAATTTTAGACAAAAACAAAAATAACTTCATGAAGGAAATGTATGCAGTCATTAAAATGCTTATGAAGCAGTTTCAATGAGTGCTAAGTTTGAAAAGGATAAACAAAATTGTATATAATGCATCATTATACATACATATACATACACCATTATAATGATAAAAATTACATCTAACGAAAAAGGCTAGATGAATATACAATAAGAATGTTTATAAGAGTTACCTGTACTTTGAAAATTATTCTAGCCAGCATGTTAATATGGCAAGTGTCTAAGGGGACTATTTGTCTAATTAACTGCCTTTTCTCAGAGCCACCAGTTTAATAGTGGAGAGCCCCAGAACTTAGCAAAGACATCCACTAAGGAAGGGTCTAATTGATATTGCCGTCTGCATGAAACTTTCACAAACACACCACCATCCAGGCCTTTTGAATCATGGGGGCACAGTTGGTGAATTGTTTTTGGTGCTGTTCACACACCTTCTGCTCCTGAATCTCAACTATTGTTAAGAGTTTGTCAAGAGGCTGACAATTTTTTTCTTGTAAGGAGGCAATGAACACAGATAGATTCAAGCAACGTAATACTGATACAGTAAAGCAAGATCAGTAAGGAGTGACCTTCTTCACGTCAAGACATTCAGTACCTCAAGAAACTGCATGGACTTAATGAGAGATAACACAGGCAACAGGCTTCTGCATTGCTGAGGAGTGTGTTGTCTTTCAGTTAAGCAGTTTTATAATTTTCATCTGTTTCTGAAACACAAAGTGGTGAGATTGAATGTGCCATGCATGGGAGGATATTGGGGGATTCCCCTAGGAGTTAGGCCAACGTCATTGCAGCCTTACCCGTCTAGGCTACGTGAGGACATGCAATGTTACCAGAGCACCAGCACAGAGATGCAGAGATGTGTGGTCCGACATTCTTTCGCTTTTTAAGGTGATCATAAATTATATTGTCAGCCAAACATAACCAACAATATCGGAAGTGGGTAATTACACACATGGTACTCTTATTTAAAGATGGGAAGAATAAATGGAGAAATACAAACCAATTCTATTATAAATGTAGATTTATACTACTATGATGTAGGTTTACCTATTATAAATAAATGTGTATTTTAGAACTTAAAGATAACTCTGAGGTTTGCAAAGAGTAACAGCTTGTAAAAATCAGTTGAGCAGGCAACAAGATAATAGGACTGGTATTCTAACATATATATATAAGACAAAACAAAATTTGTAAAACTGATAAAGAATTACACTTATTAATAACTTGAACATAATAAAAATCAAGAAACGGCCATGTTTCTACATAAAAATTAAAAAATACATCTAAATGGCAATGCCTACTTCACTGCACTAGTAATCTTCATTGTCAACGAAAAGATATAAGACTAAATAAGTGATCACTGCCGTCCTGTGGATGGAGGACCGGCTGTCTACTGGCAAACATAGTGCTAGCTGTAAGCTGCTGCCATGGCTCTAGGCTTGTTATATGTTAACCATATTTACTGTCACATTGTCCACATGACCCACAGTCTTTGATTCGTCCACACTCAGAGAGTCTGAAACAGAGACACTGACTATCATTAATGACAATTCCAAGGAATGAATGACTTTTATTAAGGTTTTATTTGAATTTTGGGGATAGCACTCTATCACCGTCAATTATTTCT
Source organism: Cricetulus griseus (assembly GCF_003668045.3). NCBI lineage: Eukaryota > Metazoa > Chordata > Mammalia > Rodentia > Cricetidae > Cricetulus > Cricetulus griseus. The sequence continues at coordinate 11,313,089 of NC_048604.1, forward strand.
TAGAAATTTGTTATGCCAATTTCCCTTGAATCGGAAGGAGAAATTGAGGACAACACTTAGGAGTAGTGGCCATGTGTCCCTGTCTGTTTCACAAGTCAGTTTTTGTAAGGACACTTATCATGTTGGCTATAGTACACCTAAAAGGGTCCCATGTTTAATTATTCTCCCTGTTGCTAAATAGTCATTTTGCAAATTGCTGAGGGTCTGTGCTTTCCAATCGGTTTGGAGTAAACACGTTAATACTAAAGGTTTTTGTAAGGGATAGGGCAGAACTTATGGCAGCAATTGGAGACTAGTCTTTCAAGCAATTGTTCCTGTAGAGAAGAAAAATAAAAGTAATCCTTTTAAAAAAGATTTATTTGTCTGTTATGTATACATGTGTCCCTGCAGGCCAGAAGGGGCCACCAAATCTCATTACAAATTTGCGGAGAGCCACCATGGATTGCTGGGAATTGAACCTCTGGGAGAACAGCAAGTAAGTGAGTGCTCTTAACCTGCTGAGCCATCTCTCCAGCTACCTTAAATGCCATTCTCCGATAATGAGATTGGTAAGTAACTTATATGCCATTCTAGAGCCTTCATGTAGTAGCTGATGGAAGCAGAGCAGACACCCACAGCTAAACACTGAACTGAACTCTGGAATCCAGTTGCAGAGACAGAGGGGTGATGAGCAAAGCAGTCAGAACCAGGTTGAAGAAACCCACAGAAACAGCTGGCCTGAATAAGGGGAACTCATGGACCCCAGAACGATAAATGGGAAACCAGCATAGGACCGTGGGTGTCAGTTTGGAGGTCTGGGCAATCTATGGGGTCTCTGGTAGTGGATCAGTATTTATGTCTAGTACACAAATGGACTTTGGGAGCCCACTCCACATAGAGGGATATTCTCTCAGCCTAGACACACGGGGAGGGTTCCAAATGATATGACAGCCTTTGAAGATCCCCCATGGAAGGCCTCGCCTTCCCTGGGGAGCAGAAAGGGGATGGGATAGGGGGTTGGTGGGGGGGCAGAGGAGGAGGGGAGGGAGAGGGAACTGGGATTGGCATGTAAAATAAGCTTGTTTCTAATTTAAATAAAAAAGAAAAATAAACAGAGCAGGAACAAGGGGGTGTGAAATCATTTATAATATTGGTAATTCATCTCTCTTGGATGGAAGAAAGAGCAGATTATAGTTATAAGACATACCCAAAGAAAACAGCCCTGGTTGAGCTGGAACTCACTGTTTCTACCAGGGTTAATAATTTCCCTGAATCTGTTTTCTCAGTACTGGAACTGCAAAAGTGTGCCATCACAGTGATACTCGAGTTTTGTAAAGTGAAAGGCTATGGAATAATGTCAAGTGAATTGGAAAATATAGTATAATTGCCAAGCAGCCTTAAGAACTCACTTGATGTTAGTGATCGGGAATTTAAAGTGAGAACAGTTACAAGGCCCTTGTGATTTTCTGCAGCTATGTTTGCGCTAACCTGCTTTGGGACTTTGTGAAGGAAATGTTATTAACAATAGAGAGGCAAGAGAATTGATGATGATAAGATGAAGTAAGTTCGATGAAGGATTATCGGCTGCAAGCCCGCAGTAGAGGGAAATGAGGATGGGACCAGGAGCCAGAGAGGTGAGAAACATTGGAGGATACCATGGGATAAGATAGTTGCTATGTACAAGGACATCAGGAATGAATTGCTGAACATATTACATGTTTCATCAGGAATATCAAGCTGATGAAGAAAAAAAGAAGAACTAAGTAATAGCTCATTGAACTGAAAAGCCAGGATTTTAGATGGATATTGATATCACCAAGAATTTCAAACTGAATCATACTAACAAGATTGATAGCACATCACGAAATAAAACACTGTCAATGGTTAAGGAATATATTAGAGAATATTCCATAAAAAACAGGGATATGAGATCACCTCTCTCTCTCTCTCTCTCTCTCTCTCCTCTCTCTCTCTCCCTCTCTCCCTCTCTCTCTCACACATACACACACACACACATTGAGAGAGAGAGAGAGAGCAGCGCACTTGAGAGAGAGAGAGAGAGAGAGGAGGGAGAGAGAGAGAAATGGCTAAACTAACTTGTATATTTATGAAAACACTTAAGATCTGAAATCTGCAGGCTTGGGAGAGATGGTGAGGTGTTGTGTTTCCAGTTTAAGTCTGAATTAGGAAGATCCAGCAGGGTCGATGTATTGTCTTCAGAAGGGCAGCACAATCAACACGCAGGAAGAAAATAAGACATTAACTTCAGAACAAAGGCAAGGGGATTCATGCTCTAGCCTAGCGGCAGTCACACCAGAGCACTCTCTTCTAACTCAGGAATAGGACAACCTTTTTGTTCTATTCTGGCCTGCATTCAATTCAGTGATTCCGCCCACATTTTAGACAGTAATCTGCTTTACTATGTCTACTAAGTTAAAAATTAATCTTGACCTAGAACATCCATCTAAAAACTCATACAAAAATGTTTAATCAAACGGCTAGCTACTCCACAGTTCAACCAAGTTTTCATGTAGCAGTAACAATCAGAAGGGATAACAATAAGTGTAATTTATCTAATGATATAAATTCCCAGCTCAGAAGCAGAAGGAAGGTGAGCCAGCTGCAAAGCACCTCCATACCTCAAGGAAGTGTAGTTGGAGTGTGGCAGAAAAAATGCCATTTTAAGAGTCTGCAATGGGAGCCATAGATTTATGATAGAACCATTGCAATTAAAGTAACAAGGTTAAGGGAATGCTAGCAGAAGTTGTTAAAGATGAGCAGGAATTTGCTGAGAACTCATTCCTATTTTCAGAGGGCAAAGTAGAAGGGTTCCAGAAGTTTGCAGATAGAGTAAAAAGTTAATGATCAGTGCAAGAAATGAAGCAACCCTGATACCTACGGCACACAAACAGGAAACCATAAACAGGAGGAAGATAACAAAGACTTTGGTCCAATTCCGTATGACCAGGGAAATCTAGTAGTTGCTAGAATAAAGTGAGTGGAGGCAGACCAAGGCCTGTGCCTTAACGCTATGAATCCACGAAGAGTACTTCATTGGAAAATAAGCTCCAAGCAGATGTGATTAAGCAGAAGATTGGGGGAGGTCGATATCACTGTGGGCTATCCACACAAAGCCTAAGTTACACAGCAAGAGTCCTTAGAAGAAAATGGCTGAGAGAGTTCTGAGGGGCAGGGAAGGAGGAAGCAGTGTCAGCCCAGAGGCTAAGATTGAAGAGATGCTTACATACAGAACAAGAGTCTGGAGAGACTCTCTGCTACTGCCTGCAGGGTAGAGTGGAGCCATTGCAATCAGATAGCCCTTGGGGTGAACTGTGACTCACATGCTCATTAGGAACAGAATGTGATCAAGCATTTGCATGCCACTGAAGCTCAGTTTTCTGGGAAATAAGGATAACAAAATTTTGCAGTGCTGTGAAGAAGAGTTAAATAAATTGTGTGTTGTACCTACCATAGAATTTGGAACAATGTAAACATTCCAAAATGACACCGATTAAACCGCGTAGCCAAGTTAATTATGCTCAAGGGATTGGCAGCTTTGGGGACTCAACCTTAAACCTACCCTAGTCTCAACACACAACTCCCTTTTCTGCAAACTGCATTTTCACCTCCACTTCACTTCATCAATAGTTCCTTAATAAATGCAAGGACCTGAAGCTTTTACATTCTAAACTTAACTCTGAGGCAAGCTTAACAAAGTGAGGCTGTGAATTTCCAATATCTTTTAGCTGCTGCCTCTATAAATTAATATTTCCCCATTAGATACCAAAAATCAACAGAAAAAGAGGATAAGCACTTTTATCTTGTGCACTTCTTAAGCTATTAACAACATTGGCACTGGACTTCTGTTCAAACAGATACAGTTCTCAAAAGAGAATCATTTATCCTGAGGATCTAGCATCTTCACAGGGTGTCAAATCATTATGTCAGCAAAAGCCAAGGCCATAGATGTCATGAGTGCCTTCCAGAGACCTCTCTAGTGGAGACTCTCTCCTGCCAAATGTTCTTAGTCTCTGAGGAGAATGTACCAAAACAAAATTTGAAATATTTTAGGCCTTTCAAAGGTTTTTGAAAATGTGAATTTGGTTCCATAGACATTTTTCAAATCCCTAGTGATACCTTGATAGGAAAGGATACTGAAATATCAATTGCTGAGATGGCAACTCTGAAGGGCAGAAAATTGTCCAGTATTTTGATCTTCTAGACTAACTGGCCATAGAACTGTATCTATCAAACACATGGCTCTAGTATTGATGCTATTAATCAAAGAACAAAATAAAGCTAACTTAGTGTTCTCTCCTTCCTCACTTTGAAATTCCTAACACATGTATTATACAGCATACTAATTTAAACATGTCTCCAAAGTCTTCTGGAATAACTCTAAATGAAGTGTCAGGTACCCTGGTAAGAAATTTGTTCCAGACAGAGAAACATAATGTGAAACTCATGAAAGGAAAATTCTAGCAATTCAGAAATTAAAGTGATCCAGTTATAATGGAGCTCAAGAATGTAAAATACACACAGAGAGATGTGCTGAGAGGAATGGAGGAGAACTGCGAGATTTTGTAAATCATTCCACATACTAGAACTTTCTCAATTGAAAAGGCAGACCAGCCTGCTACGATTTCTTCATATCACATTTTTGAGAAAAATACATGAACACTAAGCAAATGGAAATGCTTAATTTTATATTGATTTACTACTATGTATTTTACTGATGGTTAATATATTGTGGCATACTATTTTGCTCATATTTCCCATGCATGCTTATTCATAATTTACTGAAAATAGGAAGATTTAAGGAACAAGACTATATGCATTCCATTTGTTCCTAGAAATTCAGTATCTGGTTTCAAAATGGTTGATAAATAAGCCCAAGCAAAAGATCGGACGTGGACAAAAATATTCTCAATTTAGAGGAAATTTTTATCCCAAAATCTATGTGAACCTTATGAGTCTAAATTTAAGCAATAGAGACACATTTTGAAACAACATGTGTCTATTGTTTCCTTCTGTTAAGAACAATTGTAACAGTAATGAGAACCTCGTGTCAACAACAGTTCATGGAAACTGCGGAAAAACAGCAGAGTATAGAATATCAGCTGAGGCTCTGTTCCTTACTTGCTGCTCACTGGGTGGCATGGGTAAATCACTTAAGCCTTCATAGCCTTGGATTTCTTTTCCACAAAAATATGCATAATAATAGGATCATAAGACTGAAATGAATATCACACTGTGAGATATAAGAAGTTGCCAAACATTTTATTAAGCTGGCTATTATCAAAATGTTAATTAACACTAGTTATTACTAAACATTTAGTAATCTATTCAAGTATTAAACCACTTTCACAAAGAATGTGTTATATTTTACTTCATAACCAATGAGTATTTACTTCATAGACATTTAAAATTGAAACTGTGAATGCTCTCATCTGACTGCCAATTAAATTCCTCCAGAATATAGTTTAAAGAACTAACATTGTTTAGTTAATGTGAGAAATAAAATCTTGATACATTAAAAGTTAGAAAACTGTAAAACAAAACTATAAATCGATCTCATAAACACCAGTGGAATCTTTACAATTATATTAGAAGGTATATTCCATTAAAAATGAAAAAAGAAATACACTATGGCCAAATGGGACTTATGCTAGGAAAGATGACTTACTTAATATTGGAAAGTTTAATATATTCTGCTTCAATGTATCTGAGAAAATAATGTTAAAAAGGGACTCTACAAAACAGTGTAATGCAAGACGATATAACAAAAGTGTGTGTGCCTGTGTATTTGGTTATATATGTGTTGGAAATAACTAAGCATTTTGAACAAGAGGAGGAACAGAAGTATCTTTCTCTCTACAGTGACTAAAATTTAATAAAAGAAGAATCACTGCAAACAGAAGTTGCAAAAGAAGTTGCTACAGGTACCTTGAAAACTGAATTAAATACACAAAAAATTTAATAAAATTCAAGTATTATGATTTTATCATGGCATAAAGTTATCATTCAAAATGTGTCTCTCACACACAGAGAGACAGAGAGACAGCAAGAGAACAATCAGTAGCTCCATAATACCTCATCCAAAACTCATGTAACATTACAAATTCCTAAAAGACCTGAAAATTAATTTGAACAATTGAATGGGTATTTCTTCTTGTGACACAGGATAATCAAATTCATAAAGACATAAAATTTCTCTAAATCAATATGCTTGCATGTGTGAATAACACTTCAGTCCATTACACACAATACGCAATAATGATCCCATAATATCACTATGGTGATGAAAAATCCCAAGTAGTTAGAGACATCATATGGCAGAACATTATCCACATGTCTGTGATGATGCTGTCAGGAATAGACCTACTGCACTGCCAGTACTATAAAAAAGACACTCCGTGCAGATCATGTTCATTGTACATTCAGTTATATACAGTGCATAGTATCAATGATAACGAATGACCATCTTATTGATTCACATATTTACTATACTCACATTTTATTGTTAATTTTAAAGTGCACTTCTACTCATAAAAATGTGTGCTGTAAATCAGTATGCTGTTCCACCAGCAGTAGTCTCATACATCTTATGTTTAGTGCATCATTTTGAAATTTACGTCTAATCTAACATTGCTTTGTTTTCAATGCCTCTAGAGCAAAGGGGTATTGCTATATATACTGTATACATTGGGATGCTTCTGTTGCCTAGATTGATGGAAATATATTCTTACTTTTATACCACCTAATAATGTTTTTCTCAGACCATGTCACCACCTATAAGTGATGCCTGACAGAATAAATAGAGTGCCATATCAATGAATGCAACAAATTATTTTTTCTGAATGTAGAAATATATATTCTAAACTTCATATTTGAAGCATTCCTCTAATTAATCTTTATCAGTACAAAATCAGAAATCAAATATTGGGGTAAGAACCTGAAAGATCGGAGAACAGGGAGCAACTGCTAGCTGATTCCTCCCTCTTCAGTGCCTCCATCCAAAAGGGCCAAGATCCTCTCTCAGCCCCACCTTACAACTTCCTGTCTCCTCTCACTACAGTCCTCTTAACTTCCGTAGTCAGCTAATGGCTAGCTCTGCCCTCTGCCTCCAAGCAAGCTTCATTTGCCAGAACACAATCAAAATATAACACAACATTCCCCCATTTTTGTCTAAATAAAAATTCATGTTTTAACTAACATAGTAAAAAATATACATTATACACAATAAGTACAAATACAAATATATACAGGCAAGAATTACATTAACAATGTTGAGTCCATGTGCATTTGACAAATTCAGAGAAGATACCCCATATCTATCCTATCTTGGTGAATCCAAAGTGTTGTACCTAATTCACTTTCTATCCTAACTTGTATTATGAACCCCTAACTATCTTTTTATGTCTCTCAAACATACACTTTATTAAAGTATACAGGGCGGTTTAATTCAGAGGTTTTGTTTTATTTATCCAATGTATTTCTGCAGCTGTAATTCTTTTCTCATTGGCATTTAGAAAAATTGAAAGTCAATAAAGCATTGTGCAATGTATTTCTGGGGGGGGTCTTCATTACTCCTTTCTGTTTATTAAGCATATCTTTTAGAGTTCAATTAGACCTTTCTACAACCGTTTGCCCTGTAGAATTGTGTGATATAGCTGTAATATGCTATATATCATAATATGCAAAACTGTTTCGTTTTACTAGAGACATATGCTGGAATATTCTCAGTCTTAATTTGTACAGGTAACCCCATGTTGGCCATAACTTCTAACAAATGTGTAATTAGAGAATCAGCTTTTTAAGAACTCAAAGCATTTGCCCATTGAAATCCTGAATATGTATCTATGGTATGGTATACATATTTTAATTTTTCAAGCTGCAAAATAAAACACATCCATTTGCCAAATTTCATTTCTTTGAGTATCCATTGGGTTACTTCATGCAGTTAGTGGAGTTTGGTTATATATGAAGAACAAGTAGGACATTTCCTTATAATTTCCTTGGCTTGTTGCCAAGTGCTGGAAAAATCTTTTCTCAAACCCTCGAAATTGACATGGTGTTTTTAATGAAATTCTGAGGTTTCCAGCACATTTCCTACCAATACATATTCATAAAGAAGTAAGTACGAATCTTGAGAGAGATTGAAAAAGAGATTAGCCAGTAAAATGTTTATTTTACAAGTATGAGGACATGAATTTCATTCCCAGAACAGATGTTTAAAAAATATGCATGTTTAGTTATGCACCCTTGTAATCCCAGCTCTCGGGAAGCAGAGTTAGACAGATCCCTAGCACTTTCTAGCCAGCAACCTTTTCTATTTGGCAAGTTCCAGGCCACTGTCAGACTCTTTTAAAAATTAGACTCATAGATCCTAGAGAATAACAACCAGGTTATCCTCTGCCCTCTATCACACATTAAAACATACATGCTATGCACCAGCACATACATGTGCTGTTGGAGAAACCAGAAAATTCACATCCTACAAAAATGACACTATCCACACTTACTGCCATTTAGAGAATAACTTCTTTAGAGAAACACTTTCACATTGGATGAAAATAAGCACAGTAAAAAAGGAAATGTACATATCAATCTGAAGGCAAATCTGTGCACCATACCACAAGCAAAACTCTGGTTTTAATGATGAAAGAAAAAAACTACCTTTGAAAACAAGGTAAATGTCCTCATGTTTAATTTTTAAGGAGACAACATAATTTCATGTATGAAAAAGGGACAATAATTCATGTTATTAGAATAAACCCCAAAATCTGTTCTTTTATCTCAATAGATGAATGACTAAGACTTGACAAAACTCAAAATCTTTTAAAAATAAAAACACTCAAGAAATTTGGAGTAGAAAGAAATTGCATCATATGAGATATTTATGAAAATCCCTCAGGTCACCTCACCCTTAATTTGGGAATGTTTGTCCTCTAAGATTAAAACACACACACACACACACACACACACACACACACACACACACACACCTGCTTATAAAACTTCAATTCAACATTTTACTGAAAGATCTATCCAGGGATTTTAGGCAACAAACAGAAATGAAATGAAAGAAGGTCATATTGGAAAAGAAGTGGAATTTTCTCATTTGTAGGCAACTTTGTCATATATATATATATATATATATATATATATATATATATATGACAAACATAAACAATCCACAAAACAAACTAGTGAACAAAATAGAGTTCAACAAGGCTACAGGATTCGAGATCTGTATCTTTGGATTCACCAAGATAGGATAAAGAAAGCCCAATACTATTTCTGTGCAAAATGTGTGAGCTGAGATTATTTTGGGGTATTCTACACATACACATTTGAAGAAGTACAATGGCAAAAGAAATTTTTGAAAGCATGGACATATACAATTGAAATCTACAAAATATGATTAAAACAGGTTATAGAACACCTGAAGTACAAGGAAAAAATCCTGTTTCATAAGTTTGAACATACAACCCCATTAAGATGGCAGTATTTCCTAAAGTGATCTACAGAAAATGCAATTTGTATCAAAATCTGCTTGTTTCCTCTGAGTAAGTTGATGACCTAAATAAAAGATGCATATGAAAATGAAAAATTCCTTAAATACCTTTAATTGTCTTGAAAGGAGAATGAAGCTTTAGGACTCATGGCATCTCAATTTCAAAAGTTAGCCCAAGTTGAAATTATAGAAATAAACCTATATATTCATGCTCAACTGATTTTCAGTAATAATGCTAAAATAATCAATGGGAGTATGACTAGTTTTTCAATAAATGGTGGTAGGACCACTGAATCACCATATGCAAAATATGGAGTTGAGTTGCTTCCTTGCGACAACATACAAAGGCTAGCTTACATAAGATCAAGTTAACATGAGATCTAAAACCATAAAATATAGAAGAGAACCATGAACACATAGGTACAGAACATGAAACTAAACTTAGTCCTAATTTACATGATCCTGGGTTAGAAAATGATTTCTCAAATATGATACCAAACAGTATGTGCAGTAAAAGAAACATATGCAAAAGTAGCTTCATTGAAATTAAGTAGTTTGTACTTCAAGAGACACCATGAATTAAATTGGAGAAATACTTTGTACATTATACGTATGGTAAGAGTCTATTACCTACAATATGTAAAATATTCTCATAGTAATAATAAATCATAGTAATCATCTTAGGATAGGCATTATCTACAAAAGGAAATAGCCAATAAATACATGACAAAATGTCACAATAAGCAATCACATAAAAACAAAGACAAAATCACATGGAAAACAAAAACATTCATGGTTGCTTTAATCTATAGTCCTGGCTCTTTAGGGGAAGCTAAGACAAGGGGCTCAGTGCAAGAGGGAGAGCTAGAGTTCCTCTGAGGCACATAGAGAGAGCCCTCTCAAAAGAAAACAAAAACAAAATGCAAATAATAAAAGATTTGGCTACGAATGTGCAGGAATTGAAAAATCCACACCTTACTGTTAAGACTGCAAATAGTAAAAAAATAAAAATAAAAAAGTATGTAAATAGTACAGCCTCTTTGACAGACAAGGTAGAGAAAGCTGCATTAATTTACTAGAAATATTCAGTAAAACTAAAATTGGAGGCAACCCAAATGACCATAAATTGATTGATGTACAAACAATACAAAAATAATGTAGAATATTATTCAGTCACAAAAAAGAATTAAGTAGTAATAAATACTATGGCATGAGAAAACCTTGAAAATACTTGATAAATGAAATAAATACATCATAATGGGCATGTAATCTCTTATTTTTTCTCTTATTTTATTTATATGAAATCTACAAAATCAGTCGTTCCCAATAGGAGATGATTGGAGAGGTAACAATGAGGGTGATCACAGAACTCAGAGTTTTTTGTTTTTGTTTTTTTTTTAGAAGGATGAAAATGTTCTCAAATACATGGTTATTATCACATAAGTTGGTGAAAGCATTAGAACGCACAGGATTGTGCAAATAGAAGGATAAAGGATGAATGTTGAGGTATGTAAATAATATCTAAATTTAAAAAATCAACTTGAAGAAAACTAATCATAGAATTTCCCTCTAACTTAGTATTGCTCCTATCAGGCTACTACTGCACAGAAATTCAGAATCACAGAAATAGCTCCACACACTTATTTGCAGAGCTCCAGTGCTGTTAAATGACAGAAAGACATTCACTGGTCAGCAAATAGCAACACTTCAGATAATAGACAAGAAAATGAAGGCTAAGAGGAAGTGAGAAACTTGCGCAAGGCATTATTTTCAAAGGTAACACAAAATTATAAACACACTACTGGATTTGAGCTGGGATTTTCTAGCCCAGATTCAGACATTGCAAGATGATGAGAAGCACTAAGACTTAATATCTTAGTTTTCAAAATGTGAATAAAATACTTCTTTTTCAAGTTGTTGGACCAAAGAAGACACATGAATGTTTAAGTTTGAAATACCTTCACATGGTAATGCCTAATATCTCCCTTGACCTTCTCCATGATATTACTGTGCTTATTTTAAAGTACTAACTATGACCATCTAAATCTCCCATTAGTAGTGTCTTTCTACCAGGACACTAAAGTCTACCATTGTTATCAGATTTATATTTCTGTTTCTACTTAGCTAAACAATAATCCACTGGAGAAAAGGTAAATGGAGCTGTCATTTACTGACAATTAAGATATTTGGTAGATTTTTCTCATAATGGTATTTAAATATAACTATTCCCAAGATCTATTTACAGACATCTAGGATCAGGGAAGTCAGCTGAGGTTGCCTTAGCTAGCCATAGTATCCCTATGGCAAAATCAGGACAAAGACAAAAATCACTTTGATTATCAAACCATTCATAATGAACCAAAACATTCTGAAAAGAATAGTCTATTATCAGCTCACTACATGCCACGTTTTCCTTTTGCACTTCTCTATCTCCTTTTTACGACTGGAGAATTGCTCTGCTGCTGAGGTTGGCCTCAAACTTGCCCCTTTCCCCAGTATCTGGAACTGTGGACATGCAGCATGATGTCCAACCTTGCCTATTATTTCTAACGTTCAATATTCAGATGCTTGTTTAATCCCTCTATGCTTTATTCTAGTAAGTCTGAGATTTCTTTGTTCTATATTAACCAGGTCCTGCACTTATACAACTTTTCTTCCCCACAGATGAGCAAAAAATCTATTCTATTTTTTTTCTTCTTGCTACACAGGGGGATACAAATTTTATTCTAAAAATTTATAGGAAAACTATTGACTTAGCTTTTGAAAACACAGACACAAAGCTGTTGGTGAAAAAGCAATCTAAGATATTGACATTTTGCTGTTTATTATTTGAGCTCTTGGATCCCCAGAGGTGAGTCTTTTTCAATCCATCTCAATCGACTCTTCCCAGTAACATAGACTACTTTATGCTATTTAGATATCATAGCTACTGACCAACAGAGGTAAAACCAAAAAGGACAGTTTGTTATGCAGGAAAACATTGTCAGGTATTATTCAGATTCATGCAGGTCTGTCATGGACAATAGAGTGATACTGAAATATTCTGTTAAATGCTGTAAAAGGTCAGGAGCAAGCCATTTGTCAGGCCTGTCTCATCTCTACAAACATGAAGATTGTATGGCCCAACCAACAGCACTGAAATATTTCTACCACAGGGAACGCTGCTAGGGACTAGACTGAAATGCACAGAAGGTTGATATCTAACTCCCCTTACTGAAAAATTAGTGTCTTAGTCACTGTTCTATTGTGAAGAGACAGCATGAGGACAACTCTTATCAAAGAAAACATTTAACTGGGGGCTTGCTTACAGTTTCTGAGGGTTAGTCCGTTATCATCATGTTCAGAAGCATGGATGCAGGCGAGTGTAGTGCTGGAGAAGTAGCTGAGAGCTGTCTCCTAATCCTTCTTAAACAGTTCCATTTCCTGATGGCTAAGCACTCAAATATATGCGCCTATGGGGCCATTCTTATTCAAACTCCTAAAAGTAACAAAACTAGCAAATAGTACCACACTGAAAAGGTTCCATGACCATATAGGTGAAGGGACAGGAGAAAAAAGGGAAATAAAACACCATACAAAAAATGTTTCCAAGAAAGAAATGTAACCTAGTCTACTGTCATTATATCATATTTTTAAAAACATGATAAAAACAGTTTAAGAGAGAAAAGTAAACCCACGGGACTCAGTAACATTCAGGAGTAAACAGCATCACTTAGTAAAGGAAGAAAACCATAACCGTCATACAATGGAAAAGCCTAATTGTGAGAATACTACAAAATCTTTAAAACATTTTAAAGAACACATGAACAAAATTGAGAAGTATATGGGAATTGAAATTAAAATGTAGGAAATATAACAGATATCAAAGAGATCCAGAATATTATAAGGGAATACTTGAAAAGCTTATACTTCATATTAAATTGGGAAATACAAAAGAAATGGACAAATTTCTAGATTCAGCCAAACCATAAAAGAAGTCAACAACTTAGACCCATAATAAATGATGAGAACTATTAAGAAAAGGCATTACAGCTAAAAACAAAGGTAAAGATCAAATGAATTAACAAAAGAATTCTTCCTGACTTTCAAAGACAATCTACAGTTAACCCTCTTAAACTATCCAAAATAACAGACACACAAGGAGCAGTCCCAAACTCCTATGAAGCCCATGTATCTTTAATGCCAAAACCAAGAAAAGACACAATAAAAATAAATTATAGACTAATATTCTTGATGAACATGTATTTAAAAATCCTCAATAAAATATCTGCAAACAAAATACAGTCATACAACAAAAAGATTATTCACCATGACCAATTTGGCTTTATGCTAAATATACATGTGTATTTGTGTGTGTGTGTGTGAGAGAGAGAGAGACAGAGAGAGAGGGAGAGAGAGAGAGAGAGAGAGAGAGGGAGAGAGAGAGAGAGAGAGAGAGAGAGAGAGAGAGAGAGAGAAATGGAGAATGGAGGGAGGGATGGACACAGAAGGAGAGGAGAGAGGGAGAGAGGTAAGGAGAGAGAAAGAGCATTACTAAAGAGAAAGGAGACCATGAATTAGAATGAAATCATGAAGGAGTCTTTGAGACGATTTTGACAGAGGAAAGGGAAGGGAAAATGTTATCTTTATATTCTTAAAAAATAAAATAAATAATTGCTGAAACCTTAAGAGGAGAAACATTAGGACAGCCTCAGACTTCCACAAAATCGCAGTTGTTATCAGGTTAACAGGAGCAATGAAAGCAAGGAGAGGTTAACAAAATACTTTGGGCAGCCAAAGCAGTCCTAAGGAAAGCAATAATATCTGAGTTAACATCAAATCTGATTTTGCTTTCTAGTACAGGACCATAGGAACAGAAACAACATGATGCTAGCACAAAAGCAGTTACATAGAATGGGATGGGCTAGAGTGTGGGCTCCTCCATGTCTGCACAACTGAAGATCATGACTGCCCTTTCCCCAAAACCTGTCAGTAACCACTAGTTCAGTAGGGAAAGGCAGGACCCCATAGGTCACTCCCTGATTCAGAGATCACTGTTCAGGCCCACTGCAGACAGCCGCAGCTTCTGTGATGTCATGAGACTGTCGGTGTGACCTTCCCAGAAAAAAGCATTTCACAGCCCTTTCTGGTATCTTCTGGCTCTTATTTTCTTCCTGTCCCCACTTGCAAAATTCCCCATGAGCTTTAGAGGAGATGGCATCTATTTTGTGTTTACGGCTGAGCACTCAGCTGTCAGCTATTCTCAGCTCCTTGAGTAGTCAAGCAAGTCAATTTCACCACTCTTCACTGCAAATAGATCTTTACTGATTTAGACTATGTCTATAGGCATAAATGAAAATATAGAAGGTTATTGATGCCATCACATTGCAGCTGAACAACAGTATTAACATTCCCTCTGTGGCCTAAGCCTTTCTCAGCCATGGATTTTTACCAGATTATAGTACCAGATAGTCTTCCCTCTGAAACTAGCCTTCAGTTGAATCAGAGTGACTAGTTATCCTATAATAATTGCACCACCATTGCACCAGTGAGAACATCTTGCCTGGGAAGTTGCAATTGTGGATAATAGGGTTTACCACTGATACCTTTTCTGCTCAAGCAGAATGTATAGCACACTCCAGTACCAGGAAAGCTACATGGCAGGGAGGAAGGGTCCAGCACATCCAGGTTGATTCCTCTATCTGCAATCAAAGTGTGCGAGATCTTTAGAAATGGGGTTTTATCAAGCAGTTCTGGTAAGCAACCAATAAGAGTGGCAAGAGCTCGTATTGTGGCAGGGGAAGGGGGGTTCTGATATATCCCTCACCATAAATTCATGAGGAATTATTTTACACCTGGTACTGGAGTTTTTGTTCAGTAATCTCCAGCTTTCATGATCTCTCTCTCTCTGTCTCTCTCTGTCTCTGTCTCTCTCTGTCTCTCTGTCTCTCTGTCTCTCTCTCTCTCTCTCTCTCTCTCTCTCTCTCTCTCTTCATATTTTCTTTTTATCTCTTTTGGTTTTTCAGCCTGGCTTTGAACTCACAGAGATCTTCCTGTCTCTACCTGCTTAGTTCTGGGATTAAAGGCATGTGCTACCACTGCCCAACTTAACTCATATTTTAATTGCCTTAAAAAGCAGCAAGTTTCTATAGAACCTTTTCACATATAGTTAGGTAAAGTTGGTTGACTCTCTCTGTCTCTCTCTTCCTCTCTCTGTCTCTGTCTCTCTCTGTCTCTCATCATCATCATCATCATCATCATCATCATCATCATCATCATCATCTTCTCCACCCACCCACAATCTTCCTTACTAATCCCATCCAGGATTTTCTCCTTCTGGCTTCATATCACACATGTTCATCTCCAGCGTCCTTTAAGAAACTCCCCATCACAGTGGCCATTTTCTAGTTTACTTCTACAGGTGCTGAAGTTAAACATATAATGTAAAGAGTTGAAGCCAGGAACTATGTATGAGAGAGAAGAGAGAACATTTATCTTCCTGAGTTCAGGTTTCTTTGCTCAGTATAACATTTCCTAATTTCACACATGTACCTGCAAATTTCATGTTTCTTCATAGCTGAATGAATTTGCATGGTATATATGTACCGTACTTCTCTTATCCATTCATCAGTTTAGGATAGAAATTCAGGCTGATTCTCATTCTTGACTTCTGTAAACAGAACAGCGATGAACAAGGTTTAGCAAGTTTCTCCAAAGTAAGGGTTAGAGTCCTTTAGAAATACTCCCAAGATTGGTGTAGCTGGATCAAATTGTAGTTCAGGTTCTAGCTTTTTGAGGAATATCCCCACGAATTTGCATAGTGGCTGCACTAGTCTATACTCCTACCAACAGTGAATAAGGGTTCCTCTGTCTACACATTTTTGCCAGCATCTGTCATCACTAGTGAGTGAGCAGGGTGAGATCGAATCTCAATGACTTTTCACTAATCTTTCCCTGATGTTGAACACTTCAAAAAATTAGCCATTTGTATTTCTTCTCTTGAGAATTCTCTGTTCAGATCAATGGCCATTTTAATTATTTTTATTTAAATTAAAAGTCTTATTTTACATACCAATCCCAGTTCACTCTCCTTCCTGTCCTCCCATCCCCTCCACCATGTCCACATCCCACTCTGCATCCACTCCTCAGAGAGGGTGAGGCCTCCCATGAAGGATCATCAAAGTCTGTCACATCATTTGTGGCAGGACCTGGATCCTCCTCCCTGTATCTAGACTGAGAGAGTAACCCTCCATAGGGAGTGGGCTCCAAAAGCCCGTTCATGCACTAGGGATACTGGTTCCACTGCCAACAGCCCCACAGACTGCCCAAGCTGACATCTATGTTCAGAGGGCCCTCTTATGCAGGTTCCCCAGTGTCAGTCTGGAGTCCGTGAGCTCCCACTTGCTCAGGTCAGCTGTTTCTGTGGGTTTCCCAGCCTGGTCTTGAGCCCTTTGCACATCACTCCTCCCTCTCTACAACTGGATTCTAGGAGTTTGACTCAGTGTTTAGCTGTGGACGTCTGCTTCTGCTTCCATCAGCTACTGGATGAGGGCTCTAGGATGGCATGTAAGGTAGTCATCAATCTCATTATAGGGGAAGGGCATTTAAGGTAGCCTCTCCACTATTGCTTACATTGTTAGGTGAGGTCATCCTTGTGCATTCCCGGGAATTTCCCTAGTGCTAGGTTTCGAGTTAAGCCCATAATGGCTTCGTCTATCAAGGTATCTCTTTCCTTTCTCTCCTTCTCTGTTCTTCTCCCCACTCTCCTTTCCTCTCCGCTTCTCGCCTCAATGAGCCATTTTTGATTGGTTGTTTTATTTCATGATGGTTCTTTTTTGTGTGGTCTAGATATTAGTTTTTTGGAGATACAGCTGGCAAATATTTAATCCCATTTTGTGGCCTTCCTCTTCATGTGAATGATGGTTTACTTTGGCATACAGAAATATTTAGACTCAAGAGATCCCATTCATACATTTTTGGTCTTACTCCCTGTGCTATTAAAGCCCTATTCAGAAAATCCCCACCTATGCCTATAATTTCAAGTGCACTTGCTATTTTTCTTTTGGTAGTATCAAAATATCTGGTCTTATTTTGAGGACATTGATCCATTTTGGAGTTGATGTTGTGCAAAATGAAAGGTAATAATCTAGTTTCATTCTACTATATGTTGATATCCAATTTTCTAGCACCATTTGATGTGGATGCAAGACAACCTTTTCATCAAATAGAGCTGAGAAAATTGGGGGGTCCACATATAGAAGAAACTAGATCTTTATTTCCCACCATGGGAAAAGACCAAATTGATCAGAGACCTTAACTTCAGATATGGAACTCTGAAGCTCTCAGAAAAAAATAAATAAGGAAAACACTTTAAAGCATAGGCATATAAAAGGACTTTCTGAATAGGACTTCAGTCATTCAGAAAATAAGCTAACCATGAACAGATGACATGTTAAAAAATTAAATGCCTACATATTAAAAGAAAATTGTGTATCAGATGAGGAGGGAGAAACATCTTTGCTATGTTATCAATAGGCTAATAAAATTACCAGACAATAAAAGGAGGAAATACAAAACACTGATAAACATTGAAAAAGTTCAACCTCACTAACTACCAAAAATGCAAATGAAAACTATAGTGAAATACTGTTTTGCTAAAATCAGAATATCAGAAACTAAGAAACAGATAAAGTGATGGTAGATGTGGACAATAGGGAACCTTATACCCTGCTGCTAAGAATATATACTAGTTCAACCTTTACAAAATCTCTATGCAGAGTTCTAAAAACAAAACACTAGATTTCATATGCCTCAGCATATTAAAAAGTTCAAACATAAATTCAAAAAATAAAGTGAGTGAAACCCACAAATTTTGTGTAATCTTGTCATTCACATTCCACATATTGGTGAATGCAAATCTCAGGAGGTTTTATAACTAAGAAATAATTAAAATAGCAAAATAAGAGTAAGGTAACAAAAGGGAAAACTTGAATAAATGGGCATAATACTCATTAGTTAATACATTTATTGGGTATATCAAGACTGAAACAATGTGAAGATTATAGCCATTAAAATGCAATCATTTAAATGCTCACAAAAGTGAGAGCTCTTGCAAAGTTGACAAGGAAAGAGCATTTGTGTGTATATTGAGTACTGCAGCTTTCATGGCTAAGAATGAAAATGAAATACTTATGCCCAGTAATAACAGAATATTCACTACTGGAGGGTAGTAACACTAGGAAAAATAATCTTAAGCAAATAAATTTGGCAGTACAGTAATGGGAGAGCTGAAAATGGAGAAAAAACACCATGAAGAAGTTTAAAAAGCTAATGACAATCATATATATATATATATATATATATATATATATATATATATATCGCCCATAAAGCCTTGTATAAAACTGACAAAAAAAAGTATCACCTACGCCGCCAAAACTGTACAAAGACATGAAAAGGTATACAGCAAATACTAAATATAGGAAAACAAAAGGGTTTTGAGAATAAATGTACTCATATTTTTAGGATCTTAACTCAAACAAGCAGCAAAAAATTGTTGGACACACTGACAAGAGTAAAATATGGCTTGACAAGTAAATATCAGGGTGTCCCTAAGCTAGTCAATGAATTGATTTGGTATCTGTATATTTCAAAATATTTCATGAAAATCCTAAGATGGAAAACAGATAAATGAATCAAAAGCAAAGATTACTTTTGTATCCAGAAAGTGAAGAGAGTAAAGCTGTGGAAGTTCATTGCACTATTATACTATTGTATGAAAATTCTCTCTCTCTCTCTCTCTCTCTCTCTCTCTCTCTCTCTCTCTCTCTCTCTCTCTCTCTCTGTATGTATGTATGTTTCTCTGTCTGCCTTCATGTACACATATGGAAGCCTGAGGAAGGTAGTGTGCCCTATTCCTTTGAGACAAGGTCCTGGAACTGACCTTTGGAGCTGAGCAGGTGGCCAGGAAACTACAGAGATACACCTGACTCTGCCTCTGACCCCCATGGCTAGAATTAAAGATAAGAATGCAAACACACACAGATTTTTCTGGAATGTGCTTATCTGTGAGCTCAAGGACCTCTGTGCCTTCCACAACTCAGTTTCTCTCCAGATCAACACCGCACAAGAAATTTAAATTTTTTTTTACTCATCTTCAAATTTTCGTTTCTAAAAGTGCTACATATTGTTACAATTATCAGTATTTAGAAAACAGATAAATCAATTAATGGCATTTAGTTCAGTTCCCACTGAAGTATAATTCCCGCTGCTTTCTTTTACCACTATTTCTTATAAAAATAAATGCTTTAAAAGTGATCCAGTTTTGTCTTTAGCTGCCTAGAGAATTCTGCACTGTTGTCTCCATTCAATAAAAGTATTTCTGGGGATGGCTAAAATATAAACATCATATTCTTGTGACTTCATTGATGAAATCATTAGTCCTTAAGGGAGGGATAATATATGCCTTGGTGTGGAAGAAGTCATAAGAAAAATGAATTTGTTATTGGTCATAACTCTGTCACCAGTCTCTCTGTGTGTGGACGAAAAGGCAGCATTGAACAAGCACTCCAGCTGCCTACTTTGTTATACCTTTGCAAGCTCTCACACCTGAGGCACACTCTCATTTCCAGGAGACTTGTGCTCCATTCACAAATCTTGCTATGGTATTCATAATTCCTTCAAGCTCACCCACAGAGTGTGTGTGTGTGTGTGTGTGTGTGTGTGTGTGTGTGTGTGTGTGTGTGTGTGTGTGTTTTTGGGGGGTTGTTTGTTTCTTTGCCTTACTTTTATGGCTCTAGACAGTAGAACATATGAAGATAAAAAATCCTAAGAGATGATTCAGGCAGGTAGGAAAATGCAACATGAATGATCAGACCCACCCAGGGCTACAGGAGTTAATATCCCTTAGAAGGGCACCAAACAGGTAATCGACCTTTGAGACTAAGAGGATTAAGACTGTTGGGAGAACACTTGACCTACTCAATAATGCAAGCTGCTATTAGATATTTTAACAGCATTGCAGCAAAATTCCATTTCTAAGTAAGTAGTAATAATCTTCATGTAATGAAATACCTCCATTAAGGAAAAGGCACTAAGAACCTCATATGGACACTGCTTCATTAACGTTTCCTTAGTTGATTTAAGAGCCCGGCAAATGTTTCAAAGTCCTTTTTCAAATGTAAATGCAGCATTAGTTTTAAGAATTCTCCATCTAGCCTGTCTACCTCTAAACTGCTGAGCTTTTCATGGATTTAGGAACTGAAAAGAATCAAATTTATGATGTGCAAAATGCATGTCAACCTTTAGATGGCATCCTGCGGAACATGGCAACACTGGCTCAGCAGACAACATTGCTTGCCTCGCCAAATAATGGAGTCTAAGGTCATACTGGTATGTTTGGTGATTCAATGCTTATAAATATTAGTATGCTTATTCTATTTTATTGGGAATATAATTTCCGTGACCATTTCAATTCTAGTATGTCAAGTAAGAATTCAGGCTCTTCAGTCTGTTACTACTAATATTTAATTGAGTTCATCTAAGTGGAGTTCTTATTTTTAGACATGTTTACCCTTTTCTTCCTTAACCTTCTCTAGGAATTTCCCTGTTAACGAGCAGAGCCCTTACTGGTGTCTGCACTTTTTATGGAATCTCAAAAACCAGAGTGTGGCTTTTCTTCCCTGCAGCTTACAGCACAACCTGTTCTTCCACATTGCATCCTCTGGTCTGCACACAAGCAGTTGTGAAGCCCTCAGATCCACATGTGCATGTGCTCAGGGGACAGACATTTTAGAGCCCAAAGCTGCTAGACCTAACTATCTTGTAGGAACCTTAAATGCTGTCTTGGCATGGCAGCCTCACTAAGCAGGGACCCTTCCCATAGACTGATGTTAAGCATCTGAAACTTTCAGCACAAAGGGGTTCATGCCAGATTCAGTGAAGAACAGGTTCTCTCCCCTACTCTGAACTGTACCCAGTCATCCTTATAGTTCTAGCCCAGGCCCACCTACCCTCACAGCAGCAATATGGATCCATTATGAGTTCAAGGGCATCACATGCACCAATGAATCACAGCTTTGCTCCACGCCCCTGGCTCAGAAACTGGGAGCAAACACCTTGATTTTTGTCTCATTGGGTCTTTTACTTAATTTCTGTCCACCAATATCCCACATCTCCCCATTTCTAGTGACAAAGAAATGGTGGTCCTATGTCTCAAAGTGTATGTGTTACTCTTACCAGGATATTTGTGTATTTTCCAATGAGAAGGGAGAAAGTGATAAGTGAATTCCAAATCACCCACATCCTCTTTATTCAGCAACATTGGATACAGCAGCTCTGGAACAGCCCCATTTCCACCCAGACCTGGGCCTCTTTGTGGAGTCCGCCCTACCCCCAGCTGCCCCCACCCTCCACGAAACAAGTGGCCTAAGTCCCAGAAATGACTTCTGCTCTGAACTCTTGTCTATTCACCAAGGAAAAGACTTTTCTTGTCAGCTTCTTGTAAGAGCCCCAAAGAGAGAATGGGTTCTTGTCAGTTTTATATCTACTCTCTGCTCAGTTCCTGGTCACCTTCACATTTTCTACTAAAGCCAATTTCATAGCAAGCAAGCCGCTGGCTGAGCTTTTGCTCCTGTGGCCTGGAAGAACTGCCCATGCTCGCAAACTGCCCATGCTTGCGGAGCACTGCAAATGGAGCAGCATTGTTTCCAATGCTTTCCGGGCAGTATCTGATTTAATCCACACCTGTTAGCTTACTCCTCTGATGACCAGCGTCCCATTTCATCCCTGAAACCACGGGAAATGGGAATGTCTTATTTAAATCGATTAGAAGTTCCAAGACTGGACTGACTTTCAGAACAGTAAAATGAGGACATTCAGGTAGACATAGAAAACCTGAGATTCCCCCTGCTAGCTCCTGGTTTCCACGTATGCCCCTCGACCGCGTTCATTTCAGTGCCGTAACCTGGTATAATTGACTTACACGGCTGTGTACTATATTCTCAGTACCCACCCTGCCCACTCCTCCATTGCCTCTGAACCCTGTGCCCAGAACAATGTCAACCCTAACTCCAGCCCATGCTCTACTTGAGGAGGCATTTAAACATCTTGCCAATCCTGCAGCAAATGTATAAATGGAAACTGTAAGGACTTCTGCACAAGGAGGGTAAAATGGTGACTTTATGCTATGCTGACCAAGATGGAAGATTTAACATTAGCTTAAGCACCTCACAGTTAACTAAGTTAGTTATTGGATGTCTGAGCTCAGCAGTCACCCACAAGTAACAAGGACCATGGCCAGAACTTCCCTGCTGTGTTAGGAAACTTAATTATGTCCAGGAATATGTCTGTGCTATTTGTCTTATTATTACTAATGCCCCCTTGTAGGGGAAGCTGTAGCCATGCCCAGGGGCTGGCTACAGCTTCCCCTACACCCCCTTCATTCTACAAAGTCACCTAATGTGACATGGTATGCCCCCTACTCAGACACCCCTTTATATGCCACCTTGGAGGCTCCACACAATATTCTTTCACCAAAGCTTGTAAAACACTATGGTATCTCTCTTCTGGAGCCTAGAGGTGAAAGCAAGAATACTGGAATTGAACCAGGTTCCCTGATCTCAATGAAATAATGGAGACGAGCGTGGCAAAAGCCAATGACGTCACTTAACCATGAAAAGACAACCTTTTTAGTTTTGCAGTGCTTGCTATTTATTGAAAACAATGCCATTGCCTTTTCCAGGTACTAGAGAGGATCTGGGCTGAATGCCTGTTGGCTCATTTTTTATTTTAGTACTACTTGTCCACATGTACACATCTGTGAGGCTGCTGCAAATCTGAAAGAAAAATGACAGCTGTGCAAAAGCGATGCATACAGGAAACGAAATGTCAACATTTCAACAGTCAGGCAGGCACATCAGGCTCCTGCAGCAATCTGGTCCGGCAGAGGAGGAACCTGGAAGTAGGTACAGAACTAACCAGGCTGTAAGAATGGCCCCTTCTAGGAGGGTTGGTGAACTGTCCAAATGAGAGTCTGAATAGATGTAGCCAACTCCATCATCTTCTTCCTGGTCCATATCTTGAAAAGTGGATGGCTGCAGATGAGATGCAGTGGGGGGTGGTGGTGGGGGGGGGTGAGGTGACAGGCATCCACTTCTGGCAGATGTAGATGGCGATCCATCAGAAGCCAGCGGCAGGAATGCAGGTGGTCTGACGAGTTCTAACACAGGCCTGGACAATGGCTGGAGCTCAAAACACAGTTCAGATTAGAAAGGTGCCCGGATTGGTTAAAATTGAACACTGTGAACCTCAGAGCCAGGCCCAGGCCCAACTCAAGCACTCGTAGCAGGTAATTGGCACAAAGACAAGCACTAAAAGGGATGAAGGAGCGAAGTGATTGGCAGGGAAGAGAATGGCAATGCAAAGGGGGGCACGGAGGCAGCAGGAGTAGCGGTGGGGGTAGGGAGGACGCAGCGTGCAGGGTCCTCCTCATGTAGGCCTAAGGGGGCTCGGGGCCTAGCAATCAACCGCTTCACAGTCGTCGTCATCATCATCATCATCATCTTCGTCGTCATACCAGCCAAAACACTGCTTCATCTCTTCAACAAACGCGCGATAATCACAGAGAATGGCGCTATCTGTCTGGATGTACGGCACCACCCAATCCTCGGCTTTCCCGGAGAGGAGGCTGATCAGGAATGCCACTTTCATGGCGTCGTTGCAGAAGCGGTCCTCATTCACAAGCATGTAGGACATCGTCTGCACAATAAACTCGGGGAGCCGGGCGTTCTCGCCATTAAACGGTGAGGGGAAGGGCACCGGACAGCTGGGCGGACGTACCTGGCGCAGCAGAATGGCCCGCTCACACACCAGCAGCCGCAGCTGTTTCATGAGCCGGTTGTTCTCGATGCACAGGTCGCGGTGTCGCACCAGCAGCGCGTGCAGAAGCAACACCAGCTCGTCCACCATGGTGACTCGCTTGGCAGGTCTCGGGCTCTCGGGCTCGGATCGGCTCCGCGGAGCTGCTCAAGGAGGCCGTAGAGGAAGTGCGTGTCCTCAGAGGAGTGCTGACCCTGGGCACTGCGCAGAGGGGGTCTAGCTGGTGGCGGAAGCTCCACCCACAAGGTCACTCTGGCAGCCAATGCGCCAGCGCACTGCGGTGAGAAAGGCGTGGCGGAGGGGAGTGCTGGTGGCGTGGGGGTGTGGCCAGGGTGGGACTGACGGACCGAGTGGACGTGGCCCAGGAGGAGGAAGGCGTGACCAAGGGAGCATCGCCCCGGGCCTCTGTCAATTCCCCCAGCCTGATGAAGAAACGCTGGGGGAGCCAAGCCTGCCACAGTGGAGGGCTGTGCGAGCATAGAAGCTCAGCACTCAGGGCTGGCCTGCTTCAGCTTAAACTTCTCTGCAGCCGACCTGTTCATCCAATACAGTGTTCCTCGGTGGGCCTGCAGCCATCAACATTTTTTTAGAGTAATGCTTTCTTAACACATTTCCTTGCTTGTTTAAATTTCACCCAGAGAAATAACACTGACACTGAGGGTCATACTGCGGGAGATCATTTGAGTTTAGAGACTTCAAGACTTGCAAGGGGTGCTTTCATTAAATACATAAGTAATTGTCAACAGGGGCTTCTCTTCAGTTGAGACAATTTCACCAAAAGATCTCCAAATCTGCACAGAGTATCCATTTGCCAACATTCTATCTTTGATTCTTTCCATATTCCTGTTATCAGTGCCTTTGTTCCTAAGTTATAAACTGTGATGAGCTCTGTAAAATAACTTTGTCTGCCTATTTTAAACGTCATTAGTTGTCGATAACTAAGTTTGGTCCAGGATCCTTGAGCTGATAGCTATTGGGTCTGCTTTTTAAAATACATCTCCACATTCAGTCACTTCCGGGCATCTCTGCTACCTCGATCCCAGCCTTCTTTCACGGTCTGGTCTGCTACATCTAATCCCTTAGCTGTCATTCTTCCCCTTTTCTGCATATTCTCTAGAATAGCCTCAGAACACTTTTAGAATGTGAGTTAGAGCCTTTCACTCCCCATTTCGACGTTCTCCAGCAGTTTTTCCCTCTCTGCTGCTCTGAATAAAAAGCAAACCCTTGGTCGTAACATACAAGGACCTCCTTCTGCATGCCCTTTTTACATGACCTCCTGTTGTCCTAATCTCTGCCTCGCCTGCTAATTCCTGCACACATCAAGCAGATCTCGCCTAATCTCAGAGCCTTTGTCCCTTCTAGCTATCTTTCCCCCTTTACTTGCCTACCTCATTTTATACTACTTTGAGAAAGGGCTTCCCAAACTGTCTCATCTATATGTGAATTGTCTGTCGGCATGTACAGCTCCAACCCTTACTTCACTTACCTACGTAGTATTTATTATATTAAATATCATCAGGTGCGTCCCCTTTGAAATGTCAGTCAGTGCAGCAAAGGGGCTTAGCTTTGCCAGCTGCTCTGTCCCTAATGCCTGCAAACATGCCTAGCCCACAGGAGTAACTCCAGATATCCGGCAAAGGAAAGGATCTTGAGGCACAGGTGTTGAGATAAAAATTAAAAGAGGTGACTTCACAGTATGTCCAGAAACACCCTCCAATTGCCCAGTATGTTCTAGCTCTGACCATAAAACAATCTCCCATGAAAAATGATGGCTGATGAAATAAAAGCAATGAAACAAATCCTCACAAGCAGTCTTATTTAGTTAGTCCTTTAAAATAAAATTGAACTGCCATCCGCGGAAGTAGGAGTCTAGCAAGTCAAGAGAAGAAAAGCAGGGCCATAGCTCAAGTATAGAGAAAAGGAAGGCCCACACTGGCAAAAAAAGAAACCAAGGAAAAAGAGAGGGGAGAGGGAATATAAGCCCTTGTCTTACTTATCCTGCGCTATGAACTCTCCCACTAGACAAGAAACTCCTTGAAATACTGGAGAGGGTAGAGGTGTGATAGACAAGACTAACGATACATGAAGAAGCCTGAAAGAAATCTGCTAGCTTGTAAACTAAATAAAAAATATAATACATAAAATGGAATTACTGATAGACAGTGTTACTCCCTGAAAACATGAGTTATTAAATGAAAATCTCAGTGCTGGTCATGGGATAACTCCTTAACAGTTATTTGTCAGGGAGTCCTCAGAGGCACCTTAAAAAATACAGGCTACTGCCACTGCTCTTGGTTGTGCACCTTAACTAGACGGTAAGATCCTGTAGCTGAAGATACCACACACCTTGGATGAAGGGCATAGAGAAAACAACTTCAGACTGATCAGGAAGCTCTCTCCCTGCTGGCTGTTTCTTAACCAAATTCAAACATTTTGAAGACCGAAACTACCTTTGTCCTGCTTCTGTAACCACAGGGTGAAGTGAAGCAGATAAGACAAACACCAGTATCCCCTCTGGTGAGCCCTTTGATCTGGAAGGACAAGAAATGACCTGCTCAAAAACACCCAGAGCTGAGCAGTGCCTTTGTGAAGCAGTGTCTCCATGTTTGCAGGCAGTAGAGACAGGCAGTCGGGGATAGCTCACAGAGGAATTGGTGGGGAATAAAAATACCAGTATCAGTGGACAGCATATATAGAAGCTAATGCACATTTAAGCAGCATTCAGGGGACATGGCTCACTTATC
The DNA here is from genome assembly GCF_003668045.3 of Cricetulus griseus. Lineage (NCBI taxonomy): Eukaryota > Metazoa > Chordata > Mammalia > Rodentia > Cricetidae > Cricetulus > Cricetulus griseus. Next base: position 11,340,188 of record NC_048604.1, read on the forward strand.
AGTGCCAAGACCCATCAGACTTTCTGTCACCATTCACCCTGTTCAAGAGTTCAAGATAGACTTCCTCATTCTCTTTAGCCCCGTCAACTGATCTGTGAATGTTCTTTTAGATGTGTGTGAAAGTGTCGGGGTGGTTCCTATGACTCTCCTCAGGCTCGTTAACTTCACTTTGGTTGTTTGGACTACACCATGTGTCAAGAACACAGGACTAAGGGCAATGGATGCACAGCTTATGCTCCAAATTCTGCCTCAGTACATACCTAGCAACCAGACTGTCAATTTTCTTGAAATAAACATAACAAAACGTGTCTTGATCTCTTGGTCACCAAAGAGGCATAAATAGCACATGTAGCATTAAGATAAGCCTCTAGGTACAAAAAGTAGCTTTGGAGAACTTTCTTTTAAATCCATGTATTTCTTTTCACAAGAATATGTGCAAGGGCTGTGTGTGGAGGTCAGAGGACAAGTTGCAGAAGTCCATTTAAAGGAGATATTTGTAGGGCAAATAAAGATTCTGGACACTCTTCAGAGCCAAACCTATGTCATGTTCTTAGCTAAGCATACCCAAGGACTGCTTTATCATGGAACTAAATCTGGAAGGGTTAAGGATATCTGGACAAAAGACAGGATTAAGGAACTGTCTTTCATTCTCCCCAGCTTAACAAAGCACCCAGAAACAGTATGGGTTTTTTTTTCTTTTTACTTTTGTTTTGTTTTTCATTAAAAGTACTAAGTAAATAATCTCACAGTTGAATCAAAATTTAGTCAGTAATGATATTTTAAGAAGAAACATTCTAAACATTTCATTTCTCCCCCAAATATAATTTAACAGAGTTGCTGAAAATTCAATCCCCTCTCTCTCTCTCTCTCTCTCTCTCTCTCTCTCTCTCTCTCTCTCTCTCTCCATGCTTCAATCCTTCCAACCTTGCCTCTTTTACCAGACCATATCCTTGCCATCTCTTGGAATTCTTGGAGACGCCCCCTCCTTCAGAACTGAGGAATCATGACTCTCGTCACTCCTTCAATGAGTACTTCAGATTATAGTACCAAATAAATCTATACAATTCGTAGATTTCCAGGAATTAGTTATAAAGATTTATTTGTGCACTATGTTTATGTTTCTACATTACCCTAGTATAGAAGTTGTTCTCTCTAGCATATTGCAGTAGCATTGTTGCTCTTATTTTTCTGTTGCCCAATTAAATTAATGTATAGTCAGATTCATAACACAAAAGATTCTAGACTAACTTGGCTCCTAGCACTTTAATGTATTTTAGAAAATGTGTGGCAAAGTGTTAAAACTACTGAAACAGATATTAAGAGAGAGGTCTGCTATCATTTGTGGTTGTGCTAAGTATTAGTAACTGTCTGCTTTAATGCAGACTCAGTTTTCTGTGGGACAGAGTGGTGTGGTGAACTAAAGATATCCACAATATTTTAATTAGTCAGCAAAGAGAGAGGAACAATTCTTTCTGCCCTGTGATTTTATCTGACAAGTAAATGTAAGGAAGGAGCATAAAATTTATGAAACAAGTGCTTATGAAGCTAAGATTCTGCCTTTTCCACTTGATGTGCTGGGGAAGCAGCCCAGGGAATTGAGATGGAGAAAGAGGCTATGCAGAGGCACAGTAAGGCAGTAAATACTCAGGAGCCTGACACTCCCCTCTTGGGCTTCAGAGTTCAGCAGAGCCATCTTTTGAGAGTAGCAGAGTGAAGAGCTTCTGAAAGCAAAGCAGAGAAACAAAAACTCCACCCCAAGGACCTCTCAATGAATTACTAATCGACAGAATCACAAGAAAAACAAAATGGCAGTTGTTATTGCCATAAAGCTATGGAAGAATTTGCTACATGGATGCAGGGACCTGAAACACGCAGAAAGTAAACACTACATTTAAAACCATGAATCCCATTTCAAAAGAACTGACAGGACCTTTTCAAATCTCAATGTCATTTTCTCCTATAGTCTATATTTATCTATTTGACATGTTAATTATCATACAGTCCGGCTAACAGCCAAAGTTCTTAGCTCTCCATGATAATACAGAGCCCATATTTTGAAACCATTTCCCTGTTCATTTTTTTTTTGGATTTTATTTTTTATTTAAATTCTTTAATTATCACTCAATTTACATATCCATCCCCCATTCCCTCACCCGCCCATCCTCCCATGTTCCCCAGTAACCCCCCAATCCATTCCCCAACTCCTCCCCTGGACAGTGAGGCCCTCTACCAGGGACCTTCAAAGTTTGTCATATTGTTTGGGGGAGGGCCTAGGCCCTCCTTGCTGTATCTGGGGTGCAATAGTATCCCTCCATAGGGAATGGGCTCCCAAAGTCCATTTGTGCTCTAGGGATAAAGACTGGCTCCACTGTTAGAGGGCCCATAGACTGTCTTGGCCTCCAAGCTGGCACTCACATTCAGAGGGCTTAGTTTGGTTCAATGCTCTTTATGCAGCTTTATGACTAGGCTCTCCATTCTCTCACTAGGTCAGGTCAACTGTTTTTGCAGGTCTCTCCAGCCCCGTCTTGGCTCCTTTGCTCATCCCTCCTCCCTCTCCACAACTGAATTTCAGTAGTATGGTTCAGTGCTTAGCTGTGGGTTCCTGTTTCTGCTTCGAGCAGCTACTGGTTGAAGGCTCTAGGAATGGCAACCAAGGAAGACACCAATCTCATTAAAGCCTGGCAATGATTTCCCCTAGACAACTAGGGAGGCAGCACACGGGCAGGCAGATATGATGCTGGAAGAGCTGACATGTCAACATCTTGATCCACAGGCAGCAGAAGGAGACTGTGTGTCACACTGTGCATAGCTTGAGCATGTGAAACCTCAAAGTCTGCCCACCCCCACAGTGATACACTTCCTCCAACAAAGCCATACTCAGGCCAACAAGGCCATGCCTCCTAATAGTGCCATTCCCTATGGGCCAAACATTCAAACATATGAGTCTATTCAAACCACCACAGATTGCCTTTTTGTATGAAGAGACACTATGACCATGGCAACACTTTTTTGTTTTGTTTTGTTTTGAGACAGGGTTTCTCTGTGCACCTTTGGAGCCTGTCCTAGAACTTGATCTGTAAACCTAGTTGGACTTGAACACACAGAGATCCTGCCTCTGCCTCCCAAGTGCTGGGATTAAAGGCAATGGCTCCCACCATCCTGCTAATCATGGCAACTCTTATAAATGAAATCATTGAACTGGGACTTGCTTATAATTTCAGAGGTTTAGTCCATCATGGAGGAAAGTGTGGCAATGTATAGGCAGACATGTTATTAGAGAGGTGGTTGAGGGTTTTCCATCCAGATTGGCAGGCAGCAGGAAGAAAGAGTGCCACTGGGCTTGGCTTGATCATTTGAAATCACAAAGCCCATCCCCAGTGACACATTTCCTCCAACAAGGACACACCTACTGTAACAAGGTCACAGGCCTTAATCCTTTCAAATAATGCCACTCCCTATGAACCTGTAGGGGCCATTTTTATTCAAACTATCACACTAACCACTCCTAAAATATTTGTCTTGTCTTTCTTCTTTCACAGATGTACCTTTGAAAAGTAACCTATGACTTCCCCATACTTGCTTCTACCTTCTGAACAAAGTATGTGTTTTCCTCCGGGAAACATATCTGCCTATATAAAAGACCTGAAATGCATCTCAAGAGAGCATTGTAAGAGAATTTTTTAATTCTGAATTCAAATTCTGATACTATTCCTTATTAACTGTATGGATTTAACAAGTCATTTTATTATTTTGTCCTTCTGTTGCCTTATGACTAAGTGTGTCCAGTAACAGTACCTCCATCACAATGATACAGGAAGAGCAAGACACTGCCAGAAAGCTGTAAAGTGTTATGTGCACTAACATATTATTGTTCATGGGAGTATTGTGGTTTACTGGACTTGCAGTCCCTATATTAGTACAGGCATTTAATTTTATTGTGCAGTTATTTCACCTCTCTTATTTAACCTAGTACCTATAAATTTATCTACAAAAATAAAAATACAAGAGTTTACTCTTGAATAGGTAGTTGAAAGAATATGCGGAAGTCTCACCTAGCTTTTGCTCTCATAATGACAGGATAAGTTTCGAAAAACACACTATCCTCCAAAACTCAAAATATGTAACAAGTCATTGTGACTGACATTGATGAATGCTGCTGTTTAATTCAGTGACCCCTTAAGAATTGCCTCCAACTGTACCAAAACTGAAGTTTCAGTTGCAGGATTCAATCTTGGGCCTGGCACTTAGATTTTCATTTAATAAGCCATTCTGTTCACCAGTGTGGGGTACCTCTATTGAGATCACAAGCTCACAAGTTCCTTACTGCATTTATTGAAAAAGTCTCTATACTCTTTACAGTATGGAACAATTCTTCAGTCTTTGCTATAAAACTGAAGTCCAATAACTTGGAAAATCTCTTTGGGGCTAGACATAGTGACATACAGATATAACAGCAAATCTCAGGAGGAAGAGGCAAAAGGATTAGGAATTTGAAGTCTTCTTCAACTACATAGCAATGTGTAAACAGGTGCTTTACTCCTAAATTAAAATAATAATGTTGTGTTCCTACAGAGTATTTAACATGAATTTACATTCTATTAAAGAAGGGGGTTTCTATCCTTTTCTACAGATTTGTTTTTGGTAATATGACCCTAGACATTCCCATTATATTTCAATGGATTATAATCTATTACTATCATTATTCATGTTGATGCACAGATTTCCCAGATGTACCAAGTTGGAACTTTTAAACTAGAGAGTATTTCATTTTTTGAGAATTTTGTTTCTGGAATAGTAAATAATATGATAGGCCTAGTTCACCTTGTATTTTTCTGCTCCATCTCCAGAAATAGCCATTAAAGATCCTTCATTACCTTTGGTGGAGAACAATTTACAAAAAGAAAGATGCTATGTTTAGGAATGCAAATTGATATTGATATTATTGATTTTTTCACTCTGGAGCTATTGTAGAGACATAGGAAAAACTGAACCTCTTACCTTATCTCATTAGGTATACAAATATTAATTTCAGATCAATTAAAGACCTAACATAAAAAGTAAAACTATGAAATGTCTCCCTATAGAGAGAAGGCAATTAATATTTGAATATCATTAAATTATTTTGCTACTCAAAGAAAACAGCATTAAGAAAATGAACATACAAATCACTGAACCACTGGCTTATTATGCATCATACAACACACACACACACACACACACACATATATATATACATATATATATATATATATATATATATATATATATACAGAAAAGACTAATACCTAGAGTACATAGCATAATTTTGAACCATCAAACCATACTTAACATGACATCCATGAATATACATTCATTACCAAGTAAAAAGATGTGCATATTGATGAAGAAGAAGATAATATAAAAAAGTTACAGTCCCAACTGTATGACATTCAAAAGACAAGACAGTAGACACGGCAAAACAAAAAGAACATTGCTAGAGGCTAGAGTCATTGAGGGAAGAATAGGTGCAACACAGAGGACTGTTAGGACCTTGAAACTATTCTTTATAACACTGTAATTAATCATTTTTGAAGTTACAGCCAATGTTCAAATTTTAGTTGTATTTCAATTAGAGCCTACTTTAGTAAACAGGAGGTATTCTCTTTGTTTAAATGATATAGGCAAAAATTTCAGTTACCATGTGAAGCTGATTTCTGTTCCCTACCCATGGCATTTATATATTCAAGTCCTATCACATATCTAAAATGTGACCATATTTGGAAATAGTGTCTTTATATTCTTAGCTTAGTTAAAATGAAATCACTATGGCAAGAGCTAAAGCAACTGTGCTTGGCATCTAATTAAGAGATAAAGGGGCAGGCGAAACACAAAGGGAAGTGACACTGGAAAAAATCTTTTCATAAAAGTTTTTTTTGAGAAATTGCACAACATAAAATAATGAAGATCAAAGGGGTCGGTACCAGGCTGGTGAAACCCACAGAAACAGCTGGCCTGAACAAGGACCCCAGACTGCTGTCTGGGAGGCCAGCACAGGACTGATCCAGACCCCTGAACATGGATGTCAATGAGGAGGCCTCTGCACTCTAGGGGGCCCCTGGTAGTGGATTAGTATTTTTCCCTGGTGTAAGAAGGGACTTTGAGAGCCCATCCCACGTGAAGGGATGCACTCTCGGCCTGGACACATGGGGGAGGGCCTAGGCCCAGCCCAGGATGATGTGGTGGACTTTGGGGAACCCCTTCGAGGGCCCTACCCTGCCTGGGGAGTGGAGGGTGCATGGGGTAGGGGAAGGTGGGGGTTGGGGAGGGAGGGGGGGGAGGGAGAAGGGATTGACATGTGAAGCACGCTTGTTCCTAATTTGAACTAAAAATTAATTACAAAAACATAAATAAATATTTTTTTTAAAATGCAAAGAATAAAATGTTGGAAACTTATCCATACTTAGAAAGAAACAGAAAAATGTTCCCTCCCTCCAAAAGGATGATTGCTCAACGTCGTAAGATACAGAAGGAGATGATGATGTACTGGCAGAGATTATTTTGAGTCTTATCTACTGTTCTTTTCTTTACAAACGCTTCCCTGAGGCAGGCTGTAGAAACCATAATTTTTCTTCTGGAATGCAGGAAGACTTCTTTTCTGTTTTAGAACTGGCCATAAAGGAATTCTCTTATCTCATTTTTTGTGGAACATAATAATACCCCCATTGACCAAGAGGTTCTGCTCCATATTCGGTAAGAAGGAATGCACAGGAGAGATACCAAGAATCTCATCAGAGACATTGCTGCACCTTTCCACTAATTCTACTGGGTATTGATAACACTCCTTAGTCCAAACCATCAATACATTGTTGTCTATGATTCAAGAGTCATTCTTATACAATGGATTCTCCATTAAAAAAAAAAAAACAACAACAACAACTCAAGAGAATCTAGTCAAAGAACCTCTAGAACGCATGGAGAAGCATATATTTCATCCTATGTATTTCATCCGTATTCATTATAATATCCAGTAAAAATAAGTCACTAGATATATTCTGAGTTCTATAAACCACTTTACATAATTAATAGGGGCAAACAAAGGGTTGTAAGAACCTCAATTTAAAAGAGAAGCACAGTTAATACAATTTGGAGGCTTAAAATCTGAAATGGGAAGAGCGCAGTCATGGGAACTGGACCAACAATCTGTGTTATACACTGTTCTTATCTCTAAGTATATAGTGTTAAGGACAAATTTGGGGACACTCAGCTAGTACACACTGCAGAGTTGCTTGCCTAGTATGGGGGTGGCATTCTCACACACTTAATGTTAGTAGCCATTGTGGTAAGTATCTAGTAGCAGAAACTTTGTGAGGTTTAAATCTGTGTTAGACTTGTTTTCAGTTTTGGGTTTCAGGTGTTGTTTTTGTCTTTCTGTCAGTGACCTAAGTGCTGGAAATCTGTTGTGATTTTTATCTGACGGGTTCTGCCATAAAGAAGCGGAGGTTGCTCAATTGCTTAGCAGAAAGCCCTGTGGATCTTCATGTGGAATAGACTGACTGGAGCCACTTTCTCAGCCTTACATCAATGTATCTCATTGCCAGACTTTAATTAGTAAAGAAGATGCTAGAAAACCATTTCAAGACTTTTCTTCCATGATTCCCACAGAAAACTTTAAAATAGCTTGGCAGTTATGGCAGACAGGAAAACATAGACTTAGAGATACCTAGTCCCGAAAACTTCTTTATGTTTAATTTTATATTAAATAGAACTTAATAAATAAAATAAAGGTTACTACAAAATAGGGAGAATGCTCTGCATTATTTGCAGTATCATCATGAATGCTTATTCAAAATGGAAAAAAGAAGTGTGCATAAGAGTGATGTATTCACAGGCAAATTCTAAGAAAGACAGACTCACCATTACTGTCTTTGGAGATAGAGGAATGAGACAAAAAGCCAAGCACAGTCAATCTCTACAACGGGATATAACTTTGAAATTTGTGTGATTTTGTCCCTAGATAACCACAGACTAATAAATATGTGCAAATTAATCCAAATAAACATGATAATTTGTTATGACAGCAGTAGAAGATAAGTGAAAATGTGACAAAAAGAATTTTTAAATGGAAGGCTAAACTAAAATTAATGGACTGTCATTCATATTTTAAAAATTATAAATTCTCTAACACTGGCAATGTAGAAATAAGATAATTAAGGAAGACAAGGACTATAGAAACATGCCTAACATTCTTCATAACATTGCCTTTGTCTTTCAGAACCTATTTCAATCCATGTTGAATAAATACTACATATTCATATATTTAAAAATACGTGTGTATACATGACAAAACAAAATAAACAAATGGAAATATGTTAAAAGTATTGTAATTTACCGTTTTGGTTTTATAGAGATTATAGTTAAGAGATTGTCTCAAGTCTCAGAAGAGACTGTGAAAGGTGATGGGGACTTCTGAATGTGGGCTAAATGAACATTGCATTGTGATATGTCAACAGCTCTATGAGGTCCAGAGAGAGATATGTGGTTTGAATGAGGATGGCCCCCATAGTCTCATAGACTTGACTATTTGGTCCCCTGGTGGTGGAACTTTGTGTGAGAAAGATTAGGAGATGTGGTCTTGTTAGAGAAGGTGTGTCACTGGGGGATGGTCTTTGAGGTTTCAAAAGCCCTCAGTGTTGTAATTTTAAAAAGCAGCACAGGAAAGAAACAGGCCATGCAACAGAGCCTGGGTGAAGGGTTTTTTTTTTTTTTAATTGGGGGAAAGTGAATGGGAGAAGAGAGACTGGTATCTGGGGACAGGAGGCTGAGGCAGAGAGGGGGGAGGGAAAGTGGGAGGGAAGTAGGGAAGGAAGGAGGAAAGGAGAGGCAGGCAGAGAGAAAGAGAGGAAGATGGAAAATGGGCAGGGAACATAGTGAATATGCACAGGTAGTACTCTTAGTGGCTGCCCCTGAGGGCATACACTGTCAGAACCCCAAGGCCAGGCCAGTACAGATGCTTGAATAATAACACACACCATTTCCAGTTGGTTCTCAGCCTTATTCTTGTGGTTCAAGTTGTAATCACTCAGGCTCTATTCCAGCAGCATACCTACCTGCTTGCTGCCATGCTTCCTGCCATTAGACCATGGACTCAACCTCTGAAACTGTAACCATTTCTTCTATAACTTGCCTTGGTCACATTATCTTATCATAGCCACAGAAAAGTAACTACAATAAGTTGTGTGGTAGAGGGAGGAGAAAGTTAAAGGATTGGGCATTGTTTTTGGATGTAAGTTTCTCAAAGATTATCCATAATTTTTCATTTGAAGTAATTTTATATTAATTGCCTTTCATTTAAGACATCAAATTATATCCTCAGGGTCTACACTCACAGGCATTCACACTTACAGCAACTTATAGTATGAGAAGCCAGGTGGTTTTTTGCTACTTTGGATAGATTTACTTTGTCTGGTAGAGACTCTCAGAAATGATCAACACAAGCCTAAGACATGGCAGACAATGGAGATAACGGTCCAGGGTTTAAGTTAATCTTTCTCCTTTCATTTAAGAGCTGCTATTTTGCTTGGCCTAGGAGATGAGAGAAAAATCGTAGCAGAAGAAACAATCAAAATAAGGCCCACAGCAACCAGTTTCTATTTTTTAAAGGCACAATCTTACTATACTCCCCAAAACAAAGGCAATAAAGAGTTAGTTGGCCTCATTCCGTGCACAAAGGAAAAGAAAATTTCAGTGTTGACGATTTAGCTCTAATTGTTCATATAACACATTAAATTAGATTTGCACATTGTTGAAATTAAAAATGCTTTAAATGTTTAGCAATAAGAGCTTCACTGCAAATGTATTATTTACTTTTCTCAATGCTATGACAAAGTACATGGCAGAAGTGATTTAAGGGAGAAGTGTATTTTGGCTCACAAGTTCCCCTCATGATGGGGAAGGTATGACAGCTGAAGGGAGGGGCTCAGTCCATGGAGGCAGGAGTTCAAGGCATGGCTTACTTACATCTAGATGAATTTGGAAGCAATCAGGAATGCACAACAAGCTGTAACTCTCAACTCCTGTGCTTCCTGATCCACCCCATATAAAATGTCTCCAGTCCCCCCGAGTCCACAATAGCCCCAAATGTCATTACCAGGTAGGAACCAAGTGTCCAAATATTGCATCATGCATTGCATCCACAAGTCACAGTAGCAATAAAATAGTAAAAATATGAAAATTTATCTTTTTCATAACACCTGCTTCTTCTCAGATACTCAGAAAAAAATCTACAACAGGTATTTGATAACCTGCCCTAGTCCAATGCAAAATCCCCTGCATTACTGAGAAAATTGAAAGGGTACTTTAACATGAAAAGTAAGAGAGGAAGGAGGGGTATGAGAAGGTTTTAAAAGGGAAAGTGGAGGGATGATATAATTATATTATAATCTCAAAATAGGAGAAAATAATTTTTAATGAAGTCAGTTATATAAGTCTCTGAAACATAACATTCTACCAAAGACCACTTTTGATAGAGAGGGTCAGGAAAAATCTCTGTGTTGCTTCTTTGTGAGAACTGTTATCTTCATTAGAGCAGTGCCATGAAAACAGAACCTGTATAACTTTATTGGACTATTAGTAAAAACAGAGACAACTGTGTTTTAATTCGAAGTGGCTTTCAGTAGAGTTCTGATGAAGGTATGCTCTCACTTACTCAAAGGATTTAGAAATTCAGTGTCTCATTTCTCCCATGGGTGCACATACTTTCATATCTACTAGGAATCTTATGGAAAATCTGAAGATCAAAAAAGGAAATCTAAAAGAGGAGATTAAAGGAGATCTAAAGCCTGAAGACTGTAGACTTAACATGTTTATAAGAGCAGACAGTAAAACTAACAGAGAGATATAAATGAAATCAATGGAATGAATAGGAAATACTTTGAAACCTCCATTCCAAAATGATGAGAAATCTAGAATATGTAAATCCTGAGGAAATATGTCCTACCAAATTTAATCAAAAGGATAATAAAGCAAACAGATTATAATGAACAGCAATAGTGAAACAGAAATAATCTCCCAACAAAGAAAATCCTAGACCAGGATAAACTCTTCACAGATTAAACATGATTCATTTAGCTTTACCTTTTATTGAGAGAGAGGCAGACAGACAGACAGAGAGAGAGAGAGAGAGAGAGAGAGAGAGAGAGAGAGAGAGAGAGAGAGAGTGCTTTGGGAGAGAATTATTGATGTGATTATGCATACATTTCCATACATGTGTAAAAGCAGAAATACTGGAAGGAAGAATGGAGCATCAGAGGGCAAAGGAAATTAATAGGGTTATATATGAACACATTAAGTGCAAAATGCAATGAAATGTATACAACACAAGGATAATCTTAAAAAATAAGGCAATCACAATTCCTCACCCCTTCTTCAAAAATAACTGAAAGAACCTAGGGTTTTTTTTTCTTTTCTTTTTTGTTCTTTGGTGTGATTGAAGGCATTGTTTCATGGGTAGCTCTTTGCTTTAAGTTGAAGAAATTACTAAAGGAGGCAACTGCAAAGAAATGTTGGAAACATTTGGGTTAACAATGAGTACATTTAAGTCATCAAACCACTGTACTACAAATTTTTTCTAAAACATAGCGACAATGTTGTTCAAAATAGAAATAATATTGTTGAAACTGAAAAGCTATTTTATTAAAACATATCAAATAAGGTAGTGCTAATAAAAGGAATTCACTTGTAACAGTCATTCAGTAAATGTTTATGATCATAGCTATCTGAATGTGAGTCAAATAGAACACTTTCTCTTACCTGTTATGTTAATTTCCTGGGACATCATTCAACTTACAAATGATTTGGGTATTTTGGGAATCTCATATAGGTTTAAATGAGCATTTGTTTTGTTTTTTCTTTCCAAAATGATTTTTGGGCCCATCTGATGGAAGACATTTATCAGAAATTACAATTTATGTTCAATACAATTTGTAGCTACTCTAAATATGTTCACATTTTAGGTTAATGTTTATTGGTGTGGGCGTTTGTATCATGTGCAGACAACGAGTGCATGAGGGGATCAGAAGAGTGTAGCAGATCTTAGAACTGGAGTTCAGATGCTTGGGAGCCACCATGTGAGTCTTGGGAATCATAGCTAGATCCTCTGGAAGGGCAGCCAGTGCTCTCAACTGCTAAACTGTCTCTCCAGCCCCAATAATCCTATTTTGAACAATATGACTGTTACCCACCAGAAGTAAGCTTGGGATTACCCAGTCCAGTTAGAACTGAATCAGCTTTTCAAAAAAAATGAATCCTAACCTTTGTTCATACATCTTTACCATTGTTGACTGTGCTTATAATTGTTGCTGATACATTTACTCAGACATTTCCATTTAATCAGATATTTTATAAACTGTTAGCAAGATTGATTGTCTGTAAGGGAATCACTATATATTGTCTAGTACTGAGGATAGAAGGAAAAGTAAATGCCAGGAAAGTTGTAGAACGTGAAACATAATCTTTTTTGTAAACCACAAGAGAAAAATGCCCTAATAGGAAAGAGGATATTTCTTTTCACATTTTATAAATTAATAGACTTTATTTTTGAGACATTTTAGGTTTATAAGGAAAATTTTCAAAAGAAATACTTATTCATCTTCTATGTTGTAAAACCTGCTATCTCCTCATTCCAGATTGGTATGTTTGATTTCAGTATGAACACTGCTCTAAGAAGAAAGGACATTCAATTGTCACATATTACATCTTATTGTCGGCTTATCCTAAGCACAACACTACCCCATTTATAAGCACTCACAAAGAAGGAAAAGGTATGAAAAACTGTACAATTTTCAGTTCAGAATAAGAAAAATATTCACGATTTTATAAAATCTTCCAGCTTCAATAAAATACTAACCACAATTTAGGGACAAAACTGGCTTTGTAAACAATATGAGTTCCTTTAACTGGATAATTCCCACACCTGTGGGCTCATTGGCTCCTGGGAGGCAGTGGCAAGCTGAGCAGGTTTGGAACCACAGCTGCTGCACATTACGGATTTCTTAGCTGTTTCCCAGTTACACAGAAATTGAGTTCCAAGAATAGTTTGTATAATGAAGATAGTATGTTCTCCTTAAAGGTTTGACAGCATATGACTATAAAATTACCTGAATATATACAAATATTCTTGTGTGTCATAGTATATTGTTCATACATATAGTTTTATCTATGCATTACATTATGTTGTATGATTACAGGTATACTCCTATTTCCAGGATGTCTTTTATGTGATGCTTTGGGAAATACTGTTTTTATGGAAAGTTGTCCATTTCATACATCGTTAAATGTATAGTAGCATATAGTTGTTAAGAGAGTGTCTGTAGGACTTTTTCTTTAAATTTTACTTTCTAAATGCATTTATGATTGCATGTCTTTCATAATATTATTTATCTGGTCGATTTACCTGGGTTTTCATTTATATTTCCAGATTTTTAAAATGAAATTATTTTTACTTATTTTACATTCCAGCCACAATTTCGCCTACTCCCTCTTCACCCAGTTTCTCCCCCCACCCCCTGTTACCACCCCACAATCCACTCTCTGTTTTTGTTTAGGAAAGGACAGCTCTCCCATGAGTATCAACAAAACATGACATATCAAGTGGAGTAAGACTAAGCCCCTCCCCATGGATGAAGGCTGGGCAGGGCAACCCATAAGGAGTAGGATCCCAAAGGAAGTGAAGGAGTCAGAGACAGCCCCTGTTCCCACTGTTAAGAATCACACAAGAGGACCAAGCTACACAACTGTAACATATAGGCAGAGTGTCTAGGTCAGTCCCATGAAGGCTCCCTGTTTGTTGGTTCAATCTGTGAGCCCTTATGAACACAGGTTAGTTTATTGTGTGAGTTTTCTTGTGATGTCCTTGACCCCTCTGGCTCCTACAGTCTGTCCCCTACCTCTTTTGCAGGATTCCCCAAGCTATGCCTAATATTTGGCTGTGGATCTGCATATGTTTCCATCAGTTGCTGGATGAAGTCTCTCTGATGACAATCGGGCCAGGCACCAATCTGGTCATAGGAGATTGCCAGTTCAAGCTATGTGTCCACTGTTGCTAGGAGTCTTAGCTAGGGTCATCTTTGTAGATTCCTGGGAGATTCCCTTGCTCCAAGTTTTCACCTGATCCTGAGCAGGAGGTCTGCCTATGTATAGGTGACTTTGGTTTCTGCCTGATTGTAGGTCTCACCATGATGGGCCCCATATTTCCTGTTCATATAAAAAATTATTGTTTTCTTCAAGTAACCCACAAAGAACCATTTCTGTAGGCAAGAGCCTAGCCGTCAAAATCAGTCATTTCTCTGAAACTCACTTTGCTCTATTCTCTAGTGAATACCTTTCAGCACCCAGTTCCCTTGGTTTTATGATCATACTGAAGTACAGTGGTGTCTTGCCCTGTTTTAATATCTTCAAACAGCTACTGAAGACAGGCAGAATCCACAATGGTCATCTCAGAAAAAAATATTCCCAAGTAGCTACAGCATATTTTCTTTCAAGTATTCTTCCATTGTAGTGTGGCAAACGTTTCAAGAGTAGTTTTATATATCATTTACACAAGATACAAATAAATGAGTAGTGTTAAAAATACAATAAATAGGGACAAAAGATTGCTAAGTAAGAGGAGCTATAAGGGACACTACTTATAAAAATTATCCATTAAATAACCTAAGAATTCTAAATTTTTAAAATTTGTTAAAAATAAAGATGCATGTACCATTTTCATCCATATTTATCTCACTAGTGGTAACTTCATGCTTATTTTGTTTGGTAGGTTTTGATTCTTTGAAATGGGCCCCTTATGAGGAGCAGGCTGGCTTTGAAAACATTTTGTAGCTCAGCCTGTTCCCACACCAAAGCCATAGTTTCATGAATGCTGGGAGGCACAGTGTTAAGTTCCATACTGATGATTTTTAAAATTTATAAACAAGTCATCTTGTTTCTGATGAGAATGGTGACCTTACTGCTTTCAAATATGGATACACACAAACAGGAGAACATCAGTGATTTTCCTGGAAAAAAGAGCTTGAACACTCAGCTAGTTATGAGGATCTTGGAGAAAAAGTCGGTTATCCCAGGGTCCTTCTGTCTCACTCTATCTTTTCAATGACGGTGATAGTTATTAGAATTGCAAATAAACTTGTCAAATAAATGTTTAGGTCCATAAATGAACCATTGATTTTTTTACTTACCATGTTAAAATAGTGCAATGTAGTACACTTGATAAATTCTCATAGTTCTAGAAAAGTCTGTATTTGCATTTCATAAATTATGTGTGACATAAACTTCAGTGACTTAAAAGTGAAATATAGACATATATATCAGTTTAGAGAGGATAGTATGCTTCCTACATGCTGTGTAGAAATTGAGAAAAATTTATGTCAAAATTTAAGTTTCCTAAAATAGCCAAACATTCCTCATCTAATGTCTCCAATTCTTGTGAATTATGAATCAATTCATAACTTCCAATAGAACCATTGACAGGAACATAAAACCAGGAAATGGCCATTTGGCATTTACTATCAAAAACTGTTAATAAATTTTTTAAAAAATGTTTTTGTCTTCTTTTTAAATTAAAAATTAAACAAATCATATATACAATTGAATATATAGCATTTAATAAATAGGCATAAATATATGATTTGTGTAACAACTGATGAGAAATGGTATTCTGTATATGTTTATCTTATTGGTTGATGAATAAAACACTGTGGCCAATAGGGCAGCATGATAGGCAGATCTAGGAGATGAGGAGGATTCTGGGAAATGTAGGCAGAGTCAGTCACCCTGTAGGACTTGAGAAGAGTAAAAGGTCCAGACTCTTTCTCCGGTAAGATAAGACCACATGGAAATACTTAAATTGATAGACGTGAGTTAATGATTATGACAGAGATAGCCAATAAGAAGCCCAAGCCAACAGCCAACAGTTTCATAACTAATATAGCGTCTGTGTGTTCATTTGGTACTGACAGGAAAGAATAACCATAACAAACAACCAAGCAGAGTATGAAATAGACATTGATAGCAGCTGACCAGCTTGTTGTATGACTTTTCATGTTTACAATCCCATTTTGATGTGCTTTGAAATATGAAATTAGAGAGTAGGAGCATATATTCATTACATTATTGTTTACTATTTATGAATTTGAGTTCATTCTAGTAACCATGAATGTAAGATTTTAGCAGTTATATCTATCTGCACAGATGCTGGTAACACAATTGAAAGACAGTTGGATTTGACTAGGTTTATTGTATATACAAGAATCTCAGGAACAAAGAAAAACAAAGTCATTGAGGATGTATGCAAAGAAGAGATTTCAATGTTTCACACTGATATCAGAAAAGATGATAAATGAAGGTACTAACAAGGATTATAAAATAGGTGGGTTAGATCCCACACATGAATGAATAGAAATAATTATTTGAATTGATGTAATAGAAGGAATTTTCTGAGTAACAGAACACAGTGAACAGAGAGGAAAAATTGAAAGTGTGGCTATGGCCATGAGAAAGATAACACTGTGAGAATGATCACTTGGGAAAGGACATCTGCTATAAAATTGCTAGGACAGAGCAATAGTGAAGTACATTCCAAATCACAAAGGAAGATAATCTTAAAATTATAGTAAAATGACCAAGGAGCAATGTACTATCTAGCTTTATATCAACTTGACACAAGGTAATCATCAGAGAGGAGGGAGCATCAGCTGAGAAAATGCTGCCTTAAGATTAAGCTATAGGTCTCCAAAGCTACAGAGAAACCCTGTCTCAGAAAAAAAGATTAAGCTATCGGCAAGCCTATAGGGAATTTTCTTTATTAGCCATCAGTTGAGAAGAACCTAGCTTATTAAGAGTGGGGCAACTCCTGGGCTGATGTTCCTGGGTTCCACAGGAAAGTGGGCTGAGCAAACTACAAGGAACAAAGCAGTAAGTGGCACTCCTCCATGGCCTCTGCATCAGCTCCTGCTTACATGTTACTGCCATGTTTTGAGTCCCTGTCCTGACTTCCTTCTATGAAGAACAACGATGTGAAAGTGTAAGCCAAAAAAACCCTCTCCTCTCCAACTTGCTTTTGGCCATGGTGTTTTATTACAGCAATAGTAACACTAGGAGAAAGCTATTAATAAATCATTACAGCATATATGCATACATTCATATTTTGTGTTTGTGTGTATGTGTGTTCAAAGAACCCATGAGTTTGGGAAGGAGTGGGCGAGATGGGAAAAATAATGTAAATACATGTGTGAAATTATGAAAAGCTAAAGAAAAATGAAGAAACTTAAAAATACTTCAATAAAATAGAATAAGATAGAACTTGTTCAGTCTGTATAATGTTACTTGTATGTATATTGTCAGGGCTGACCATTTAATAGTGAATAACCAATTGCTGAGCTATTCCGAGGAAAAGACTATTTTTCCCACATTCACAATTCCTCAGTTGCCTGTAGTTCTTTGTACAGTCTCGAAGCCTGTGGGGCTTTCCCTGTCTGTGTTAGCATGTCTATAGCTGTTGTCCTTGTTAAGCT
Source organism: Cricetulus griseus (assembly GCF_003668045.3). NCBI lineage: Eukaryota > Metazoa > Chordata > Mammalia > Rodentia > Cricetidae > Cricetulus > Cricetulus griseus. The sequence goes on from NC_048604.1 coordinate 11,357,731, forward strand.
CATGTTAAGGCAGTCATGTTGATGACACTTTGAAGGCAGTTTCTCATATTACTAGGAGATACAATCTCGGAGAAAACTCCCTAACTCTGGTTCTTAAAATCTTTCTGAAAAAAAAAATCTTTCTGTCCCCTCTTGCATGATGGTCCCTGAGACTTAGGTATGTGAGTGTTTTGTAGATGTATAGCAGGGTACAAGTGATCTGATCAATGAAATGGCGAAGATGGGTATTTTTGGGGGATTGGGGATGGATGTAAACACAAAATAGAGAAGGAAGAAGGTAAAATGATAATACTGACATCTGAAAAGTCATAAAGAATCATACTGTCAATGATTTAAGAAAAACTATAATATATGTAATTTTGTATATAAATATGCATGTATAATTTTTGGTTGGTTGGTTGGTTTTGGTTTTCTTAGACAGGGATCCTTTGTGTAACAGCCCTGTGTATACTGGACCAGGCTGGCCTTGAACTAACAGAAATCTGTTTGCCTCTGCCTCCTGAGTGCTGGGATTAAAGGCATGCGCCACTCCCATAGCTACGTATATAGGTTCAATGAACTTTTTTCCTTTTTTATTTAAATTAGAAACAAGCTTCTTTTACAGTTCAATCCCAGTTCCCTCTCCCTTCCATCCTCCCTTGCCCCCCCAACCACACCTCTATTCCATCCCTTTCTGCTCCCCAGGGAGGGTGAGGCCTTCCATGGGAAATCTTCAAAGTCTGTCATATCATTTGGAGCAGGGCCTAGACTCTCCCCTGTGTGTCTAATCTGAGAGAGTATCCCTCTATGTGGATTGGGCTCCCAAAGCCCATTTGTGTACTAGAGATAAATACTGATCCACTACCAGAGGCCCAATAGATTAACCAGAGCTCCAAACTGACTTCCTTGTTTTGGGGATTTGGAACAGTCCTATGCTGGTTTCCCAGCTGTCAATCTGGGGTCCATGAGCAACCCCTTGTTCAGGTCAGCTGTTTCTGTGGGTTTCTCCAGCCTGGTCTTGATCCCTTTGCTCATCACTCCTCCCTCTCTACAACTGGATTCCAGAGTTCAGCTCAGTGTTTACCTGTGGGTGTCTGCTTCTGCTTCCATCAGCTACTGGATGAAGGCTTTAGGATGGCATATAAGGTAGTCATCAATCTCATTATGGGAGAAGGGCTTTCAAGGTAGACTCTTGACTATTGCTTGGATTGTTAGTTGGGGTCAACCTTGTTGATTTCTAGACCCTTCCCTCTTGCCAGATTTCTCTTTAAACCTATAATGGCTCCCAACATTTGGCCTGACTCCTTCAAACAGACAAATACCACCTAACAAAAATACCAGACATGAGATCCCTCTTTTGAGCTATTGGCCATGGCTGTCCAATGGACTCCCAACACACAGCGTATTGCTACTCCTCTTCTTTACCTCTCCAGAAGTGGAAGGTGAATCCCCATCCATGAGAACACCATGCACTTCAGAAACAAGACCCAGGGGTTGCTGAGCTACAACTGACAATACCTCCTCCCCGAGAACTAGCTTTCATGGAACCAGAAGGCCCTCTGTGCAAGCTTCCAAATAAGGGAGGTAACCAATGGTTTTATGGACCTATGGTGGCTATGAACTTCAACAGCAACCAACATGCCATGATAATCCTCAGGGCAAAGTAGTGCTACAAAATGTCCTGACAGTAACAAAAAGCTCTCGAATGGGGCTTAAGACCCACTCAACAAGAGAGAATCCATGCCTTATACTGGCAACCTATCTGACTACTCATAGCTATTGAAGTCATAAATCTTGGAGAAGTTAAAACATCACTGTACTGAATGTGCAGAATCCTTAATAACAACCCAAGCATTCGTCCTCACACCCACACAAGTGAGTGTGGTCCTCACCCTTCATCAAGGAAGCTTTTCTTTGCAACAGATGGAGACATTATCCACAACTTCAACTCTGATCTCTAATACATTGTATTTCCTAGTTGCAGCTACTCAAAGATACAGTGAGAAAGTTCATAGGTATACCTAGAAGGATACAGTCAAATAAAGGCAGTTAATTTTTAATACAGGAAGTACATCAACACTGATTTTAGGCTCCTTGGTCTGATACTACAGCCAATATATTATCCATGCCTGACCCAACTCTAACACAATATATTTTGGGGACATAGGAAAGACTGTCAGAGATATGTCAAAAATTGTCTTTAAATAGTGATTAGAAATAGCTACTGTTTCCAAACTGAAATGATGCTCACCTAAAAAAGGTCATGCTACATAAGGAAAGATAGTTATATCTCTTGCCACTTTTGCCAAAGGACCAGATAATAGCTCAGAGTAAAGGAAGTGATTATATGTGCTGAGAGTAAAGTCAAAATTTTCATAGTTGACAACTGTTACTTTCAGAATTTATAGTTCTTTGGAGCCAGAAGTCTTATTAGATCTCTTAGTTTCAGTCTTTCTGACTGAAGGCTACCAATGCTCACTGTGGTTTTGTCAACATTGTTCAGCCTGCTTCTTCTTTGGAGTCAGCAAATATATTTCTGGGGAGACAAGAGAACTAGAAGAAAAAGCAGGCAGGAAGTTATGTTAATTCTTTAAGGAAAAGGACAACATTAACAGTGCACTGGGTAAGGCAAAATCCTGGAATGGTAAGAGCACAGACTTATCCATATATTTGCCAGAGTATACTAAATATGCTCTGTTGGAAAGTTCTGCATGCAATGGGTGCAAGATTTGAGGAGGCAATTATAAAGCCACCCTCAGAGCATCAGAGTTCGAAATCAACTACTGAAGAATAGCAAACAGGTAATTATAACATGGTTCCATAAGAGTTCTGATAGAGTAATCATGTCTATTTGTGGAAATAGACAAGTGCCCAGTGAAAATTTGTCTGGCTGTAACAGAGTATAGAGATTTCTCAATGTTGAAGCCTTCTTATTTGCATTTGACTCCTTATTGTCCTAGTGACAAGGGGCATCAATTATTTAAATAATGCTTTTAGTAAATATTAATTAGGTAGTTTTATCTCTGAGGAGTTGTTGTAGGCATTATAATCTTAACTATAAAGGAAAAACAAGGTGGAGAGTCATGACCAAGGCAAGCATTAAACAATATAAATTAAAATACAGGAGTTTAGGATACGCAAAAGTATTACAAAAAAAAATTCAAGGAAGGGGAATAGGAAGTGTCAGATGGGCAGGATCAGATGGAGCAGAGAAGCTTGCTAATACTAAGCACTTCTAGTCTAAGAGACACAGAAATTCAAAGGTAGATTTTAGTGAAAGAAAGAGAAGATTTGGCTTCTGTTTCGACTGTGACTGTGGGTGATGTGCCAAGAATAGGCCCAGAGTTCCAATTTGGAAGCAGGAATACTTTTAGCTTAATATACATGAGAGAAGAAGTTTCTGGGTCTTGTTTTTAGAAATGGGAGATGTGAGAAATGTGTTCATTATGCATATACACTAAGAATATCACTCAGAGAATTTTTGGGTTCACTCAAAGAAAAAAAGAGGTCCTTAAAGAAAAAGAGGAATCTATGAAAATGAAAGAGAAAAAAGGAAAGGCATGCACAGGGAACAAAGGGGGATCAAATTAAGAATTAAGGGGGAAAAGGAGTGTTCTGGAAGAAAAAACTAGAAGGCAAATATGTAAGCAAGAAGAAAAATGCTTGAATGAAGTAAGAGAAGTTCATTAGTGATATAAAAGAATCCAGGAATTGGAATGATTTGGGGAAAGACGGGCTTAAAAAATAAAACATTTTTGTATACAAAATTTATAAGATAAACCTTATCATAGTAAAGTTACAAAAAATTACACAGAAGAAATTCACTTCCATGTATATGGAATACCATTTTTTTGTATTTCATATAAAATATACAACTCTATATTAGGAATGAAAAAGCAACCCCACAGATAAATGAGTAGCATACATGTATAATTCTTTTGTAAGATTCAGATTAGTATAGTGGCAGCAATTATAAATTGTGGATGCAGATACATGTTTAGCCATCTACAATGGCCTTCTGACCCTACCACTAAGCACTTCTAAAATATCAATCCATACCTAATACATGAATTACAGCATGCTAAATTCAAACATGAATCACCAATGATGTCATCCCAGTCCTCAATGAATGACGTTGTTACCATACCATAACCTTATCATACCATATAATGCCCATAACTATAACCTTAAAATAATATCTACTGCATGCCTGAAAATTCCAGAGATCTCAGGAAGACTTAACTTGTCTGCTTAACAATATTGACATTCCAAAGTAGTGATCAATATCTGCTAGCAATCCTGTCATATTGGTCCCTACTTTCTTTCTTTTTATTTATTTATTTATTTATTTATTTATTTATTTTTGGTCCCTACTTTCCAGCATGTGTAGCCTCTACCAATTGATCCTGGATGTCCTGTTCACAAGTGCCCTTACATTGTATTTTATTCCAAACTGCATTGCAAATTTTTCTGTGGCAAGTACTAGGTCTTTGACTTCTTTTCTATTTCCATCCAATATTTGGTGTTATTTAGTGGAATTTTTTCACACACCAAAACTGCATATATCCATGTTTACTACCAAGTTACTACAAAATGGAGACACTTAATGTAGTGGGATATGAGACTACTCATGGGTACATTCTAAAATGAGTTTTTTTTTTCTTTTAGGACTGTAAGTGCTGAATACAAGGAGACTTTGGACCTAACTAATGTTTGACTGTAACCAGAAAAGCTGTATTTTTCTGGACTGAATTTTCATTACTAGTTCTTAGGTTATAGGAAACTGGAGTGTGAATTATCCTCCAGCATATATGAAATTAAAGGAAAACTAACATCCTCATTATTTTTTTTAGTTTTAATTTTTTTATTAGTCAACTTAGGGAACAAGCTTGTTTCACATGTAAGTCCCTTCTCCCTCTCCCTCCCCTCACCCCTATCCTTCCTCCCCCACCCCTGACCTACCCCCCACCCCATCCACCCACCACTCCCTAGGCAGGGTAGAGCCCTCGTGGGGACTCTGCATAGTCCATCAAACCTTCCTGTGCTGGGTCTGGGCCCTTCCCCATGTGTCCAGGGCCAGAGTGTAACCCTTCACGTGGGATGGGCTCTCAAAGTCCCTTCTTACACCAGGGAAAAATAGTAATCCTCCACCAGAGGCTCCCTGGAGTGCAGAGGCCTCCTTATTGACATCCATGTTCAGGGGTCTGGATCAGTCTTGTACTGGCCTCCCAGACAGCATCTGGGGTCGATGTGCTCTCCCTTGTTCAGGCCAACTGTTCCTGTGGGTTTACCCAACCTGGTACAGACTCCTTTGATCTTCATTCCTCCCTCTCTTCGACTAAATTCCCGATTTCAGTTCAGTATATATCTGTGGATGTCTGTCTCTGCTTCCATCAGGCACTGGATGAGGGCTCTAGGATGGCATAAGAAGTAGTCATCAATCTCATTTTAGGGGAAGGGCTTTTAGGTTATCCTCTCCACCATTGCCTGGATTGTCAGATCGTGTCATCCTTGTAGGTCTCTGGAGATCTCCCTGGTTCCAGATCTCTTCTCGGACCTATAGGGGCTCCCTCTAATATGGTATCTCTCATCCTGCTCTCGCCTCTATTCTTCCCCAGACTCAATATTTCTGCTCCTCATTATTTATTAATGCTACTGACTTACCTGTTCCTTTCTAGGTATAGAGGGTAAGAATATTAAAGATGACATCACTATGTACATCTAAAACATTCCAAATTCTCATTTAGAAAGCAGTGCCATTCTTAGTGCCATAAAAGTATTGGAGTTCTAAATAATTAACTAAGAAATTATAAAAACATAATGGAGATTAAAAGAAAACTGCATATGCATCTATCACAACAAAACAGTTTTCTTTCTTTTATACTTGATTATGTTTATTCTTTGTGACTGAAGAATGGAATATCAATTACAGGCAGATGGCCATTAGCATAATCCATAATGCCAGAAGACAAAACAATGCTTTGTATCTATCACCTTTGATTAGTAGCATAATGTTTTATTACACTCTGTATAAATAACACCAAGTAACAGACTATGGTCTTTGACAAAGCAACAGTTTGTTTTCAATAACAGCATCTCTGTTAGGAAGTTAAAAGAAAGGAAGAAAATATAGTGTTAAGTTCTCAATCGTGTCTAAATGATAGATGTTTCTGATGTGTTCAAACCAAGGCCACACAATCACATATAGCCACCCATTTATATAAGGATTTAACATTTCTTTGAAAATCTTTTAACAACATAAAATAATTTAGGTTCATTAACATAAAATCAAATAACTTTAGGATATATCCTTGTACAATGTGTTTGAAGAATAAAGGGTAATTTTAAACTTAGATTTTACTTAATGGACCTTTGGCAAACTCTACCCAACTAGGTTTCTTTAACCTTCCTTTCTTCCATTCTATCCCTACCAGAATGGGAAGAAATCAGCAGTTGCAGTTAACAAAGCCTGAGCAAATGCCATCTGGGGCCTTAAGATGCTCCTGTGGCTTAGACTGGCCGTGACCAAGACAACAGCAAATTCGGGTGAGTTTTCTCTCAATACAACCTTTGTAGAAAGAATGGGCAAAAGCTACAAAGTATGAGACACAATGTTCTTTAATTCTACCAGAGAACTAAAGTTGTGACCACATTTATAACCTTCATGAAACAGTTAAGAAAAGCACCAGAAAATCTGCAGAGGTTTATAAGGTTTAACTGCAACTACCTTAGCAAAAGAGCTGACTGATGTTTGGGTACTTGAACAATGAAGTGTAGGAGAAGGAAAAGATTCTTGGAAGCACTTCACACAAGTGTTTCCTTTCCCTAAGCATCTACCCATATCTGACAAGGTAAAGATTTTACAAGTACAATTCATGGCAAATGTATTGTGTGGGTGGCATTGGCAGGGTCAGTTTGCACTGAAGACAGCTGCACTGCCAGCATAGCACAGATCTGCAAACATAGCAAACAGAGTCATAAAACACACAGACAGGATGCCAGGCAGCTGCCATTATGTTAAAAATCCTCTACAGTTAACATTTTGAAAATTAGTAGCCAAACCCTGGAAACCAACTTAGGACCCTACCTTCCTCTCAGTGTCTGAAAGACAAGGAAAATTTACTTGATAACACAAATTCTCCACTAACATGTAAGATTACCCAGTCTTCTTCTTCTTCTTCTTCTTCTTCTTCTTCTTCTTCTTCTTCTTCTTCTTCTTCTTCTTCTTCTTCTTCTTCTTCTTCTTCTTCTTCTTCCTCTTCTCTCTGTATTTTCTTCTTTCACTCGTTTCATTTTTAGCACTGCCTTCTTCATGGACACTATCCCCAGCCTGTATTTTTCTTTTATTTTGAGAAAGGATCTCATAAAGCTCCCCTGGATCGTCTTGAATTCTTACTCTGCTGAGATGGGTCTGAACTTGTTACTCTTACCTCACCATGCAAAATAGTTGGGACAGCAGGTCTGTGTCACCAGGTCTGCCCATACACTTGTGTGATACAACATCCACTTAGAAAATAGTTGTAGGTTCATCCCTGACTTGTGAGCTCCCCATATAAGAATTATTGGTTAGGTCTACAGTATCCTATATGTATTTCCTCCTGTGTAACAGGCCTTAAATCAAATCAGAAGGGAGTTTGGTACCCCCATAACATCTGCACCATGATAGCACCCCTGGTATATTTGGCAACATGATCATTAGTAAAGTCCACAGGGGTCATAGCTGAGTAATCCTACTGATAACTTTCTTCCCCAGCATCTTACGTAGCACCTTTTGGTACAATGAAAGCCAGCCATCAGGAAGGAAGCTTCTTGGTCAGTACTAATTTGATTTCTCCATATCCTGTGACAAAATGACATGGAATCTTCAGCAATAAATTTTAACCATCAAGTTCTAGTGGGCAACTAAGAGCTGTGGCAGCCGAGTGTACTGTTTGGGTATCTCTGGAACACCTATAAGCAAAAACTTGAGGGAAGTTATCTTTCACCTGGCATTTTTTTGTTGTTGTTTGTTTGTTAGTTTGTGACCTATGGCTTCTTGGAGAAGCATTATCCTTTATATGAGGTAATTCCAATTGGATAATTTTAAAACTTATAAAATAGATTTGCATATGGCTTTTTGCAAATACCTTTAGTGTTAGCTATTCCCCCATTCCCTCCTACGCCTTACCCACTTAACCTCTCTCCACTTAAATCTCCACTTTTTGATTATATGTTTATGTGTATGTATCAGTATGGTTTTGAATATGAGTACAATGCCCATGGAGGCCAGAAGAGGACATCAACACCCCTGAAGTTGGAGTTACAGAGCTGTGAGCAAACAAAAGTTGGTGTTGGCCACTGAAACTGTGTTCCTTTGCAAGAGCATTAGGAAGGCCATTATTCAAACCCTAAGATGTAATGTATTCATAAATACAAATAGTATCCATTGTTTGGGTTCTATTTTCAAAACTATTGTAGACAATATGGCATGAGATAAAAGAATAGCTTGCTGTAGGAAAATCACTTTGAAGTTCTCTGTGGCCACCTCCAGAAGTAAAGCAGTGCCCTCCAAAAAATTTGACATTGAGGCACAATACTTCCCTATGGCTGTTCATTTCTAAAGACACAGAAAGCTAGAGAAATGACAAGAGCATAGATTAATAAGATTACACTATAAATTGCACATTTTCATTTACAATCAAGATGCAAACTTGCACAGCCACTTTGGAAATCAATATGGCGATTTCTAAAAAAACCTGGGAATCAATTTACCACAAGGCCCAGTTATACTACTCTTGGGAATACACCCAAAGGATACTCAATCATATCACAAGGATACTTTCTAAACTATTTTTGTTGCAGTTTTTTATTTGTAATAGCCAGAACCTGGAAACAACCTAGATGTCAGGTGAGGAATGGATAAAGAAAATATGACATATTTACATAATGAAGTATTACATGGCTGTTAAAAATGACATCATGAAATTAGTAAGCAAATGGATGGAACTAGAAAAAAATCAATCTAAGTGAGGTAACCCAGATCCAGAAAGACACATATACTATGTGCTCACTCATAAATGAGTATTAGTATAAAATAAATGATAACTATACTACAATTCACAGACCCAGAAAGACTCAGTAACAAAGAGATTCAAGGGGAAATGTCCGGATCTCCCTGGAAAGGGGAAATAGAAGAGATTTTGTGAGTGAATCCTGGGCAGGAGGAGATGGGAACATGTGAGATCAGGTTGGAAGTGGCAGAGGGGAAGAGTACTGAAAGAGACTCCTGGAAGTGGGGGGCATTTCAGGGTCAGGCAAAAACCTGGTTCAAGGGAATCTCCCAAGGGTCTACAGAGATGAACCAAGCTAAGTCTCCTGTCAACAGCAGATATATGGCCTTAACTGGCCCTCTCCTGTGACCAGGCAATACTTCAAGTGGAAGGAGTAGGAAACTAACCCAGCCACATAAATTTTGACCTACAGTCTACTCTATGTATGTGATAGGCTAGGGTAAGAATGGCCTAGAGATTGAGGGTGTGTCCAACCAATGGCTTATCTAGCCTAAAACCCATGCCGGGAGAGTAAACCCAACCCTGAAACTTCCTGGAGCACTAGGATCCACAGGATGGATGACCCAGAAACCACGGATAAAACCAACACACTGGACAGAAAAAATGTCAATGGTGATGCCCAATGATATTCTGTTATAGATTGATGACTAACTCAGTAGTCATCAGAGAGGCTTCATCCAGCAACTGATGGAAACAAATGCAGAGACCCACTGCCAAACATTAGGCAGAGCTTGGCAAATCCTCCAAAAGAGAGGAGGGAAGGACTATAGGAGCCAGAAGAGTTAACGAAACCACAAGAAAACACAAAATTAACTAGCCTGGGCTCACAGGAGCTCACAGAGACTGGACCAATAACCAGGGAGCCTGCATGGGACTGACCTAGGCAGTCTGTATATGTGTTACAGCTGTGTAACTTGGTCCTCTTGTGGGACTCCTAACAGTGGGAACATGTGCTATCTCCAACTCTTAATGGCTTTTGGGATCTTAATCCTCATACTGGATCACCTTGTCCAGCCTTAATTCATGGGGATGTGCTTCGTCTTACTGCAACTTGATATGTCATGTTTTGTTGATATCCATGGGAGACCTGCCCTTTCCTGAACAGAAATGGAGGAGGAGTGGGTTGGGGTAAGAACAGGGGGTGGGGATGGGCAGGGAGGAGAGGAGGGAGAGAACACTATGATCAGGATACAAAATAAATAAATACATTTTTTTAAAAAAGTTGCTTTTCTCATTGGACAACAATGTCTAAAGTCAGAGAGTTAATATTTATTTACTTAGTGATAGGTGATAATGCTTGCCAGTGAAGTATGTTAATATAATACATTTTCAATCAAAATCCTAATTATATCTTTGTAATTATGGAAAGAATGAATTAAGATCTATAACAGAAAAAATATGCAAGAAATACCAAGAAAATGTGAAAAATACTGTAAAGAGAATTGACCTAGCAGATGACAAAATGTATTTTAAAGCCATTGTATTTGAATAGGTATGGGATTGGCAAAAGAACAAAACAACTGTGTAGGTAGGACAAAAAAGAGAGTCAAGAAGAATACTCAAATATATTCAGAGATGAATCATTATTGTGGTGGCAATCAATAAAGTGAAGGACTGTAGAATTTATGTATACTTAGATATACACTTGAATATATACTTAAAAGTAAGCACATTTAAATATTTACCTACAAATATTTTGAGATTAAAAAATTAAACAACACAAAGTAGATATTTAGGAGGAAATCTAAAATGTCTTTTAAAATCAATATGGGCAAATATTTCTTTGTAAGAAAAACAAAATGTCTATGAAGCATAAAAATTATATAACCAGTAATATACAAATATTAATTTTATGAAAAACTAGATATTCTATAAAGGAATTCAGATGAAAACCTTAAACAAACCATTTTTTAAAATTTAAGAGAAAATGTTAATACCCGATATGCAAAATTTCTTGAAATAGATCATTAGTAATTTATCACAGAAAAGATCCAATTTAAAATTAACATACTACATTAATACACTCAATAGGATATTTAAAATTAGCAATACACAGTAATGATTAATAGTAATATTACTTTGTCACTGATCATTTTGGAACTAAGTATAGACATGTTAAGTATGTAAGCCCATTGATGTATTTCCATCACTTGCAAGAATTCATCTCACTTGTCTAAATGGCTACTTGTGCAGAGATTTTCCTTGGAATTCTTAGTCTCCTAGATACTGCAGAGGCACTTTGTCATCCATAAATAATCCAAATCAATTGTCTTTCTCTGTCTCAAAACTTCTACCCCAAAAGCAGGCATCCAAATGATACCATCACAGTTGCAATAAAGAAAATGATATATTTAACCAGGGCAGGTAATAGTTTTGTGAACTTCATAGACATACTTTCTTTAAATCCCAGCAGTAGATCATGAGCATTGAGAGTAGACAAGAAATTGTTCACTCTATACCATTATTAGATCTTTTATCCAATTTCATCCTTTTATTATACACCTTTAGATGTGGAGTAAAAAATCTGTCACACTCCACACCATAGTGTGATTTTGATCTTCCACCAATTTTCTCACTGTCCATCTGACAAAATATAAGATGAACTCAACTACTAAAGAAGTTATATCAAGGAATGTCTTCAATAAATTAGTTTGGATCAGATATCAGCTATATTACAATGCCACTTTTGTAAATTGAACAGCAATAGATACTGATTGAAAAAATATTCTACGTTGAGGGGAGGGAAATAAAAACATGATATGGAAACCATTCACCTAGGTATATGTGATACATCTTAAGGTTTTAGTTTTTCTTCAAATAGTTCCAAGTAAGACTTTATGTCAGTCACTATTTGCTTAGTCATCAAATCTAAGAACACACAACAGTATGTAAATAAGAGAACTGACATTGTTTGAATAATTTCCTAGAATACCCTAAAGATTTTTCTAGCATATTCCAGCAAAAACTCATGTTTCCAGTATTTTAGATTCCATTCATATAATTCATATATTTGCATAGTGCCATTTACAGTGAACCACACATTGATGCAATCATTAGAGAAACATTAGTAAACAGGTAATATAAAATCTTTTGCCTAGCTGGGCGTTGGTAACACACGCCTTTAATCCCAGCACTCGGGAGGCAGAGGTAGGCAGATCTCTGTGAGTTCGAGGCCAGCCGGGTCTCCAGAGCGAGTGGCAGGATAGGCTCCAAAGCTACACAGAGAAACCTTGTCTCAAAAAACCATAAAAAAATCTTTTGCCTCAAAGAAGATATGTTATAGGCGAAACAAACAAGATGATTTCCATTATTATTAAGTAGAATGGATGAAATGAAGTGAGTTGTACCAACATAATATAAACAGAACACCACCTGCACAACAAGGACACCATCCCCTTAAGTGTGGTTAATACATCAAGTGAGATTTCTTTAGGGAAAACTAACTTTTTCTTTGCAAGGGAATGTCGATTGAAGATAGATTCTTAATGATTAGGAGTGGAAGACCATGCCCCCTCAATTCTGGGACCCTGTCTGGCTTGAACCTGTACATGCTGCCACAATTTCTGTGGTTCATATGTTCACCAGTACTGTTGTGTCTAGAAGATACTGTCTCCTTGGTGTCATCCCTCCCCTCTAGCTCTTATAACCTGTCTGCCTCTTCCTCCTCATAGTTCTCTGAGCTCTAAGGAGAGGGAGTTGAGGAAAGAAATAAAACATATGGTTATGGTTGGATGAGGTACTGGAATGGAAAGGGGAAAGGAAGAGGGTGAGAGAGGAAGGAATATGAGGAGGGATAGCTAACCCTGAGGGCCATTTGAGGGGTGGTATGGAAACATAATACACTAGCTTATATATGAATATTTGTATAAATGAAGGTGTATATCTTAGGAACATAGCTCACAGAGACAGTGACAGCATACACCGGGCCTGCACAGTTTTAAGTTAGACATACCAACCCGGCTACAAACCCTGAGATCTGTAATGGTGACCTTCTTGAAAGATATGCTGGTGCAAAATTGTCACAAATGTTGTGAGAGGAATTGTTAGTATTCAGGCACCTGTACTGGTCTGTCCTTGGAGTTCTGACAGGATACGCACTCAGCTGCAGCCACTAAGAGCACCACCTGTGCACATTCACTAAGTTCCCTTTTAAAAGGGCCCTGCCCACCTTCCCATCTCTCTCTCTCTCTCTCTTCTCTCTCTCTCTCTCTCTCTCTCTCTCCTCTCTCTCTCTCTCTCTCTCTCTCTCTCTCTCTCTCTCTCTCTCTCTCTCTCTCCCCTCCCCCGCTGCTCCTGCTCCTGTCCCCAGAGGCCAGTCTCCCCTCTCCCTTTCCCTTAATAAAAAAACCCTCCATATGAGTTCTGTTGCAGGGTGTCTTTCTCTTGAGCTCAGCTTTTTATTATTATTATTATTATTATTACAACAGTAACTGACGAATATCTGATTGGATTTCAGACACACTCCATGAGATAGAGCCCATGTCCAAAACTACTCAGGTGGCCAAGAACTTAAGACTAGATAGGCCATGGATTTAGGGGGAAAACAAATATTACTGGGCTGCTAAAGAAATGCAGCCATGCCATGACTCCTAACAACATTCTGCTATACTCATAGATCAGTCTGTTTCTCAGCCATCATCAGAGAAGCTTCCTCCTGCAGTAGATAGGAGTAAATACAGAGACCAACAACTGGACAATGTGCAGAAAGTGAGGGACCTCAGAACACTCAGTCCTAAATGGAATGTCTCCATCAAATCCCTCCCCTCAGAGCTCAGGGAATGCTGCAGAAGTGGAGGCTGGGGATGTAAAATAAATAAATTAATTAATTAGGAAAAATGAAGGTGAAGAAGAAAGAGTGCCAGAGCCAGAGGGGATGGAAGATGCCAAGGAAACAGTTCCTTTAGACACAACAGGACTGAACGCCATATGAACTCACAGAGACCGTGGCAGCACACACAAAGCCTGCACAGGGCTATGTCAGATGGGGTCCTAGCACTGAGAGGGGATGTGGACACAAGCCCCATACCTAGCCATCTCCAACTGACAACTGCTTGCAAGGGGAGAATTAATGTTCTCCAGCAGAGTCACAGTGAGTATACAAAACACACTTAAGGTCAGGCACCATGCACAAATCAAGATGAACTCTGGTGGTTTTGGAGGTTATTTGTCTCATAATGCTTTGTATGGGCATTTTTTCCCCTTATAGGTCTTTTGCTTATATATTACGATTTCCAATTTTGCGTTTTTATGCGATTTCTGTGTATGCACATGTGTGTGTGTCTGCATCTATATGCTTTCTTAGGCTTTTTGTTTGGGTCTTTTATTCTGTTTGTTTTGTCCTATTCTGTTCTGATTGCTTGTTTGTTTATTTCTTTTTTTTTAAGTAACCAGCTTGTTTTCAAATGAGAGGGAGGGGGTTTGGGGGAAAGGGAGGAATCTGGAAAGAATTGGGTGAGGGGAAACTGATCAGAATATATTGTGTGAAACAATCTATTTTCAATAAAAAGGGAGAAATCGAATTCATCTCTCACACTTCTGAAGGCTGGAAAGTCTATGATCAAGGCACTGCGGTATTAGAAACTTATGAGAGCCTGCTTCTTGGCTCCTATATGGTTTCTTTTCACTGTATCCTTACATGTCAGAAGGAACAAACAAGTTTTTCTATTTTATAAAGACCTAAACAGAACCCGTTGGAGTTTCTTTCATATGTAGTTGCATATGAGGAGACAGTCTTGCTATTAGCAGCGTTCTTGCAAATTGCTAAATAACCTTGAAGGTGCATATTTTGTTTTTCTACAACATCTGGTGCATTCTTATCACTAACTTAGGAGTCTTAGATTCTATCAGTAACTTACACATACTCATTATGCATAATTACAGACTATTATATCAACTGTGGCCAGTTGGGAAAGATAATCATCAAAATGTCAATAGTGTTGAGTAAGAGGCCTCTGGTCATTTTTACATTGCTTTTAATATTACAGAGCTTTTTAATGTTTTGAATCCAGCTTATGTTTTAAGTGTTCTCAAATAAATGCTCTTTTACGTACAAAGAAACAAGAAAAAGAAGAGGAGGAGGAAGGAGGAGGAAGAAGCTTGCATGCTAAGGAGTGTGAAGGATTTTTATCCTATATATCCAGGAAGTTATTAGAGGGGCATAATAGGGGTGATGTTGCATTTACAAATTTAAAAATCCATGTACCTGTTTATATTTGGATAGTTTTATTGAGATGTAATTGGCAAAAAAAATATGTATTTCTGAGAATGATTCTGTAATACCAGGTACTCAAGAGCATGAGGAAAGGGGATGACAAATTAGCAAAAGTACCTGAACAAAACTTTGCTTCAAAATACATTGAAAATGGGACAGTTGTGGATAGCTACTTGACTCACTGGTAGAGCCTTTGCCACATATTCACTAGATCCTAGGATGAATGACCATTATCATAAATGAAAACTAGATATTTAATAGACAACATACTTGGAGATACTGGATACTATATATTTTTCTACAATAGAGCTAATATATCCATTTCCTAACAAAGTCCTTCTGGTAAACATCTCCCTATTTCCCTGTACATCCTACCTCCTGGCAAACATCACTATTACCTCTCCTTTGAGCTATTTATTTTTTAGGATATACCTACAAGTGTTATTTTTGTGGCTAGAATATTTCACTTCATATATTATCCTCTCTTTTAAAGCCAAATAATATACCATTTAGGTATTATTGTTTGAACACAAGTGTCATCTTCAGGCTCATGTGTTGGTTATGTTGAGGCCAACTGATATGCATTAAGATGATTGAATCTGGGGGTCTTTGGCCCTCAGAAAGTATAGGAAACCCTTGATGGATTCAAAATATAATTGAATTACTGATAATAGTAATTTGAAAGACACCCATT
This sequence comes from Cricetulus griseus, assembly GCF_003668045.3. Taxonomy (NCBI): domain Eukaryota; kingdom Metazoa; phylum Chordata; class Mammalia; order Rodentia; family Cricetidae; genus Cricetulus; species Cricetulus griseus. Next base: position 11,373,665 of record NC_048604.1, read on the forward strand.
GAGAAGAAAGTTTGTTAAGGCCAACTTGCTCAAAAGTAAAGCGTTTTCTGGAATTTCTTTTATTTTACCATGCTCAGCTTTTCAGGCTACTTAGAGGCTGCTGCTCCAAGTGGTCTGGCTACTGCTTGGACTGGCATTACACCATGAAGATCTTCATATGATATCAGTTTTGCAGTGATGGGGAATACATGGGTTCCATGAAGATTCCGAAGATCAACATGGAGGTCTGGCATTGAATGGCAGGACAGGATAACTTCAGATAGCCTTGAAGAGGGCAAAGCATAAAGCTGTGAAGTTGAAGTCTTTACAGAGTGTGTGTGGTGCTAAGAAAGCTGAGTATCTGTCAAGAAAAGCTACAGACAACAATTTGAGTCAGTTGAATAAAGAGGCTGAGGGAACCATGAAGCACAGCCATAGGCACAGAGCTATCTAAGCCCATTGGAGTTCTTATCCTAACAGCATAGGCACTGATGTCATAGGTGGAGCTACAGGATTTAATGTTGGTTCTACTATGTATAGCTTTTGCTTGGATCTGATCTTTCCTCACTATCTGTGTGTTGCTCGAGAATTTGTATTGTGCACCTTTGTACATTAGTAGTATCTAAGTTATCTTTTTCATTTCACAAAGTCTCACAGCCAAGAGTTTCGTTTTCTTCAGCTATAATGAAGAAATGGAGTTAATGGATCATATAGTAGTTCTATTTCAATTAATTTTTGAGAAATTCGCATAGCGTTTTCCATTATGGCTAGACTAATTTACATTTTCATCAATAAATTTCAAGAGTTGATTCTTCTGTATTATCATCTGCAATACTCACTATCTTTCATCTTCCTGATCTCAGCCATTTTAGTACCTATTTGTAGATGACATGATCTTACATAAAACAAACACCAAAGACATCACTATATAAAAATTAGTTAATTAGTTAATTCGGTGAAACTCCATAATAAATACACACAATACAAAATTGAGTGTGTTTCTATACACACTGAATGAACTACCCAGATCCTTGAGAAATTTATCCTATTTTCAAATAAGTAGGCAAGAAAATAAGAAATTGAAGAAGACACCAACAAATGGAAATGCATGCATATCCTTGATAAGATAAAAAGTAAATGAGATATAGAACCCAAGTGGGTTTTCAATTAGGGACTATGTGTTCAAACATGGGTGGGTTTGATGGTGAATAATGCAAAATTTCATTTAATTGTTCACTTTTTTCCAGTAAACACAAGATGTTATCTTTTGAAAATGAGAGACAGAAATAATCTCTAATTTAATAAGGTATGAAAGAATACATAAGTCACGGAAGCTTATCCAATTGCTAGATAATGTGGAAAATGTAAGGGAGTTCTCATGTGATTGCTGTAAACATCGTGCAGGCAGTACATAGGGAGGAGGATGCACACATTCTAAGTGTATGGCTGACAGTTTGAATTTAGACATACTATTAATACTTGGTATTTCTGGGATGTGCCTTTCTTATCTATGGCAACAGGGCTAATTTGAAGCCTACATGATATTAATAAAAACTTTTTTTCTTGAATGCCAAACACCTATTGAGAACTAAATTAAAGTTCATTCATTATTTAATTATTCACTAATTGTTTATTGTGGGAATGGGCTAACTGAATGCTATTTAGGAGGAAATGTTCTTATAGTCAGAAGTTGGGTTTAGTGAAGCACAAGTGAGCCTTCAATGAAATAGCTAAAATTTCTAAGATGTGAGCATATGAGACATCCTAATATCCCAAGCCAGGACTGATAGGGGAGAAAAACTAAATCCAAGGAATACCTCTGAATTTTTTGCACAACTCACTGTATCTTCTTCAGATAGTAGTTTTTCAGAAGTTTCTGTGTACACTGAGCAGCAGCATTTACTCATTTCATCTCTACTAATGAATACAGCCAACAAAGCTAATATCAAATATTATATTAAGGACAGATGCTTTGTACACCTAGTTTGTTAGAACTGCAGCAAAAAAAAAACTGATAAATATCTCAAATGTTGGACAGGGCCTCAAAGCCAGACATGATGAGACAGGTCTTTAAAGGTAAGATAGGAGGATTACACTAGTTTGCATCTAGCCTGGACAATATAGCATGGGCAAAATAGCCGGGACCTCAGAGTAAAACGCTGTCCCACAAAACCAAAAAGAAAAGAAAAAAAGACCCCTTAGAGATCATTTCTTTCTCTAAACCACAGAGCACAAAGTTCAGAGTTCAAATCAATCCTGCCATTTGGGTTCCAATGGAAAAGTCTTAAATCCTAAGTTTGTTCTCTCATGTTTCATCAGCCAGAAAAACTTCCTGCCTGTACTCTTTCTTGTGTAGAAACACTGCCTTAGACCATTTCAAAACAGCTTACAGACAACCGATGGGAAGGAATTTCATTTGGAGGCTCCATGCGATGCACTCATTCCCATCTTCCAACACATCTATTCACAAGAAATTATTTCACATGCTTTCCAGCATGAAACCTCCCATGTCATATTCATACACACACATGCACACACATAAATGCAGACACAGAGAGTTTGCCGTGCATTCTTACTTATAATCAACTTCATGCAGTTTCACTTATGGTTTCACATGGATGCTCCCACACATTCACACAGATGCACACTCACCAACATAAAAGGCATTGATTATCACTGTTGACATGTACTATTCAAGCAAGAAGGATATTTATGGAAAAATAGAAGGGCTATCTTGAGTTTATAGTTCACTAAGTAGCAAAAGATAACCAAACTAAGTAGTAAAAGATAACCAAACTAAGTAGTAAAAGATAACAAAACAAATGTTCTAAATTAAGTAGTTATACATATTATGGTGATAAAAATGAATAGGAAAGGGGCATAAAGTATGACAGTGATATTTTAGTAGAAAAATCTGAAAGGTTTTCAAAACACTTGAATAGAGACAAAATGTATTAATAATGACATTAAAAGTAAATATATAATACATAAAACATATTAGAGAAAAGTGGGAGAAAATGATGCCAAGAGAAAGGACATGTCAACAGATCTAATTCTGGGTTCAAAGCCACTAGAGATCCAGAAATAAATCCTATTACTGGATGGATGCTTCACTATAGAACCTGAAAATGTGAATAGCTCTGGGACTTTTATTTTGATACTGAGGAGGAGAGTTGGTTGATCTCCCCAATTTCTCCTAAGTGCTACAGTTCTAGGGGCAGGCCACTAGTGCTAGTGCACTGATCTCAGCAAGAGCTTCCATAGGAATGGCAGTGGAATCATTGGAACTATACAGGCTAAGTAGTTGAAGAAATTCTCAATGCAAGACTTTAAGATCAGAAGTAGTCACACTTAGGTGGACATTTGCAGTGGCTGGTGTTGTAAGGGCCTGTAAAATAGTGAGCATACTCATTATGTAATTTCTTTATTTTTTGAAATTATAATATAAAAAAATTATATCATTTCCCCTGTCTCTTTTGTTTCTCCATCGTCTTCCAAGTAAGCCTTCTTTGCTTGATCTCGTGTGTGTGTGTGTGTGTGTGTGTGTGTGTGTGTGTGTAAACAATCTTCTCAGTTTATAAAAAGTTACCTGTATGTATATGATGTTATATCTCAGGGATGACTACCTGGTATTGAACATTCAGCTAGGATGCTCTTCCATGGAGAAGATGATTTCTCCAAGTCCCAGCATTCTCTGATTGCCTGTAGTTGTTTGTCTAGGGCTGAGGCTTTCCCCACCCCATGTTAGCATGCCCATTGTTATAGAGACCAGTACAGAAAACCGCAACTGACCAAAATACAGATAACCGTTCCAGTCTCAACTGATGAATCTACCACACAATTCCTGCCCCTAAGCATCAGGGATCATTGCAGAAGAGAGGGCAGAGAGATTTTTTTAAGAGGTCACGGAACAAGAAGTTTACTATGAGATTGTCCTAGAAATGTCAGAAAGGCTACATCCTTGAAGTCAGTCTCATCAACGTGGCTGCCTAACAAAAAACTTTTTTAAATGATTCCAGTGAATCAGAGAGATATTTATATACAATTGCAAAAATATTTGAATATGAAAGCATTCAAACTTAAATGATATTTAGAAATCTACCTTTGTGCTTTTAATTCCTAACCAAATGTATTTTGAAGAGCCCAAGAGGTTATAATACTTAGACAACAAATTTCTGTGGACTGGCTACATTTTGGTCTCAAGAAAGATAGGTAAATTGGTATGGGACCATGGGGACAAAATAAAATGACACATGCCAGTCCCTTTTCAGTGAAATATGCCTTTGATTCTCAGTCTGTGGAGTCAAAACTTGAGTTCCATAGGAAATGACTCTTGAACTTCTATCCAAAGACTAAGTTCAAGTTAAACAGAGGTATATATAAGGTAAGGGAAAGAGTGTGACTGACACAAGGTGGAAAATATAGGCAAAGGCCTGGGGTGGTAGGGAGTGTGTTATTTTGTGCCACAGTTCAAACTCAACTCTCATTTTAATCCCCTCGACAATTGTCCCTACAGAGTATCTAAAGGTAAGCAGAGGGATCCACAGAAGAACAACTCTCCCAGGCTTTCTGCACAAGAAGAGGTGATTCAGCCTCCCACTTGCCACTTCTCTTTTGGGGACAGGCCTCAAAAGACCAAACCTCTAGTCTTAGTTATGTGTTCCAAGTGACCACTGGAGGCAATGTACTGCCATTTGTTCAGTAATGCCTGTCACTGTGTAAAAGTACCTAATTCTGGTTTGACATTCATTTCGACAACATACCTAAGAGTATTCTCTGAACCCTTCTGATGTTAGAAAGAAATAGATGGTTGTTGATTTCCATCTGTCTAATTGTATTCATTCTAAACTCAGACAGTAAGGAAGGGAGCCACATTTCCAGCTCCTCTGACTTAACCAAATCTGTATAGAGGAGGCTAGAGATCATTTTCAGCAACCAACTGTCCTTCAAAACACCAATCTTCAGTGATACGGTACTGTTCTCACTGGGCTAGGGGTAGCACATTAGATTTTATCAACAGTGGGATTAAATGATGAGATGTAACTGTACTTTCATTGACTTCCTTGTTTACTTTTTCCTTTACTTAAAAAAAATCTCTTCTGCATACTGTCCTAGTCTTAGAAACATAGTGTTGAATGAGACTGGTGTTTCTCTGGCTCTGAAGAAGCTTACGAGCGATTAGTCCAACAGTCCTTAGTGAAATGCTTGCCCAAGTGTTATAATGTATGTAAGTGCTGCCTTAGGCTCTCTGCCTGTGGAGTCAAAACCGAGTTCCGTAGGAAATGACTCTTGAACTGATATCCAAAGACTAAGTTAACGTTAAAAAGAGGTACGCGCCTAGGGAAAAAGTGTGACTGAGACAAGACTGAAAGTATAGACAAAGGCCTGGGGTGGTGGTGGTATGGAGTGTATTGTTACGTGCCAGTGTATTGTTACGTGCCAGAGTTCAAAATCCTCCATTTTAATCCTCTCAACAATTCTCCCTACAGGGTATCTAAAGCTCCCATTTTACAGATTAACAAAGTGAAGAAGAATCAGCCAGTACAGAACTTTTGGTAGTAACAGGATTTAAAGACAAAGAAAATTGCCTCTGGTTGCAATTTTCAGTCAAAGGTTATTCCTAATCCCATCTCCCCCAAAGCACTTTTGGCAGAAACTGGAGGCATTTGGAGTTGTCATTACTTCAGGGGTGCACTACTGCCATCTACTGGGCTGAGTCCAGGGATGCCTCTAAGCATCCTGCAATGCATAGACCAGCTGACCATAAAAATTACCCGGCCCCAAATTTTCAACAGTTCTAAGGAGACAAAGCTCTGGGCTAAGCCCGTGATCCTTGTCCATGTACAAGTCCACCTCCTTCCTTAGAAACTTCTCAGTTTCTTATGCATGTGGATTTCTGGCCTGGCAGTTCCAATTAGCCACATATTCCACTGGGGAGGGAGGGGCATGGATTAGACTTAAGCACCAGCCTTGGCTATTTTGCAATTATCCCAATGATCTTCAGCAGCTTTATACTATTGCTTAATCTCACAGATATAGAATCCAAGGCTAAATTGCATGCCTCGGGTCGCAGAACCCAAAGTGGCAGAGCAGTTGAGACCAGCTCTTTTTAAATTTGATCGAATGATTTTTTCCTTTTCTTCAAAGGCTATATGCTTGTTTGCAGCCTACTTAAATAGAGGTGGGGAAAGCTGGTGGGTGGTTCAGGTGTGCAACAGGGCTGCGGGGGTGCTAGGAAGGTTTTATCAAGTTCAGGGTCTGCCTGCGTTTGTTTGTGTTTTTTTTTTTTCCAGAAGCTTGAAAATCAGCCCAGTGTTATTCAGCTTGAATTCTTTTCTTGCTAGGCTCAAAACACATCAGACACACAATCTGCTGTTTGCGTAGAAAATGTGTCAGGAGAGAAAAGGAGAGCACCCACATGCGAGCATCTGCTCCCAAAATCCATTTCACTGTTAACCATACAATTGAGTGCGAGAAACATCTGTGCCTGCTATTGCAGATGTAATCATAAAACCCGAATGCAGCAATGAAACAAAGTGGAAGACAGGCCAGGGATGGAAAAGCCGAGATTCATAGCTTTAGACAGAAAGGGGTGAACCTGGGCTGGGCTCCTGCTCTCAATAGTCTCCACTTCACCTTTCAAACATTGACACCATCCAGCAACATTATAAGCAGGGAGATTTTGCAGGAGGCAGAGCATTTCAAGCTCAAAACAGCAAGGCAGCTCTGAACAGGCAATAGGCAAGGCAAAGGAGTTCCAGAGACTACAAATCAACAGTAAAATATACATATGAAATCCATGTCAGCAGTGTTTCAATGCTAAGGCAGACTTAAAATGACAGAACTTGAGAATGTCAAAGCTTGAAGGAGCCTCGGAGATCCTGGTGTTTACCCTTGAGGAGCCAGGCTGCCAGAGAAGGGTGTGACTGTTTAAATTCACACAGACAATCAGTGGCAAATGATTCTGGACAGTCCTTGGGAGACTCTTTCCCAAGTCAAGCTGGCAAAAAGAGGGCAGCACCCACACTTCTCGGTCCTGGGAGCAACGTATATGACTGTGTAACTTTACTCTGGCCGTTGAAAGCCCTTGTTGATCACCCCATCTCCACAGCGGCCTCTGCTGGCGCTCATCTAAAACAACATCCTACTGCCCATTCCTCCCAACTGTTGGAGACATCTAGTTTGAAATAGTTAAAATGTCTTCAGTAACCAAATGGCTCAGACTCTACCCATAACGCTTTCCATCTTCAAAGAAGATGAAAAGATCAGAATGAGATTCGTACTATCCTCACCCATTTAACTGGTTGACAAAGCCGGGCTTGAAAAGTAAGTTTCTATCACATAGCTATGTAACAACAGAAGCAGGATCTAGAATTAGGTTTTCCTGATGGCATATGTTCCTGGTCACAATGCAACCTGACGGATTTTCAAGCAGCTTGATTCTCCGTTGTTGTAAAGGCTAATATCAAGGCGCCAGATAGTGACTAAGATGCTGTTACACCCCATAGCATATTGACAAAAAGACAGCTAGCTTCGTTCTGTCATCATACAGTGAATCCCGTGTGTTTCCAGTTCTTCCTGTGCGCGTTTCTATGTCTTGTCACCTAAAGTCATAGCGTTCAGAGTTATGAACATTCAAACGGTTCCCAGTAGATACTCAGCATCTCCATGGACCTGCATATCTTCAGAAGAACAAAGTCTTCCACATTGTAAAGTGTATTCTACCTTGACCTTCACAAATAAAAATATATGCAAAATTATTCATTTTATAAGATATTATGTCACAACTTAACAACAAAGATGTTACTCTGGATTATCCTAACAATTCACTTATTTTTAATCTCCATGATCTTTCAACAGTGCTTTCATTTGGTTTTACAACTTTGCAAAGTAAAGGGATGCTATTATCCCACTTTAAAGATGAAGAAATTTAGCATCACATACAGCTTAGTGACTTGTCCAAGTTTATAGAGCTAGTATTCAGTGGAACTGGAAAGTTGAACTTCAAGCTCCCTTGTGGCTTATACGTAATTGGAAATTCAAACGCTATTAATGTAATTTTTCTTTAATATTATGTCTCAAGATGTTCAGATGGGAACTATAATACCATCACCAAAGTCTCTAGATATTTCATTCACTGGTTCTTTTTCTAAATTATAAGCAAACATAATTCCCTGGGCCACTAGAATAGAAGTAGCTGTGTCCGTGACCTTTCCAGGAATGCCACTTATCAGGCTTTTAAAACAGACTGGAGATGGAAAAGAGATTCTTACAATGAAGAAAGGAACATAACACCTTGAAGAATAATCAATTATGTGAATGGTCTCACTGCCTGTAATACCATGGATTATGCTTTCATTTTTCATATTAATGTTCTTTATGTTTTTCAATTAGTCACAGCAAATTACCTGTCCTTCGTCTTGGCAAGGACAGCTCAATGGGTCTCCATGGAGTATTTCCCCAAAATCCGTCTGGCAAATTCTTTCTTGAATTCTCCTTCACGCATTAACATGTAATTCTTCTGAATGAACAAATGTTTTCCATTTGACACCATCTTATTCATGTAGGAAATTACCTACTAAAAAAGAAGTCTATGGAATTTGCCTTTTTGTGGCAATGGTGCATTTCAAACTATAATTTTAGATTAAATAGAAAGAATTGAGCACTCAAGAAAATTAAAATGCCTTCAATATGTCTCAGGCATTCTAACACAGGCAGGTGGTGTCATGGAGCAGAGCTTTGCTTTGCCTAGTCCTGGAAAAGTGCCTATTTCTTTGCATTCCATCTCTCTACCCCCATAGTTCCCATTCCACAAAGGCTAATTAGTTACTATAACTAGCAAGTCCCTGCCCCACCCCTAGGATGTGAGGCCTTCTAGGAAGGAAGGAATGTTATCTTCATCATAACTGAATTTCTAGCTCTTAGCCTGAATGAATGAAATCATTTCCCTCTGAAAAACAGATAAGTCCCTGCTAATCCTACAAATTAGGCTTTGTTTGGGGTCCAATAAAAACATTGTACATTTTACTGTCTCATAATCCTGTGTAGAGAAACCATACTAAGACTCCACACTGGAACCAAGCCATGCTAAATGTTGCCTTTCCAAAGGCCTTCAAGTAAGTAACCTGCTTTGAGACTGTTTTGCTAAAGGCTACCACTTTCTATCTTCTTTGATGTGTACCAGGGACCTTACCATAGATAAGCTACCTTAATTGATATGGAGTCCCAACTAGTTATCTCTCCTGGCTAAACAAAACTTCCAGTGCCAACACTGGGTTACATCCAATTGAGTTAAGGGCCAAAGGAGTCCTATGAAAATTCCCAAACAACCCAGACTGTTGCCGAGGATATAAGTTGCTCTCCAAAGACTGAGAGCAAGGCCTCATTGATGATGACAACACCCACACAGATCATTAAACGTGGAGAGGTTGAGCTGGCACTTACAAAGAATCTTCACCCCTAGTTGTAGTGTCTTTGGTATAGAAAGATACTCTGCAGGCCACCAAAAGAGACTCATAAACACCAACACACCCACAAAACGTTTGATCTATAATTTTGTCCTGCAGGCAAAATATGCTAGGGCAAAGGTGGCACAAAGCTTGTGGGAGTAGTCAACCAATGTCTGATTTGACATAAGGCCCATTCCATGAGATGAAATCAGTATCTGACAATGTTTGGGTGGCCAAGAATCAGAGACTAGATAGCCCAGAAACCTAAGGTAAAAGCAAATACTACCAGTCTTTTGTAGTTATATATTAGTTATGTCGTATTAAAGCTTGCCTGAAGATTCAGAAGGCAAAGTAGGACACAAGCCATAGAAGCCGGGCACACACCTTTAATCCCAGCAGCAAGAAGCTAGGATATGGTGGTACACACTTTTAATCCTAGGAATCAGGATTAAGAGGTAGAGAGATCTCTGTGAGCCCAAGGCCACCCAGATCTACACAAGAGTGATCCAGTCCTAAAGAGAAACAGCTCACACAGAGATGATCTCAGCCCTTGAGATCACATGGCTTGAATTCCAGCACTAAAGGGGTATAAAAGACAGGAGCAGGGTCTTCAGTAGTCAGTATCAGGCATTCATTCTCAGCCACATTGAGGATAGGAAGATTCATTGTCCAGCCACATTGAGGATGGGAAGACATTCAGTCTCAGGATTCTCCAGCCATGCTGAAGAGAGGCAACAGGATCAGCCCATTCAGCCTGAGGTAGTGGTAAGCGCTAGTGGACAGCTACTTTACTCTTCTAATCTTCACCTTGAAGACAGAACCCAAATACCAATCTCTGGGTCTTTTATTTTTCTTGTTGCAATCTTTAAAAAAACGTATTGAGAAAACAACTCCTAATGACATTCTGCTATACTCATAGATCAGTGCTTTATTTAGCCATCATCAGAGAAGCTTCCTCCTGCAATACATAGAAACAACTACAGGGACCCAGAGCCAGGCATTATGAACAGAGAGAGAGACTGAAACATACAGCTCTAAATGACATGTCTCCATCAAATCCCTCCCCTAAGAGCTCAAGGAACACCATGGTGGTCATTATCTCTTAGAAGTCTGCTCTTCTCTAATGAGAGACAGAAAGGGAGTGGATCTAGAAGTAGGAGGGAGTGACTGGGAGTAATCAGGATATATTATATGAAACAAAAATCTATTTTCAATGAAAGGGGAAAATCTCCCTCAAACATTTCCAAAACTGTGTCTCACTGTCCAATTAAACCATTTCCACAAGTTAATAAAGGCTTGTCTGCAAGTATATTTTTGCTGTCCAGCAGAAGATAATGTAAATTTCATTAGATTCTGGCTTCTTTCTTTTTTATAAATGTGGGGAGGTAGAGAGAGGGGCTTTATGAACTCTTTGAGTGTCTTTGAAGAACCACAATTTATTATGAAACCAGTATCTCTATTTTGTAATCTCTCTTTGCTATTCATTGCCACCACAAACGAAGAAACCTATAAAAATGTTTTGATTTGTTTAAACTTCAAGTTAGTTAAGCCCAATCAATGGCATAAAACTGGATTTGGAAAACATACCTAATTTGTATGGATTATACAGATAAATGAATATAAGTGGAATTTATTGAATTAATAGTTATTTGACTACAGACACATATAAGCCACAAAAGATCTGGAAAAATAGCCTACAAGGCCTCTAGTTGCAGAAGAGGCTTTTTCTGATACTTCTAATGGAGGGAGAGCAGTACTTAACAGTTAGAAAAGGCTTGACAGAGCACCTGGTTCTCCATTTGAATACAGTGCGTGATCAACCAAAGATCCTTAATTTTGTTTTCTGTAGCATTCCCTAAGAATCAGATGAGCAAAATAGTCTGAAAAGGGAATGGCACTATTAGGAAGTAATGGCCTTGTTGGAGGAAGTGCGTCACTGTGGGGGCGGGCTTTGAGGTCTCTTTTGCTAAAGCTCCCCTCAGTGTGACTGCCAGTAGACTTCCTGTTCTGTGCACTATGTAGTACTCTCAGGTCCAGCACCACATCTGCCTGCAGACCTTCATGCTCCCACTCATGATGATAATGGACTGAACCTCTGAAACTATAAGCAAGCCACCTCAATTAAATATTTTCTTTATAAGAGTCAGATGAGCTACATATCTCTCATTTCCCATTCTGGGGAATTCTCACAAGAAGCAAAATGTTTTTCCCATGACTAAATAATCCCTCTCCTGTTTTGATTCCTTTTATTGAAAATAGATTCTCTTCTCATACAATATATCCTAGTTAGTTTCCCCTCCCATTGTTTTGATGTAAATATGGTTCCTTATATTGTAATATAAAGAAAATACATTAACCCAGACTATCCCTGTTCCTTTGTAAAAAGAATTTCTTCATGCCTATAAAACTCATAAATGGCTCCAGGTTTCTGCAATTTGCAGATTAAATAATATCTAATTCATGTAGCTCTTGGTCTCTTTAATTTTTCTCCATTTTTGATTTTGCTACTTTACTTTTTAAATTAGAATACAAAGTATTAGACTCCCCTGCAGTATTTCAAGCAAAATTTGTTTTTCTTGATTCTCTTCTCTCCCCATCTTCACTGTCTCCTTCTCCCCTGGTACCTGAGCCAAGTCTCCTTTCAGGTTTTATGTCATTTTTTTTCCTCAAACCACTTCCCCATTTCAAGGTACCTTTTCTAGTTTCATGCCTTATATCCACACTCAAACTCACTTATATACATGCATGCATACATTAAAAGCTAAGATCTGAATATCTGCGTCACCTTGTTAAATGCAATACTTGCCATATCCATCCAAATTTCTACAAATGATTTTTCTTTACAGCTAAGGAAAATTCCATTGTGTTAGTAGACACTTTTATTTTCCCTTCATCTATTGATGGCATCTAGCTTGGTTCTAAGTCAAGGTTAGTGTGACTAGAGGAGCAATACGCATGGATATTCAAGCATCATTAGCCTAGGCTATAAATTCCTTTTGCTATTTGTTCAAAAGTGGCATAGCCAGATCATATGGTAGCTTTCTTCTAATTTTTTGTGAAATCTCATACTTAATTCCATAATGGTGGTACTAGTTTACATTACTACCAACATTAAATAAGGATTCCTTTACCACACACGCTAACCTGCATCTGCTGTCATCAGTTTTCTTTGTTATAGCCATTCTGACTGGGATGAGATGGTATACCAAAGTAGCCTTAATTTGAACTATTTTCAGAATAATTACTGATATTTGTGTTTCCTCTTTTCAAAACTGTTAGAGGAAAGCATAAGAAATATACTTCATGATGTATGCATAGATAAGAACTTCCTGAACAGGACTCTAATAGCACAGGATATAGCCCTAAGGATTTACAAATAGAACACCATGAAATTAAAAAGTTTATGCACAGAAAAGCAAATGACCAGAAGAATGGATAGACAACTTATCTAAATGGGAGAACAGCTTACCAGCTTCATTTCAGAAAATGCACTAATAATAATAATAATAATAATAATAATAATAATAATAATAATAATAATATCTGGAATGGAAAGGCTATGAGAACTGACTATGAATCCTGAGATTTGTGCTATGAGTTGAGTGATAATAAAAACTACATTTTACAATCTTTTGTTTTCAATATTTAATTTCCAAATTTAAAATGCATATGCTACTTGTACTGTCATTACATCTAGGAGTACAAAATCGCTATACCTATGTTGTTGTGTTGCAAACAAGATAGTTCAATGACTCCCTTCTCGCCCTTTTCCTTTCATTCCAGAGCAGTTCTGGTTAGATAAGTTATTAATATAAACTATATGATTTTATGTTGAAGCCATAGGACACAGATGTGTGTTGAGAGGAATCATTTTTCAAATCTGACAGAATATTTATATTTCTTCACTCTTGGTTGGCATAGCATGAGAATCATCCAATATTTAAATGATAGAATGCTTTAAACCATCTGAAGAAAAGCTGGCAGGAAAAAATATACCTTGAAATTGGGGTCATGTGTTGTTTCCAGCCTTTATGGTATAAAAGAAACCATTTTTCTTTTGGGTTTTTTTTTTTTTTTGGTTTTTCGAGACAGGGTTTCTCTGTGTAGCTTTGGAGCCTATCCTGGCACTCACTCTGGAGACCAGGCTGGCCTCGAACTCACAGAGATCCACCTGCCTCTGCCTCCCGAGTGCTGGGATTAAAGGCGTTCGCCACCAACGCCAGGCTTCTTTTGGTTTTGATGGAATAAAATTTAAGAGCATTGCAAAAACATACTGCGCCTGTAACTGTGTCCAAGTATTAGCTCAAGAACCAACTGCTGAGTGTGTACTATGAGGCAGGTAAGGACTGAAAATGTCTTGTCGGGTAAAATTACAGGTCCTTGGTTAATTACAATGGTACTTAGAGATTGGCCATCATAATAGATGCACAAAGAGAAAAACTGTACATTATGAGACTTGGAAAATGATTCTGACTTTCTGTGTAAAGTAAGTGAAATTTGTGAAGATGAAGAAGCATGCCTGGGACTCAGGAAGCAAAACAAGGAAGGATTGTTAGTAAATAGGTGAATGGAATAATTTGGATTAAATTTAGATACTTTATAGAGTTCAACTGAGTTCTGTTCAATGTTCATAAAGCACCTATTACATACAAAATGATTTCAGTACAAAGATGAAGAGCTATGATAATGATGGCTGATTTTAACTCATGATTATTAAGGGCCATGGCTTCCCAAGAACTGCTAGGCTAGTAGATGGGAAGTGGCTAGAAAGACATAAGGAACAGAAACATAGAATTTTGGATAAATGAAATAAACAATTATGTACAGAATAAGGAGGGAGGGAAAGAGGGAGGGAGGGAGAAAGGGGGGAGAGAGAGAGAGAGACCCCGGGGACTGTGTGGTTGTGTATTGGTGAGGATGTATGGTAAGTATGGCCCTATAGGCTTATCATGGGACATTTGAGCAGCATTTGGATTGTAGGCACAAACATCAAGCCTTGCAGCAATATGGTGGGTCCAGAAAACTTCCAGCAATTGAGCAATACTGGAACAAGAGGAAACAGTAATAAAAGACAGCAGACAAGCAGACAGGAGTCAGGTTCCAGAAGACCACTGAAGCTGCCTTAAAGCAATTTGGATTTAAATGTAAGAGTAATTTAAATTTTTCAAGCAGAGATGGATTCTGTGGTGACAGCTGGACAGTTCCAGACTTGGGAAGACTGTAGTATGTGATCTCTGTTTGTAGGAGTATCAGGTTTTAGATGGGACATTCAACACTCTTCCAGAAACAGGATATCTGAGAGTGTTGGAACATTTGATTTGTGGTTAATATATAGTTTTCAGTACAAATAAAACAAAGATGTAATTATGAGAGTGGGCTGTGACACAAGCTTAGAGGTAGACTCATAAGGATCTGCTTTGCCTGACTAGCCCAGTACTGTTTACCTTCTCCTTATTGAGGTAGATTTGGTTTGAAATGGCTGAGTCTACAGGTAGATAAACTAGAGACTCCAGATGTTGGAATACAAGCTTTAAAAATGTAGAGATCCAGGCAGGATGTTCCTAGGATGGATGAAAGTATTACACCGCAGTGCTAGGGCCCAGCTCTGGAGCTGTGATTCAGCAGTATGAATTTTCAACTGTTTCCAGCTATAAAAGATTCATTCTCCAGGGCAAAAAAAGCAACTAAGCACAAAATCTCACGTTAATTTGCCATGTTTTTTGTCATTTAATAGGTCAATACTCACAATTTACTATGCTACTAACAACAACAAATATACTAGGTATAAAGCTATTAAACTTAGGCAAGACAGGGGAGAAAGAACACATTTATTGAAACCCATAGTTTTCTGTGGCCAGGTCTGTTTTTCACATGTGTTTCCACAATAAAACCTAGGACACAGATTTTTCCCCTCTGATTTAGAGAGGTAATCAAGTAATACTCATGCCTTCACAGAAATGGCATTTCAACACAACTTACTTGGATGATGGGCTTACTATAAGGTAAATTTTTTAGCTATCACAGCATTTCAGACAATGAAGGAATCAACTATATCACTTTAAAACATGTCTTTCCATTTTGCTTTTGTGTATTGATGTTTTTTATCCCTGTGCCATGTTGATGAATAGGTTGTATGACTATATAATGCTCACACCATTTGAACTTGGCCTTTATTTGTTTGCTGGGGGCCTTATAACAAAAGAGCACATGTTAGACTTCTGAAGGGACAAAGCTTTGTTTTCTTGTGGTTCTGAAGGCTGCAATTCTGAAACAAAGGTGTTGGCTGTGTTGGTTCCTTCCAGAATCACTTTCCTTTGTTTGAGGATGGTTGTGTCTTTCTGGTTTCCTCTGGGTGCTGAGATGTGTCTGATGTCTATCTAAACTTCCTCTTTTCATAAGAACAATGGTTCGATTGGATTAGAGCCCACCTGTAAGGTCAGCTTATTTTCTTTATTCCTTTAAAGACGCTGTCTTTAAACACAGGTCCAGTCAGTGGTAATAGGGGAGAAGACCCTACACACATGAAGTCTAGGAGTATACCTCAGTGCAGAACTCCATTCCTTCTTTTTTCCCTCCTTCACCACTTCTTGAAACACAGGAGACCCCCATTCACTTTCATTACCAGCTGGTTTTGTAGGAAGTGTGTTTTGCGAGGAAGCCAATGGTTCTATTAGGTTGATGCACTAGAATGTACTTAACCTGTTCACAGTGTTGGGCATTTTCCATTATTGTCAGCGTAGCTGCTGTTATAGATAATGCTTCAGTGAGCATCTTTGTGGATGTGGCTTTTTCTTTCTCTTCAATAATTTCCTTGGGATGAATTCACAAGGGTGGGACTGCCAAGTCATTTTTATGACTCTCAGTACATTTTGCTATATTGCTTTTTAAATGGCCTATGCCAATTTGTACAACAACCAGCAGTATATGAGTATGCAGCCTTTGAAAAATACTTACATTTGGTTTATGGTTTAAATTTTTTAATTTAATATGTGTAAAATGTTATCCCACTGCTTTGTATGAATAATGAGATTACAAAGTGTTGGTTTTTTGTTACAAATTTAAGGAGTTCATGTAAAATATCATCAAATCTTTACTGAAGTTATAATTTCACAGGTCACTTTAATATAAATCAATGGATTCCTTAGCAAAATTATTTCAGTATATTTTGGGGGCAATCTGCTCTTTGCCAAGTATTGTACCATTGAAGAAGACAGGAGAGCAATTTGAATTCTTGTGTCTAGAATAAGAGGTACATGTTGTTCTTACTGTCTCTTAGAAGTTTTTTTAAAAAGGGAGGTTTAAAAGATATCTAATGCCAGCATATTTAAGTTAAAACTGATCAAATTCCTGTGTCAGAATCTGAGGAGGGTTTAGCAAAATACTATTACATTTATTATAGTCCAAATACAAAGAAAAATATCTGAGTCCTCTAGGTCACAGAAAGTGAACTATGATCCTTCTGGGATCATGGGGAGATTTTCCTGAGGATGTTCCTGAAGAGTGCAATCTGGAGGACAGCAAAGAGCTGGCATGGCAAAAGACCGTGGAGACCAAACATAAAAGAAAGATTGCTAAGCTCTTTTGAGGTAGAAAACAGCACAAGTTTTGGAGGAACTTGAAGAAGATAAATGGCAAACAAAGTCAGATATTGAACTAGTATTTGTATTCTTTATCCTTTCCAGAGTGAAACTTCCCTCAGTCAACCATGGGCCTTTCCACTGAAGGCATTGAATATGCATGCCCACCTTCAGTTTCAGAGAGAACAGAGACAACTGACTGTATTAACAGCAAAGAAGGCATATGCCACCATTTAGTTATCTTGAAAAACAACCCAACAAGGCAAAGAGTCTTAGGCCTTTCATCTGTGTTACCAAAACAAGGCTTGGTACTGTATGCCTATTACCTTGGGTGCTCCAAAGAAGAGGCAAGAAGATTGATGTGAGTTTGTGGTCAACCTGATATACATACTGAGTTTCAGTACATCCAGGGTTATATAATGAAACACTGTCTCAGAACAGCAACAGCAACAAAAATCATGTGAATCCATGCACACCACTTCCAAGCAAACATAAAAGCCTTCTTCCAAAATTTTCACGTGAGATCTGCCCAAATTCATTCTCTTTTTTTCAGTAAATATATGTTTTTCTATACTCTCTTTTATATCTATCCTTATACGTATCTATTTTTTCATGAAACCCATTTATATACTAATAGGTCTAGATTTAAGTCTACTCCAAGTACAAATCACTTGAACTCAGCCTTAAATAGCTATCGCCTAGTTCCTAGGTGAATAAATTTCTCCAGAAGTTTCACAGTTGGTCATGAATGGTGGAAATCACTCTCTTTAGACCATATTTATCTTAAAAAGAGAACTATGTGAATGGCTATCAAGTTTCCTGATTCTCACTCACTTTTTCAAATGACAGGGCAAACAATGCAATGACGGGTCAATAGTATTACAAGTGGAAGTTTGAGAAAATCCATGAACATCAAGAATAAATACATTTGCATAAGCTAAAATTCTAAGTCTATGCCCAGTAGTAGACTAGGCTACCTAATGCTGAATTCTCCTTTAAAAAATACAGTAAAGCCGGGCGTTGGTGGCGCACGCCTTTAATTCCAGCACTCGGGAGGCAGAGGCAGGTGGATCTCTGTGAGTTCGAAGCCAGCCTGGTCTCCAGAGTGAGTGCCAGGATAGGCTCCAAAACTACACAGAACTACACAGAGAAACCCTGTCTCGAAAAACCAAAAAAAAAAAAAAACAGTAAAAATGGTAATTAAAAATGGAAAACCTGACATGAGTGATCATTTTTCTTAAAATACAAGAGGAAAATTAATTCAAATATTCCTTTACTTGAAGTGCACAATTAGCAAAGTTTGGAATGGTCCCAAGTGACAGTTTCAATCTTGGCTCTTCAAATAAAAGCAGACATATTTTTAGACTGTGGAACTGACTAAGATGTAAGTGGCTTGCAGTTAAAGTAATTGCATATCTGGTGGTGGTAAGTGAATTACAGGAGTGACAAATGCTGGTACTTAAATAATTTGAAGCAAACAACATCTCCCTTCTGCACGGAGCAGCTCTGAAGTCAGTAAAACATCTGTTTCATTTATTCTGCTCTTGCCTTCATGGCTGAGGCCTGGTTTCCAGTTTGAGCCGATGCCATCCAATCACACACTGCAGGCAGAAGTGCCCTCTCAAACACCAGCCAGCAAACAGAATGTCAAAATTGATTTCTAACAGCAGACAGTTTACTTTTCTAAAAAGTACCAAAAAAGAAATGAAAGTGTCCCTCAATATATAATACTTAGCCTTGATAAAAGTTTATATTCTTATTTCAGTAGGCATGACAGGGTTTTGTCTAGAAATAATGAATCACCTACTGCAATGGTGTATACTTTCCTGCCTACACAGAATGCTTTTTGTCACCAAGTCTCCACTGCCAGTCTTCAAGGTTCACTCAGATTCCGCACTTTCTTTCCATCCCTTTGAAGTGCATTTTCTTTCCTCTTCCTTCCTTCCTTCCTATCCCCATGGGTCACTTTATCTTTGTGTATTATAATAGCTACCCAGTGGTCTTTCAGCCTTCCCTAGTAAATAGTGAAGGTATAGATAACAGGAGGAGGATGCTCAGCTCAGCTTCAGTAACTAAGATGGTTCCTCGCACATGATAGTGTTTACTAAATTTGAATTATATATCAGAATTAAAAGGTAGGTTTCTTTAAGGCAATCAACCTCAGAAAGTTTAGGTAATACTTTGAATATTCATTTGACCAACATATATAGTGAAGAAAGTATTTGTAAATTATCCAAATGACCCCCATAGTAAGAAATCAATCAACCATGGTCAATCTATGCAACAGTATAAACCTAAGAGTCTACTTCCTTGACTCCTTGTCAATCATGTTCTTCGAGAAGGTCTCCAGATGCTATGCTTGACAAATTCATGCCTGGATAGACACGGGGAAGGTTGTACAGACCATCTGGTAAACAAATTTTCCATTTGTAAATAAGAAAGTCTTTAATATTTGGAAACTTTTCTAATGTGGGGGGACTGGGGAAGTAAATAACAAAAACTGCAAGAGCATTCTGATATCTATCTCTTTTAAAGTTCAAGAATATCTATTTTTCAAAACTCCCTGCTTAGACAGTACAAACCTGACCTTTAGAATAAATTGGGAACATAAATTTGATGAATTTGTTTGATATGTATTTTTAATTATCACAGTCATTGAGCCAGTTCCATTAAAATATGCAACCTGATCATTGATTAAATGCCTGTTTATGCATTCAGCTGAGCTAATAAGTTATGGAGACTCACCATCAACTCTACATGTGGATCTCTGAAATATGAAATTGGATCAGAATGGTGCAAGATTCTGTTAAGAAGGTATCCAGAAAAGATGACATGTGCACAAGCTGAGTATTAAACTTGGAGATTTAGTCAGCACAAAGGGGGGACTATTTTATGTACAGGGTAGAATCAATGAAGTATGAAATATTAGCTGGATTTGTGTGACACTGTTTGCAAATCATACTCCTTTCTGAGCATAATTGTCTGCCTTTGTACAAAATGGAATCAAACATAGGGACAAATCTGATGTGATGTCAGATAACTGTAACTTCAGCACTTGGGAGGCACAGGCAGGAAGAAGCTAACCAAGGCTAATAACAGCTACAGAATTAGCCCTGGCCTCAAAAAAAGTGTAGAAACAGACACAAGTCCATGTAGCATTTATGGGAATCATTATTCCTGAAATCTTATTTGACAAAATATTGATATTTGGTGTATTTGAATCTCTGTGTGTGAACATTTTAGCTAGAAAAAGATCTCACTAAAAACGTTTTCTGCAGCTAGAGAAATAGAGCAACAGTTTCAGAGCATGGATTTTTCTTTTGTAGAGAACCTGAGTTTGGTTCCTGGCAGCCAAGACAGATGACATTGGTGACTCACAACCACCTCTAACTCCAGCTCCAGGGGCTCTGATGCCCGCTGTCCTTCACAGATGACATAGGGGACTCACAACCACCCCTAACTCCAGCTCCAGGGGATCTGATGCCCGCTGTCCTCCACAGGCATGTGCACTTATCCACACACAGACACACAGCCAAGCACACATATATGAATTAAATTTAAATTTAATCTTTTAAAACCTAAAATCAAATTTCCTAAAACTTTTTAACTTTGTTTTTTATCCAGAGATATAGGAATTTTCTATGTTTCAACCTATATAATGTTTTAAAGTTACTCTCTGACAGTCACTCAAGACCTTTTAGCCTAAAAAATACTAACTATACAATAATTAGATAATTTTCCTTAAGTTTAAGTACTGAGAAACTATATTATTTACTCTTGGAATAGAATTGAAAACAAATAAAGCAGACTTCTTAGCTTGTCCTATCATAGATAGTACTTTGTCATTGCCATTCTGTCTTTAAATCCTATCTAGGAAATCACTGGGATAAAGACAGGGAAAAAGAACTAAATGTTACGACAGTCTGGGCAATTTTTTTAAAATATTTTTTTAATTCATTTTACCACAGTTACCCTACCCTCTCTTCCTCCCACTCTCCGCCAGTCCACCCCCATCCACTCTCTTCAGAGAGGGTAAGGCCTCCCATAGGGAGTCAACAAAGCCTGGCATACCAAGCAGAGGCAGGACCAAGCCACTGCCCCCTGCATCAGAGTTGAGCAAGACATCCCACCATAAGGAATGGACTCCAAAAAGTCAGCTAATGCACTAGGGATAGATTCTGGTCCTACTTCCAGGGGTCTGTCAGGAGAAAAGTAAAAGTAAAATGAATTCCAAATATCTAATGTTCTTTTTCCACAATGGGCCACCAAATTGAAATGTCCCTGTGCTAGAGTTCATAGCTTCATTTTACAAGTAATTCTCAGATAATGAATCTATCTCAGTGGCAAAGAACCTGTTCATCATTTACAAGGTCTTGAGTTTAGTCTTCACTACCACAAAAAAACAAAAGACAAAAATTATTTTAAATTAAGATCACATCATATTTTAATATCAGCATATTTTCTCTTTATACTTCCTATGTGGAAATTGCTTTGTCCCCAAACTTATGATCAGCATTATGTATAGAAGTGGCTTCATTTCCAGGTAACACAAAGGCCAAAATATAGAGTACTACAACTGTTAATTTAATATCATGTAAAATGGTTTCATAAGGAATACATGCATGATCATGTGATTATAGCTCCATACAAACAAGAATATGGATTTGTGTTAGCAATATTGCTGTAACATCATGGAGACATATCCCAATAAACTTTATATTGGCCCTTTGTCTCTGTTATGATACAGTGTACGGGGCAGTTTTTCTTCCCACAGCAACCCACAAAGCTACCATCGTCCCATTTCAGCAGGAAGTAACTTGGAGATGCTCCTCCCCCGCCCCCATTATTGTCTACTAGGTAGTGTAAACCTAGTTAGGAATAACTTTCCTATTGTTTATTGTTGGCATTGGAAGGAGGTGTTCAGGTTGGACACCTCTTTCAGATGACTTTAGGATTTAGCTGAAATAGACATGGTTAGGATGTGCAATAGCAGACTTCTTGTATTTCACCTTTATGATTGTTAATTCTGGATA
The DNA here is from genome assembly GCF_003668045.3 of Cricetulus griseus. Taxonomy (NCBI): domain Eukaryota; kingdom Metazoa; phylum Chordata; class Mammalia; order Rodentia; family Cricetidae; genus Cricetulus; species Cricetulus griseus. The sequence continues at coordinate 11,395,703 of NC_048604.1, forward strand.
CTTTACACTGTTAAGTTTTAATCCTCTTTTAGACTAAAGGAGGAATTGTAGAGGACAGTAAGCAATACCTGTTGGAGGCTGGCTACAAGTGTGCCTTACCACGCCCGTCAAGGCGTGGTCAAGGTGAGGTCAAGATGAGGCAGCATGGGCTCTTAAGGAACTGAGAGCACATGGAAGCCCCTTCTTCTCCTCCCCCTTCTCCTTGGCCTCGCTGCTTGGCTACCCCGGCACGCTCTGGCTTGCATTTAGCTGGTATTTATCTGAATAAAGGTATCTTGAGCCTACAAGCTCTCCCATCAATACGGTTTGGATTTTTAGATATTTTTTAGACTTTTCCTTCCATTGAGTTCTAGGTACATGATTTCTGCTGCTATTTGAAAACTAACCTTCTGGTAAAATATTGTACAAAGACCATTTGAAAGACAGAAATATAAATGAAGTATGGGTTGGCTAGAGACTCCCAGGAAAATGGGAAGCAAATAGAACATTCCAAACATTAATCCATCAAAATTATTGTGATCTGCTGGCAATGTAACAGACAAAGGGTGACTATTTGCCCACTGAAAGTTCCCTGATCCTTGGGGTGTCTTTGAAAGTAGTAATGATGAGAATAGCACATAGACACTGGAAAGGCAGAAGTCTGGAAAGAAGTAGTTCTAAATATGCCCTTAGTTCTCTGGTCAAGAATGGCAGAAGGGAGCACACTGGCCTGGAGGTAATACGTGACTAAAACTCCAGTTCAGACAACAACCCCTTCTACTGTTCAGCTTTGGAACTGGATCTCTGGATTTCCTTGCTGGGAGTAAGTTCTATCCATTGCCCAATTTTAGGCCATTTCCTAAATAATGTTAGGGTCACCTCATCTGAAATGGGAATTATTGAGTAGCCCTGAAGATCCAGTAAGGGATACTCACTTTTTTCCTAGCCAAGAGAATAAAATCTACCTCTGAATGGAGAGATAATATTCCAGTTGGGCCAGATATCTTCTGGCCAAGAAAGGGTGAGTCATGTTAAGGCATGTTAAGGCCTTTACAGAGATAACGTACTTTTGTTTCCCAGGACAGCTGCTTTCTGTGAAGTCCCTTATTAAACTGGACTGAAGAAGATGAGTTAAGCTTATCAATTTCCCCCTTTTCTTACTTTTTATTTACCTATCCTCCTTTGGATACCTGCAAACTCTCAGCATGTCCTTCCACACTATCTGGGCTTCCTGACTCTTTCTCTCTGAAGCTATCCCCACCATCCTGGCCTACCATGTGGCTGCTTACAAGTACCATGGCTTTTTCCTTCTTCCTCATCTCCATCTCCCACAGCCAGGGAACTGCCAAGGCTTACAGCTCACTTGCCCTATGCTTTGTCTTCTAAACTCTAAAAAGTATTGTCCTCAAAATACCTTCTGAGTACATTCTTAGATTCTTTTACTAAAAAGACTGATTGCCCCAACGTTGAACTCCAGTTTCTGGGTAACAATACATACTGCAGATGGGTCTCCCCAAACTTTCCAGTAATAATAATTCCAAAGTAGACCAGTGATATAATGTGAATTTACAATTGCCCTATATTACATAAAAACAATTCCACAAATATCAGAAGAGAAAAATAATAACAATAACAATAATAATATCTTTCATCACAGAATCTTCTTCTATGTACCATGTTCAAGTCTCAAATTTCTTTCCAGAGCTCTTTCAAGGAGAAAATCGACAGAACACCTGTCACTCTAATTCCAGTTAAGGCTTACATTAATTGCACATAATCTTCTTGTTTTAATGCTATGAAGGCAGAGAGGGACATACTTTTCAACCCACTGATAATGGATGATTCAAAGAATGATCTTTGCATTGGCTAGATTTATACATTTTCATCGTACATTTATTTTGAATTTTCACTGAACACAGTTGCATAGTAACAAGACTGAACAGCTATCATTATCTGAGATTTTTCAAGAGACCCTTTTGGAAGACAAAAACGTTCCTAGACAGAAAGATCGTGATTGAATCATTTAAGGTACAACCATCAGCAATCCTTATAAACTACAAGAGTGATAATGAAATCACTGAAATGCAACTTAAAAGATTAAAAAGCACACTTAAAGGCTCATTTAGTTTTACCTGGAAATGGTTTTAAAAGGTCTGTTGACTATTTGCAAATATCACATACACAAAGGCAAGAGCAGAAATCACTGAGTTCCAAAATAAGTAAAAGTAGAAATGTTTGTAACATTTTTAAATTACATGAAGTGAGAGTAAATTTAAAAGACAAAAAATCAAATCACTTTAAAGTGGTATATGATCTTTCTAAAAACTTTTGGGTATAGGAAACCAAATTGTCAAGCATTGGCAAATAATGAAGAAAAATGGTAACTTTTGAAATTGTCTTCAAAAGCTATACTTAGAGAAAAATTCAGAGCTTCAAATAAGTTTGTTATAACATTAAAAACATAAACATGCTCAAGTTTATATTACCTCAAAATGCTGTCCTACACAAGATTTGTATTTCCCTGTACTCACTGCAGCCTCATCCATACACCCTTTCATTCATGCTCAAAGTTTCATTCACCTGGGCCAACATAGCACCGTGGAATTTTAATGTGAGCTACATATGTACTTCAAAATGTTCTAACAATCACATTTGTAAAATAAAAATTAGAGAAAATTCAGTTTAATACTATGGTTTAATCTAATACTACCACAAATACTAACATTTTAACATATAACCAATATAAAAATAATTTTAGTCTTCAAAATGCACTGTATTTTACATTGATGGCTCCTTCACTTTAAATACACCACATTTTAAATGTTCAGTAACAACATATAGCTAGTAATTGTCATAGTAGAAAATATGGTCCAAGCACACTACATAGTACCTTTGTTTGGAGAGGACCACACTCTCCAAAGGATCGTGGAAATTCTAAATCAGAGGAACTTCTTTCGTGTGCACTCTTATTTAATCATAGATGTAGACAATGAACACTTTTCACTCTTATTAACCTCAAATTTCTAAAGAGTTAAAATTAGCATTTTGTATCTTAGAATTCCCTGTTGTCAGATTCTGACCATCATTCTCTTTTCGGGATCCATCTTGTACCCATTGCATTTGGGTCTTTTTAAATCTATTCTCAACATTTTCAATTTAGACTCCCTCGTAGTTCTCACTTTATTCACTACTTCAGGATAGCAGGTTGAAACGGATGAGAACTTTTCAACTCCACATCTCTGTTTGCACTTGACTATTCCAGAAGGGCTCCCAACACTTGAGAACATCAGCATCACTTGGCAGCTTCTTGAAGTCTATAATCCCAGGCCCAACACCAAATTCACAGTGAAGAACAAACTTTGTTTGTTTGTTTGTTTGTTTGAGCATTTTCTTTGTTTTGGTTTTTTGAGAAAGGGTTTCTCTGTGTAGCTTTATACTGTGTCCTAGAACTTGCTCTATAGACATGGGTGGCCTTGAACTCACAGATATCCACCTTGCCTCTGTCTCATGAGTGCTGGGATTAATGGTGTGAGCCACCACTGCCCTGTGTTGGTTTCTTTGTAAGGTTTTGGGGTGATTTATATGCAGATTTCAATTTAAGAAACATTGGAATTGAGATGTAGTTCAATGGTAAAGTGCTTGCCTACATATAAGAATCGCTGGCTTTGATTGCCAACAGCACCAAATAATACTGAAAAAACATATTAAGCTTAGATCTCTAGAGACATCACATCTATAATTCCTTTCCCTAATGTGTTTTTCTAATGGTTACCTTGTTAATCTCTAAAAAGGTAGGTCATGTATAATTTGTGCTATGAAAACTCAATTGTGTCCCTGTTTTATCCAAAAATAACACTATCGCCAGGCGTTGGTGTCACACGCCTTTAATCCCAGCATTCGGGAGGAAGAGGCAGGTGGATCTCTGTGAGTTCGAGGCCAGCCTGGTCTCCAGAGCAAGTGCCAGGATAGGCTCCAAAGCTACACAGAGAAACCCTGTCTCGAAAAATCAATAATAATAATAATAATAATAATAATAATAATAATAATAATATCTGTTCCCAGTTGTCTTCACTCTTTGTGTATTATGGCACGATTATAGCAACCAATGTATCAAAAATCAGTAAATGGAAAAATAAAGTCAATGTAGATAAATCTGTGAAACTACTTGCATATTAATTGGGTTTTTTAAGTGTACTGATACCCTAAACTCTTTCTGTGATACCCAGTGAAGAGATCAAAATGCAACTCTGTTGAAATTCTATAGTTCTTACTTTCACACAAAGTACTTTTCAGCCTAAATCCTGAACTTCTTCACAGGAAAATCAGTGCGTTTTGATTTATGAAACGCTTTCATTAGGAAAGGATCTGGTGATGAAGAGCATCATCATGCCTAGCAATCATGGAGGGATTCTGTTTCCTTAGCTACTCTGCTAAATCTGTCCCCTACTTTAAAATGTCATCTTCAACATAACATTTTATGAGGATTTTAGAAAGAGCTGTGACATCTTTTTAATCATCGATTACTGCTGGAACCTTAAAAGACAGGGTAGTGGAGAGCTTTTCTCTGATTTTCTTGCATATGAACTGTACTCAGAAATGATAAGTTATCTCTCAGAAATCTATTTGGCTTGGGGTTTATTATCTATTTTCCTCCTGGATTCAGAAGCTGCAATCATTTTTGCAAAGCTCTAACATTATTCTCTTCATTTTTATATATTTCATTAATTCTTTGAGAATTTCACACAATAGATTTTCATCAATCATATCCCCATCTCTCCTATGTCTAACTCGCCTCATGTCCACCTCCATACCCACAATTCCATGTCTCCTTAGTTTTGTTGTTGTTACTTTCTTTCTTTCATTTTTTAAAATCATAATGTAATTACATTGCGTCCCCTTCCCTTTCCTCCCTCTACATCCTATCCTATAGCCCTCTTTACTCTTTCAAATTCAGGACCTCTTTTTCATTAATTTTTCTGCATACATATATGTATGGGTATGCACAAACCTACACACACACACACACACACACACACACACACACACACACACACATATACATACATACACACTCATAAATACAACCTGTTCAGTCTGTATGATGTTACTTATACTTATATTTTCAGGGCTGACCATTTGGTGTTGGGAATTTGTGTGCTCTGCCCTATTTTTCCCACTCTCATCATTCCTTAGCTACACATAGTTCTTTGTGTAGGATTGAGGCCTTATTTTGATGAAATGACAACTTCATTCACATGTTTATTTGTCTTTGATCAGTGTATGTAAGCTTTTTGACACAGTGACAAATACTTGAACAATAAAGGTAATAAGGATTTAGTTTGGCCTGGTGTAGGGGGAAATGCTGACCATGCCCACTTAGGTGAGGTCAGAATGACATAGCAAGGCTTTAAATATCAGGGACACATGCTTGCAGCTCTCTTTTCCCTCTCCTGCCTGGATCACAAGACTTCTCTTTACTACATTTCCCAAAATCCTCCTTGGCTCCTAGTCCCACCTTTCTTGCTTCCCTATTGGCCAACAGTACTTTATTCAACAACCAATAAGATAAACATATACAGAAGAACTTCCCCCATCAGCCTAGTTTTGGTCCAGATGAACTGGTTCCATGTTTTCGGGCCTGCAATACAGCAGTAGATCATAACAGGAGAATGTGATAGAGTAGAAACATCCAAGTCATGCATACAGGAAACAGACATAGAAAGAATATTTGTCTGTAGGCTTCTTTCCCTTTCATTCCATCATGGCATTTAACCTATTGGGTAGTACCAACCATAATCAGTACAGGCTTTTCTGTTTTTCTCTTCAGTTAATCTTCTAAATAAATCACCTTTGCAGACATATCCAGGGGTATACTTTATTACCCCCCTAGTGTTTCACAATCTAATAGACTTGATGATTAATAGATGACGATTAAGCATGCAAATGAGTTTACATTATACGTCTTTCTTGTTTTATCTGTTGTGACAAATGCTGGTCAGACTAGGAAACCACCTCCAATAGAATGGGTTATATATGCTGGAAGAAAAAAATGCTGCCTTAATTAGGATTTTATTGGTGTGACAAGACACCATGACCACCTCAACTCTTACAAATGCAAACACTTTGTTAGATCTGGCTTATAGTTCAGGGTTTAGTCCATTGTCATCATGGTGGAAAGCATGGCAACATGCAGAAAGAAATGGTGCTTGAGAGTTCTACATCTAGATCCATAGGCGACAGTAAGTGACAATGATACACTGGCCAGGCTTGGACATCTCAAAACCCAGTCCCAGTGACACATTTCTGCCCAAAACACCATACCTAATCCAATAAGGCCACACCTCCTAATAGTGCCACTCCCTATGGGCCTATGGGGGCCATTGTTTCCAAACCACCACTATTGCCGAAACTAAATTGCCCCACCTCATTGTTTCAATCCTGTAGATCAAACTTGAAGGTTTTTCACATGAATATGGCAAACAAAGAAAACTTCTTTGCGGAAATTTTAAATTTTGATTCAATAACATCAGCAGCTAACACACACCATGGTTCTCTAAATTCTGAGGGGAAACTGAGCAGATGAAAGGACATAAACTTTATTTCTCTACTCAGTAGCATCTCAGCCCATTTTCTGTTGCTGGAATTGTATATTAAAGATTAGGTAAAGTATAAATAAAGGAAGCAGATTTGGACTCACAGTTATGGAGTTTGGGAAGTTCCATATTCAGAAGCTTCATCTGTAAAGGTCCTTCCTCCTGTCAGGTGCTCCATGAGGGCTCCTAGGGCAAAATAGTACAACATAAGTTGAGACAGCAAATAACAGAGAGCTTATTTTCATAACAAAGTTACTCCCTCAATATTTGTGAATTCCTAATCCAGTAATCAATTAATTAAATACATGACACGTGTTTGTAGTATACATAAACAATTTCAGAAGAAAAGTGAAGCTTATTTTAGTTCATCACTAACAAAAAAGAAATTATCTCCTCATAATGTTAGAATACAAACTCCGAAAGTTCGTCTCTGACAATTCCTATTCAGTAACTTTGGATGCAGTGTTAATGAAAATGGTCAATGGGACTGAATTTAGGGGAAATGTGGGAGCGCTTTGAGGAAAGATTTTTGACAAAACTACTAAATTAATAAGGAGAGAAATAAAAAGTGAAGTGAAAAATAAAAGGAAAAATACAAAGAGTTTAAAAATAAATGCTTGCAAACAGAATACAAACGTAAAATATCAACCCAAACCCAGATGCCTGGATGCCAGCCTAAAAACTCAATTAATAACAGCAAGGGCAACATGTCTCCATTAGAGCCCAGCAACTCCACCACAGCAGGCCCTGAGAAGTGCAACTTAACATTACCACAAGACAAATACCTTAAAAGTAGGCTTTATGAATATGATAGTGATCCTTAAAGAGAAAATGAATAAATCCCCTAATGAAATCTATGAAAAGCTGGGATTTGGTGACACATGCCTTTAATACCAGCACTGGGGAGGCAGAGGCAGATGGACCTCTGTGAGTTTGAGACCAGCCTGGTCTACAACAGCTAGTTCCAGGACAGCCTCCAAAGCTACAGAGAACCTAGTCTCGAAAAAACAAAAAAAAAAAGGAAAGAAATCTATGAAAACACAAAAAGTGGATAGAAATGAATGAAACAGTTAAAGATCTGAAAGCAGAAACTAAATGAAGGAATTTAAACAGGCAAGCCTCACTGACAGAATACAAGAGATGGAAGAGAGAACATAAGACGAGAACATAAGCATTGAAGACACAATAGAAGAAAGGGATATCCCAGTCAAATAAAATGTTAAATATAAAAATATTCTGGCACAAAACATCCAAGAAGTCTGGATCACCCTGAAACGAACAAATCTACAAATAATAGGAATAGAGGAAGGAGAAGAAACTTGGGTCCAAGGTACAGAAAATATTTTCAACAAAATCATAGAAAAAAAATTCCCTAACCTAAAAATGGATATAACTATCAAGGCATCAAGGTGCAAGAAGCATACAGAAACCAAATAATCTGAACAAGAAAATAATTTCCCCTCAGCACATAGTAAACAAAACAATAAATGTACAGAACAAAGAAAGAATTTAAAAAGCTGTAAGAGAAAAAGAGCAAGTACCATAAAAAGGCAGATGAAATGGTAGAATAACTCGACATTTAGTGGAGACTCTAGAATCCAAAAGGACATGGACAGACATACTAAAACCTCAAAATACCACAGATGCCAGCCCAGAAGAACATACCTAGCAAAACTTTTAATCACAATACATGAAGAAAATAAGACATCCTATTATAAAACCAAATTTACAAAATATCTCTCTACAAATCCAGACATAGAAGGTACTAGAAGGAAAAACCCAACCTAAAGAGTTAAGCACACCCAAGAAAACACAAATACTAAATATTACCATACCAGCAAATCAAAAGAGGGACACACACACACACACACACACACACACACACACACACACCACCACCACCACCACCACCACCAGCAACAACAACAACAAGTAATAGACATCAACAAACACTGCTCATTGATAATTC